>NW_028277035.1:79492500-79800000 GCF_059951505.1 Python bivittatus | reverse complement strand
GGAGCGAGGAGAGGAATGAGAGAAAGAGAGTGCGTAGAGGGGGAGGAGATCTATCTGCATTAGCTATGCTGACTTGTGCTGCAGCAGCCTGGAGGCTGGAGAAAGAAATTCACAGACCTCAGCGGCCTGGGAAATTGAACACTTGGATAGAATCTCAAATGCTCCCCTGGATTAAGAGAGATTTAGCTTACAATTAAGCTGAGGATATTACCTTTTGATGCAACTGGCGTGTGAAATTTATCAGACCAATTGGAACGGTAGTGGATAAACAAGAAAATGATAGATAGATAGATAGATAGATAGATAGATAGATAGATAGATAGATAGATAGATAGATAGATAGATAGATAGGTTTCCAAATACTTTTTTTTAAAAAGGGAAAGCATTTGAGACTTCTTTCATCACAAACCGATGAAACGAAAGCCAAAGACGAGAGAACAAAGGAGGATAACATTTAATGAAAAGCAAGGTCAATTATAAACGTGGATGCTACTGGCAACCCCCCCTAAGTTTCTTGCCAAGTCTAGTCTGCATCATTATATGTGGAGACCCTCAGCTAGTCACGCTGTACAGAATACAGCAGATTCACAATGGATGCACCACTAAGTATATCTGAATACAGAAAGGTGAAAGGATCGCTAAGGAGCAGGAGGAGGGACGAAAATGCAAATAAGAAAACACTTTAAAACTCAGAGGAGAAGTCCAGAGGAGGTGTTTGCATTTTGAACATAGACCCTTAAAACTGCTGTACATACTTTTTTTTTTTTTTTTTTGGCTGAAAATGGGATGTATGGGACGAAGAGATTTTCCTTTTCAGCACTTTTTGTAATACAATGTCCCATTGGAAATGGGAGTTTCGTGCTTATATGAACGGATTGGTAATAAAGGAAAACTAGGTTCCTAACCTGATAGAGAAAGGTACTAAAAAAATTAATTTGGGAATAGAAGAAAAACTTACTGTGGAACAAATGGTCAAACGGATTGTTTCAGAAATATACCCTCACCCTCCATGTTACAGTGTAAAAGAACTCAACACGCTTTCCTTCCTTTTTAAGAATGACTTCTTCAGTGTATTAAGATGACCCAATGCTATAAAATTACATGCCTGAGTGAAAAAGAGTAGCATGTATATAAAAGATTTCGATCACGCGCAAGATACTGCCATCAAACAATACGGACTTGTGGCTGATAAACCACCAGGATCCGTAGGACTAAGTCATCTAAGGAGCCTGTAGAACAGCGCCCTCTAAGTTATGGCTCCCTTTCATCAGAATACTATTTATCAACAGTGATAAACACTGAATTAAATGGTTTTCATTCTGATATGCTTGTGCTAGAAGCAGGGCTGCTTTCTCTGCATATTGTCCATATCATCACCTTTTCTAGACACTAAATTGTCGATTGACAATAATTGTAATTAGGAAACAGTAGCATGGTGGATGTTCCAACTGCCTTGTCTAGCAGCACCCTAGACAAGTTTTTGTTGTGAGCACCTATTTATGTTAATGAGTTGGCTTGGGATCATATGGCACTGAAAAACAAACAAACAAACAACTTATGTATGTATGTATGTATGTATGTATGTATGAATATGAAGGAGTCACGTTCTATGCTTATAAAGTCCCTCCTGTGGCAGGTTATGTGAAGGCAGAAAATGTGATGGTCCCCAGACCACTCTGGCCTCTGGTGGAGTACAGCAGCAACAAATAAGAAAACAGCTCAAATTAAATATACAAAGTGCAAAACTCAGTTTTGCTGAAAAGCAAGCATATGGGTCCCATGCAGTCTCACAAAATGCTAAACCAGAATTGCTAAGAATTCTGCCTTGTGGTTTAGGAGCAACTTTGCTGGTGTCTGCTGACTTACTCTTGTCAATGGACTCCCTTTGCAAGATGTGGTGATCGGAAAATAGCTAGGGTAGACCAACTTAGTTTTATGCCTGAACCTGGACCATAGCTTGTTGTTCCATAAGGAACCTGGGATATGTAAATCAGCCTAAAACCCTGGCTCCAAACAATCATACAAAGAATTTTTCTTTTCTTTTTCGTTGTGGCGAGTTTCTGGTTACTTCCACTTGCAGGAGCTTGCTCCAAATAATAAACCAGGGTTCTCAGTCATTCTGAGTTAGCATTCTTAGATGATGCAGCCATCAGGAAAAGCTGGTTTAGGAGATGAGAGCACTAAAGTTAAGAACTGAGCATCTACCAATGGAGATTAAGGTCTTCACAGCAGCTCATATTCATTATCTCAACCATCCCTAAACTGTACTCTTAAAGAGGTCTTGTTCTAGATGAGCAGCTCTAGTTGACAGAAAATGTTGAAACCTGAGGATGGCAGCTGAATTTAGCACACTCAAGTCTTGCCTCTTCACAGCATCCCACCCCATTCCTTTGGGACTACAAAGGTTGATGGGGAAGGAGGGAAGATCACCCTTGGTTGACTTTTCATTTGCATTCCTATGGGAATCATAACCCTTTTGCCTTATAGTCTCACATTCCATCCCAGGTATTTGAGATGTTTTCCTTGATCGGAGGCTTTCTTATAAACAAGAGACAGGGCTTTTTTCAATACTTCAAGAATTCTCAACCTCCTTAGGAAAGAATTCTAGGGTGAAGGGCGCTAAAAAAAAAGAAAAGAAATTCTTAAAAAAAATTCAATGAACTCTCAGTTTGTGGAGGAAATATGACCGACCAACCAACCAATTAGTAAACTTCTATAATAGTGAATGATTCAGTCTGGATCGTAACATCAGATGCAGTAGATCATTACTATGCAGCAAGTTAGGTTTGGCAAGAAATTTGTATGCCAGCTTCCTTGGCTACCAAGTTCTCATTAAGAAGTCTAATTCCTACCAGCCTAGAGCTGCTACCTCCAGTCTGGCCCCTCTGGAGATTGGACAAATATAATAACTATAAATTCCCAGCTAACTCATGAATTACAAGTTCTGCCAGGGGATGGTCTAATGCTCTACTTTTACGGGCATTTCCCATCCACCTCCCTTTAATACAGAAATATTTTGCATTCACCTTGTAGAACAGACACAAAAGACCTTTGTGCATATTGCAAATCAACATAGAAACCCAGATACATGCACGCAATAGACGCCACTGCACACGTGTCCCTCAACCCACCCACCCCTTTCTCCATCTTATTAGACTTAGCAGGAGGTTCTGTCTGTTAGTGCAACTCTCATGACTTGGAAAAAGAAACTCCACATTGTAAGAGCCAATCTGGCACTAAGCACCAGCTTTTCACTTCCATATTTCAATTATGGAGTCAAATGAGAAATTAAAAACTTAATATGCTCTGGGCTATATGATGGGCTTTCACTGAACCAGAGAGAACAAGACTCTGCAATTTCCTTGAATGTTTGAGAGAATCTTAGATGAGCAAAGTGGTATGTTTGTCTTGATTTGTGAGAATGGCCACTAAGCCTGTATCTGCCATTTTAATCAATGCTTGTGGCAACATTGGTGTCTTGCAAGCAAAAACACACAGGAAACAGACCTAAACCACTTTATTTATATGTTTACTGGCCAGTCTCTCTTCCCTTCATGCATCAATCAGAGGAAACAGCTGGGAAGCACCACCTGTTTCCAACCCAAATGCAGATTATTCCCTGCTATTGCTCCTGGATTAGGATTTTAGGATTATTTTTGTTTCTGGCCAGAGTGCACCTGGAGCTAAAAGATAATACATCCAGGGATGTCCACATAGATGGTAGCCTTAATTAATAAATTAATAATTCACTAAGTTCAGAAGAGTTTTACACTGCTGACTTCATTGGTTCTGACAGAATGATGGTAAAATCTTGGAATTATGTTACAACATCGAGTTCTTACATAATTTAATTTATCACTTGAGGGATTGTTGTATTGTCTTTCATCAAAGTTGGACTAGACCATGAGTAACAAAAAAGTCCATCAGAAAAAGAAAAGATTTAGGAGATATTACTTTATACATACATACATACATACATACATACATACATACATACATGCATGCATGCATACATATAAACCTAATAAGCACAACTAATACTGGAGGGAGATGGAAGAAGTTCATTGGAACTAGTATAGGAAACTAATATTTCTGGCATAGGTGTACCATCTGAATATGGAATACTGTCCTCTACTGGACATAAACATTCACAGTAATTTTTTATAAAGAAATCAAAGCCCATTCACAAAAACAGAGACTACATATATACCCATTATGTTCTTTACATACACAAAATGTCACTTTTCAATGAATGCTACACACAAGGTTCATCTAAAATGAAGGAAAAAGAACATATACATTAAACTAATTATCAGAAACATCTGAAACAAAACATCCTGTTTAAATTTCAGCATTCATTAAAGTTATGTTTTATATAGGTTGTAGAGTCCTTGGGGTTCTCTGAGCTTGGTTGTTTTCAGTGAAGATGTTACCTACTTGGGTAATGAGACGTCTGCAAGAAAACAACCAAGCTCAGAGAACCCCAAGAATCCTACAGTTCAACCCTGAACTACACATATTCGCTTCTATTGGTTTACATAGGTTGCTGGGGGAAAAGGATAATCATGAACTATTAAAGATTTTTATAAATCACTGTTTTGTATTTTGGAATTATTTGGATGTTTGCAATATTATCAATAACTATCAGTGTTGTAACTTCTTGCTGTAGTAATACTTTTTTCTTTTCTTTTTTGCACGGCATTCTCGCTGATCTATTAAAATAGAACTATTTATTATCTTTTCAAATAGTTGGCTGTTTATGGATTCGTGAATCATACTGGTAGCACTTAAAATACCTTAGGGCAGGAACTAATAAAATAAACAACCTTAATCAATGCGCTCACAGACACTTCCATTGGAGCCTGCCGGGCTCCCTGTACCAAATGACTCTTTTGTACCTTTCAAACATTATTTTAATCTTAAAGAACAGAAGTGGCACATGGCAAAGTAAATGTCAGCCTCCAGTGACATCTCCTTCCAAGAATGTCTCTGAGTTCCAAATATAGCTCACCTGGGCAAATCACAGAATGCTGCTGAGACTCCCCACATATTAAGAGATCCAGTGGCTTGGAGAGGGACATTCTCTGGGAGGATCCCTCTCAAGTGGAACAGCTTGCCCCAAAGGTAAGAGGGGCTGCTTCCTTTATAATATTGTGTAGGCTTATTAAAACTTATTTACTGCAGAAGGCCATCAGAGATCACATGGGGTGGAGAATGCAAAGCCAGAAAGGAATGTTGTTTTGGATGTATATGATCATTTTATTATAACCGCTATTACATTGTTTTAACTGTTGATTAATTACATATAGCATATAACATACAAATCCCTTAGAGTCATCTCTAATTCAAGAAGCATAAAGTTTTATAAACAAGCAAGCAATCAAGCTTTTTGGGAAAGTAGAAATGATGAGTAACTACAGCTTGGTGCTTTGTTTGCAAATACACCTACACATCCAGAACACATCCAGAACAAAGATATGCAGATGTAGTAATGAGCAGAGGGAACTAGAGCTGTGTCAGGCACAATTCTGGTAAACTGGTGCTTTGTAAATGGCGATATTCCTAATGACTGCCATTTCATGGATGGGAAAGCCCCTGGAGTAATCATTTTGCAAAAATCTGTATCCCATTCTAAACTTCCCAAATGCACCCACTAGTCCTGAATCAACTATTAGGTATGATGATCTTCTGTTTGCTTATACAGCCACAATTGCTGAATCAATACACAAATCTGGCATTTTCAAGTCGATTCCATGCCCTGGAAACCTAAGCTTCTTAACGGGAGCTTCCTGGATCTTCTCTTGAGACACAGTCATATTAGAATCCCCCAAATGCACTGTCCAGCTTCTCTGGGATTTTGGAATAAGGAACAATTTTATTTTGTGAAAGATAAACTTTGCTCTTACTATAGACAAACAGCCATCTGAAACAGCAAAGAAACCTTTTAGCACAAAGAAGGTGAACAGGCACATTACTTGGTAACTGCGTATCTATTTGCATGACTTCCAAGAAGAAAAGAAAGAACTCTTAATTATTTACATTAACGAGCAATAATGTTCTTTTGTGGAGAAAGCAGGAGGATACTAAACCAACTCTGCAGAAAATTTTGCCAGCAAAATTATATTAGATTAATAAAGACTCATTTAAAAGTCAAACATTTCTAGGCTGATCTGAAAAGCAAAGAGGAAAAAGAGTCTTCATGTATTGCTGCTTCAACAAAATTACTTGTTTATGAACTAAATTTATATAATTTATAAAAAACAGGATTGGCATGAGTGCATGGGTCAAGAAAATCTTTGAATTTCATTTTTCCTGCAAGAAAATCAACACTAATTCTTGTTAAAGCTGAAACAAAAATATTGACTGTGAGACTTGCATGTAGAACTACAGATGATCCTTTGATATCCATCCTTCACAATCTGGTTTTATAAATCTTTAGTTTGTCCCATCTCACATCTTGTACTCAGAATGTCCTTGCCTCAGAACACAGGGATTCAGTTTAGATATTATGAATAAAGCCTTTGATATATTCATAACACATTAATTTGATCAATCTTTTCAAAAGGCTACTAAAGCTATGAAATTCCACTATACATTATGGTACAGAATATTTTATGTTACAGGCTATATTCAGGAATTTTGTCTATACCTGCTACCAACTTATTCACTGGGGATCCCTGAGTTCTGAGTTAGATTCACAGATCATGCAGAGTCAAACCCAAACAAACCACATTAATATTTAGTGCTGTATGCAAACCTGGTCTAAATCTCTTAATATTTATCATATTTTCCTCCACCAAAAGAGGAACAAAAGTAAGTAGGAAAAGAACTATGCAGTAGAGATGGAGTGGTGATGATGGGGAAATAACTAATAAACATGTTTCTGGAATTCAAAGACAAAAGCACTTGAGAATGGCTAATATCATATGTTGAGATTTAAACATTCTCAGAAACAAGGATAGACTTATAGGACATTAACAATTTGCCATGCCAATAAACGTGTCTAGGGACTCCTATCCCATTAGTGACTCAATGCAATCAATTAATGAAGCCAATTCCTTTTAGAGTATTCTAGCCACACAGTTCATCCTATATATGTTGAATGTTGTAGTTTTTAATGAGGCTGCTTAATTAATTACCCAGCTACAAACTTTTCTTACCAAACAGTGAAGTGCATTCTGTGTTTCAGCCTTCCAAAATTATACATAGAGGCCACTTGTGATGAACATGACATAGCAATCTGCTTTCAGCATGGCATAGTAAAACACTGTATGTCTCTCTTAGCTGAGACAACCTAATGCCTGCTTGATTTACTGGTCTATAAGACATAACTGGGGAAATGGAGAATCTCACCTCTTGTTAAATCCGCCTTGTTTAATGCACAATATAAGGTTCTGCTGTGCCACCTTGTGTTATATTACATCACGTCTGCTAAAAAACACCAGGACAAGAGTAGAGTCTGTAGCACTCACACAGGATTAGTATTCAAAATCATAGAGTTTTTATATTTAAAAAGTCATGCCATGTCAACATCTCTGTTAGCAGAGCTTCACACCCTTAGTGATGACTTAATTAAAACCTCATCATTCAGAGCACTACGGAGATGGAAACAAAAAATGATTTCAGCAGCTTAAACGCCATTGGGTGGATTTATTATACCATATGCCTCTGTAGTCTGAGTTTTATCAGGTGCATCTGCTGAAGTGGACTCTAGTTTATGAAAGCTTATGCCACAATAAATTTGTGTTAGCCTTTAAGCTATCCCTAGAATCTGTGTGTGTGTGTGTGTGTGTGTGTGTGTGTTTAAATTATACTGATATACCTATCAGGCCATCCCTTTGGAATTTGCCAGAGATTTAGAGTTTGTTGAGAGCCATTGTTAGTTTTAAGCCTTTTTCTCCTTCTTCATGCAACTCAAAGAAACTCTCTGATCAATTTCTGAGAAGACAAGGCTTTTCTATTTTCCATTATTTTTAACCATCATCATAGCCACCTGACAGCTGCATCCCTGATTTTTCCACACATTGTACAACAGCATCGTTAAGGGAATACTATCAAATTCATTTTAATCAAATTCCCTACAGCCCTACAATTATTTTTCCATCTCAATTATATGAATTGCCTATCTGCTTAATTTGTACAACTACCTCCTGGTATTCCATCAAACTTTACATTGTCTGTGCAAGTTTTGGCAAAGACATGAACTATTGATATTTTAAAATGTATGCAAAAATAAAAAGTTCCCAATGATATCCAAAGTGCTTTTGTTTGAATAATAAATGACTGGAATATGTAAGTTTCTTTGTTAAATATTAATAATATTTATATATGTCTCATTTGAGGAAGGATGCATTAATAAAATCAGATAATTCCTGTACCTGTTCATTCTTCCTCTGCTCTAAGTAAGTAGCTATGGTTTGCATTGACCTTAACCTATCACCCAGTACATACCAAATAATGAATAATCAGGGTTGTCAATTCTGATAATGCCAATCATCTACCAAGCAGGAGAACACTGGGTCTAGTTGGCAGTTCCTTATTTTATCCCGTGCAATTGATTAATGAACGAGAAGTACTGTTGAGGGGGCATTCTTTAGGTGCTGATGAAATGCTATGAGATACATGCCTGATGACTATCTGATGGTAAGGATAAGGAACATTTTAAAAGAAAAACAAGTGGGGAAATTGAATGACTGGGACATTTAAATATTACAAAACCTAATAAAGTATTTCCACGTAAGAACTAGCATAATGCTACCTGTGAATTTCCTTGTCATGTACAGGTAGAAAATTTAAAGGTGAGGTTCAGCACTCTGTTTTGCAACCTGAAAAGACTGGGATAGTGTGGGAAGGGGTAGGAAAGATGATTTTGAGAAAAACACAGATATAGGCATGTTGTCAGTGGGTATTGTTTGCTTCCTGGAAGACTCTCGTCTAGGGGCAGAAAGGACTGTTCTCATTCTGGAAGTGATTAGAGGGTAAGCCTTGACACTCATACATTTTTGTCTCCATCTCTCTTATAAACATGTTAAGCACCACAGTTTTAAAAATGTTATCTTTTACAAATTTACTTATTAAATGAACCAACAGATTAATCTGACTAAGACTGTACAGCTAAACTTAGGATGTTCAGCTGAGCTATACCAAAGCCATGTGCCAAAATTTCCATACATGCCTCACATCTGAGCACTTCCTGAGTTAATTAAGCATAACTTCCCATTATCTCCAAAGCAGGAAAATTGCTATTGGGATTGGAGCAAACTCTGATTTCTACAGTTTGTGATCCTGGTCTGTTCCAATTGTATAAAGTACACTTTTGCATATTTCTATTTCAGTTGATAACTAAATTTAAACTATTATTAATTAACCCACAAATCCATGAAAAGGCATGAGAACAACATTCACACATAGCTATGCTTAATAAACTAGGATGCACCAGAAATAATCCAGTATTGGACTTAAGCCCACAAATTACAGAGAACTTTGCAAAGCCGATAGATGCTGATAGGTATAGTTTCAGACTTTCCACAAACTCTAAGGCTATCTTTGTAGATCAGCATAATCTTGCAGTAATTTCACTAACAGGCTTGAGTTTTAAATCAAGAATAGAAGTTCCGCTATAGAATTATATACACTGCAGGCCTGTGTCCTCTGATTGTCTATTCCATGTGCAATCTACTTTTTCTACAATAATTGCTTTCAATTAAATGACATTATTAAAGGAGCTACAATTTTTGAAATCAATGGAAAGTGAATTATATACACTATCAGCAGTTTGTAAGTTGTTAAAAAGTAAGGATGAGCTATCAAGTTTTAAATAAATATGTGTCTGAAAACATCAATCAGTTCTTGAATCAAAGCTGTGAGTGTTTGCAGTTCAGAAGGGTCAAAGAGATATTCTGGGGGAGGATTTTTTTAAAAAAAGTTAGCTGTAAGGAGGGACAAATTAATATTTACCAATATGGAAAGGGAAAAATCATACTAGAATGTCCCACACTCTAAAATGTCAAAAGTTTAAGATGTGGGATGAGGAAGACAAATTCTATGTGGAAGAGAAGCTTAACAGCAGCAAAATACAACAGGGGTGAGCAAAGAAAATGAAAATGTTGCCAAGATTAAGAGACTGCATAACCCCAAAACTGGTTCTTAAGGTACAGGTTCCTAAGGAATAAGTGATGCACGCCACACACATACTGTACACTACTGATTACTGATATATAAAAGGAGTCTGACTGAATAAATAATAAAGTTTGGTGCTTGTTTAATTTATTTCAGACATGAAGTCAACATGTGATATGCCAAAATGAAAAAAGTATTTGCCTCTTTAGAGTCAGTGACTGGTTGCACCACTTTTATCTCCAGTAACTGCAACCAGACACTTCCAATAAGCAGTGATCAGAATACTTGTAAGAATTACGGGCCGTTTCTCCAAGGCCAACTTCTACAACTCAGTAACATTTGAGGGTTTTCTAGCATGAATGGCTTATTTCAGGTCCTCTCATAATATTTCTGTGGTGTTTACATCCAGACATTGACTTGGCCATTCTACGGCCATGAGTTTCTTCTTCATCATCCATTCTCTTGTAGATGTGCCTGCATACTTGGCTCCGTTGTCTTGCTACCTGACCCACTTGCACTTGACAAGACAGATGGCTTAATATTTTCCTGCAGAATTCTCTCATACAAAGCAAAATTAATCTTTCCTTCAGTGATGGCAAACTGCCTAGATTTTGAGACAGCAAATCATCCCTGAACCATAATGTTCTACCTCTATGCTTAACAAACAGTATGAGATTCTTATTGTTGATGGCAGTGTTTGGTCATCATCAAACATAATTGTAGACATGTAGTCTGATAATTTGATGTACTGTATCTGTCCACAGAATATACCTCCAGAAGACTAGAGGGTAGTCCAGGAGCACTTTGGCAAACTTGAGAGAAGCATTAACGTTCTTCTTAGTAAGCAATGGCTTCTGCCTTATTCTATGAATCATATTTTTATCCAGTGGGTTTTTTTTTTTAATGATAGAATCACAAACACCGAGTTTAACCAGAGCAACAGAGTCTTAAAGATCCTTGGATGTTATGGGTTCTCTATGACTTAATGAATGATTTTATGCTGCAGTCTTGGGGTGATTTTGGCAGGACAACCACTCTTAAGAAGTTTCATATAAACCCAAATCTTCTCCAGTTCAAGACTATGACTGTGGATGGGTGGAGATCCAGATCTTCGTGTTTTGCAATGAATCCCCTTTGCTCCCATCTCACTTCTTCAATTAGTGAGGAAATTTCAGTGAATTGTAACTTCCTGTTTCTCAAAACTAGTTTGTAGATAATAAAGTCATGGTTAAGGTTTGCTTCCAAATCCTGTGTGATGGAATGGATCTATGAAGTGTGTGCATGTGATATGGTGGATTGCAGAAGAGAGCAAGGTTCTCAGAAAGAAGGGGGCGCATTCCAGGAAGGATAGAGAGACAAGAGACAACACAGTCCAGAGCAGGAGCATGGGAAGTGTAAGAGGTTTAGAATAGTCGCACCCTAGAATCTCCCAGGGTATATCCATTAGTTGCAGTAGTACAGATTTAGTGTGGCAAGATTCTGTTGATATGGTGTAAGTAATTAAAGAACTGAATTTGGATGAACTGTTTCCCTGTTGTTCTTGGATTGGGCCTGACATCAATCTTGCCAGACTCATACTCCCAACAAGAAGGAAAAATTGAGCATGTCCATGAATCCTCAAGGGGCACCGATAACTCCACAGCATCTAGTAGCAGCCTTACTGCAGCATCAGCAGCAAGTGGACACACAGGTCAATAATTTACAAGCCACAATGATGCAGTTGTTGCAACAGCTCAGTCAAAACACCCAATAGCCTGCAACCAGACTGGCAGTAGGGGCACAGCCAGTATTCTTGCGCTCTCATGGCAGCTTACCAGAGAAATATGGGGGGGAAGTCAATCAATTAAGAACCTTCCTTACCCAGTGCAAGATGTTAATTAATGGACATTAATTAAGAATTTCCTTGGGAGATTTAGAGGCCATTTTGGGGATCCCATCCAGAGGGTCACGGCCAATCAGGAAATTCTAGGGAGTGGCTATTCTAAACCTCTTACACTCCTCACACTCCTGCTCCGGACTGTATTGTGTCTTGTCTCTCTGCCCTTCCTGGAATGCATCACCTTCCTGAGAACCTTGCTCTCTTCTGCAATCCATCACATCTGGCTCATTTGGAAGTAATGAAATATAGCTCTCACTTTTGACATAATAGGAACACTCCTGGCTTCTTTTCTTGCTTGTAAGAATGGAAAAACAAACTGGAAACTAAGAGGTTATGTAGAGTAATATGCATTAGCTTGGCTTATTAAACCAAGATTTGATACACTAAATATTGGCAATTACTTAATAAAGTTTATAGAACTGTTCTAACCCAGCTTGTAGTCAGTCAGTTAATAGTGTTGTTTCCAAACATCTAGATTAAGCACCGAGATAGAAGATATATCTAGATATATATTCCAAGATATGCATACTCCTGTACTGTATGCTGATTCCCAAGAAAAATAACATGTTAAAATACATAGAGTAAGCCATTATTTTATTCAAATAGTTTTCTATGTTCACTTGTAATCATGGTCAGATGGATAGATCAGCTATACCAAAGCATCCATAGCCATTTCCATGAAGAAAGAGAAATGAATAACATGACTTTCTGCTCAAATAAGCATCCTTTTTTTTCTTTTCTTTTGTTTTTAGTTTAGAAGAGGGCAATGCAAAGCTAGTTAAAAAGATTCCCAACTATTCATACATTGCGATATTTCTCCAGAATTACATTTCCTTTACTGTTTATTTGAAATAACAATCTCTGTGACTTAATAACTTCAACCACATATTTTGCTGGGATTATGATAATACAGCTGATAAATGTAAGTAACTGATTCACACAAAACAGCATCCTCGTAATTCTGTTTAAGCTTTTGTGTTTATTATACTTCATGTACTGATGCCCTTCGGAAGTGATAGATACCACTGATCTCACACAATGGTGCAGGCACCTATCCCAAATGTATAATCAAATTTCCTATGAAAACTTAGAAATTAACCCTATCAGAACTGACAAACTTATTTTATCAGTTAGTTGGGGGGATAGTGCATTTGATAATGCATTAAAGGAGTTTTCAGAATGCTAATTTACAGAAGGAACTTCATACTGTTTTCTCCTGCATTCACCATCTCCTTGTTCCTCACTGTAGTAGCAGCGGTAAGAGTCTGTTGGCCCAAGTGATCTAATTACTGGGAATCAAAATTCCAATGGTGGCTCCATTATCGTAAATATTTTACAGACTATGCTTTCCCTGGATATGTGTCTTGAATTTTAAAAGACAAGCATAATTGTGAAGAGACACCAGTGGCTTGGAGCTGGCTAAGCTTGTCACATCTACTACACATATCTTTCTGATATTTTTCAGCCTGATTTGTAATCATAACTGAAGAATCCTCGGTGCATCTCTGAACACCAGCTTTGTGCTATGGTGAGGATGTTGTCTGAGCCTGACTGGGCAGAAATGGCATGTCAATAAAACCACCAGCTAAGAAAGAGGCTTTTCCCAGGTCTCCCTCCAAATGGACATCAGAGGGAGAGGCAGCCCAAACAGCCATGTACTTCAAGGGAGACAGAGAAAGAGTCTGATCATAAACCAAGAGCCAGAAATCCTTCCCAGAGGAAGCCCCACAAAAATGAGAAATTATACCATATGAACTTTTGGTTCTGGCAGCACAACTGAGGAAAGAACAGGTGGAAGAGAAATGAAAAAAGAACAGGGTTGTGGGGAAGGAGGAGTTTTAACAAGTGAAGCTTTTCTCACTGACAGAATGAGTGACGTCTGTCAAAATATCCTCTTCCACCCATCTACTAAAAAGTACTGCAGCATTATTCTTGTATTTTTGTTTATCTTATTTATCTAAAACAGCTCTGGAAAAGTCAAGGATGCCCTTAAAACTTTGAGCGTGCTGTAAATATGCCTATACAATAGAAATTATAAATGCAATGCCCATTTTTTTCTATATAGCACTGGTTCACTGGGCATGGAAACGCCACGATACTGTAAATCATACATAGGATACCACTTTCCTCAGGCCAGTTCTAAGCTGTCTTGTCTGTCTGCCCTTATACTAATAAAGACAACAAGCAGACAGGCAACTTTAGCCAGTCATGATGTCTGCCATAATGTAAGTTTCCCATTTTGGAGTTGGAACCATAGAAATAGGGATTTCCACCCCTTGCTCTTCCTGCATCATTCTTATAAAAGTGTCCTCAAAAATAATATAGAAAGCTAAAATGGGGCAGATCAGTACTACTGGATTTTAAAGTTGGCAGTTGCAATGTCTCTTCCAATGTCTAGGGTAAGATTTTTACTGTGTAACTGAATTCTAAAATACTCAAGCCATTCAAGAATGACAATAGATATCAACACTGTTCAAGCAAAATGTGATAATCTCTGGCATCATCTATGATACCGAATTGAGAAATCCCACTATAGGGACAAAAACAGTGAAGTACACAGATACACACACACACACACCAATAGTGAACATCAGAGATAAAGAATGACCAGCATTTCCAATGATCTGCTTGTTATTTTGGTGTTGCAGATAAGAGAATTAGATGGAGAGATGTCCTAAAGAGAGATGAAGCCAATTCAAAGAGCTGCAGGTGATTAAACGTTACCAAGGTCTTGAAGAATGATCAGTGCAATGAATAAAAATGGAGAATATTTTATTACAAAGTCACTAGAACAGAGGGTGATCAGCACCCTGGGGGTGTTTTCTGTCTGGAGGCTGCGCTTTGTGCTATACTTGGGGGCACAGGAGGAATGACCAGAAATATTATTATGGGATAACTGGCAGAGTTATTTTCAGACCCGTGTTTGACTTTGGAGAGGAAGATGAAGGGGATGAAATGCATGCATTATAATGTGTAGTGGCTAAAGGCACACATTTAGTCTCTTAGCCTCTCCAAATGGAAAAATTGATCCAACGGTTGGAGGGATTCAAAGGTTTCAAAGGATGAAACAGGTGCAATTAAATTCTGCAAGGTTTAAGGCATCATTTCATCTGTTAATCTCTCATCCAAGAAACACTTCTGAAATATCAGCCTGCCTGACCTGAGGTTGGGGTTTGCAGTCACAAATACGGTGTGACTGCATGCACCTTCCGGGATGAGAATGCCCACCTTTGCTAAAGAAACTAGACAAACAGTACAACCTATGTGGGAATATAGAAATTATTTTCAAGGCTACATGCTACAGAATAGGCAATGTGGTAACCATAAGTACTCATGTGCTAATGAATCCCTCCTCTGATACTCAGCAGAGTCAATATCATCATCATCATCATCATCATCATCATCATCATCAACATCATCATCCCATCCAAAATTGCCTTTTGGTCCCATGTGGACTCCATAGGCTTTCTTGAAAAATTAAAATAATAAGGTAAGCTGGAATAGTAGAAATATTCTAATAGTTCCAAGCTAGAGAAGAAGCAAACCCACTAGTTTCCCTTTTGATAAATCAATAATCTATGATGGCCATATCCACCCTAGCAACCATTTTGCAAATAACCAACCCCCCATGTTATTTTATGAGAAGATCTCACAATCACACAAATATCCAATTGCATCCACAAGCCCAGAATATTGCCTATTTCTATTTCTAGGCAACTTGGGAAGTACTCTGTGAAAAAAGATAGATGGAGTCCAAAGATGAATGGCTCTTCTTCATACATCAAAGCACTGGAGAACACAGAGAAATAAAAATGTATTTAAGTACCAAGAATTAAGTGAACTTCACTGCAGTAATAGGAAGGTGAGCACAGTAACTGAAGCAAGGTGATAGCAAATCCCTTCTTATGATTCTGTAATAAGATGATCAACTGAAATGGTACTAGAAGATTAGACAGAAATGAGACACATTAAAAAATCAGCTGACTGACAAGTTCAATTTTTTCATGAAGCTTGTTTTGCTCAACAAGCAAGCAAACCAACCAACCAACCAACCAACCCCCATCTAATCATATTCAGGTCAAGAAAGTTTAAATGCCACCTATGGTTGTAATAAAACCATCAATTTCTATGTAGTGTTTATATCTGGAAAAAACAACAACACTACGGGCAATTTTCTTTTCATAATGCATTTACAGATACAAAGAGTTAAATATCAGGACCGGGCTTAACTCAAAATAAGGTTATGCATTATTTTGTACATGTTTACAATGCTGTTGAAATATTTATATTAAAAGCCAATCGCTATAATATTTTAGCCAATTTAAACTAGTTACATACTTTTAAACACAAATGTTTTAAATAGAGCAGATTGATATTAAATTTTAAAGAATACCTATTTGGGACGTACCTCCTCGTTGTACCAGCAGCGTCACCTCACTTCCTTTAGGACATTCAATCAGCATATCCACAACTTGGTTGTGAGTTAGATTCTGCACATTCTTCTTGTTGACTTCAACTATAAGATCCCCTTCTTTTAGGCCTCGACATCTTGGGCTGTCAACAATTTGCTTCACTCTCTGTCCCCCACCCCCAGGACTGTCTGCTATAGTAAAGCCAAAGCCCATTGGCCCTTTAATTATATGTACAGTTATGAGTTCAGGTTGCGTTGCTATAGAAGAAGCCAAAGATACTGTGTCGTTGGGGTAGCCGTGGGATCCATTGGAAGAAACCTCAGTGGGACTGCTAGGCCTTTGCTCTTTCATCCCATTTACTTTCCCTGTTTTACTACCATGGCTTGCTGGAGAGTCGTAGTTTTCTTGCCCATTCACAATGATTGGTTCTTTATCCAAAATGGCCACAGATGTCACCAGGCTTGTGTTGGGATCATCTGGGTCAAAAGGCAGAGGATAGCCTCGGCACAGTTCTAGGTCCACACTGGCACCAATAGGAATTGACTGGAAGATTTTGACCACTTGGGCATGGGTATGGCCCAGTACACATGTGTCATTCACGCTGACAATAACATCTCCTATAGAACAAATGGTTGAAACTCTGTTAGTTTATACATACAAGCTTCTTGTTTCAGCATATTAAAGTACAGCAAAAGGAAGGAGGAGGAAGAGAAGCAAGTAGTAGTACTAGTAGTAGTGGTTCTACCAAATATATACTGGTGAAAAGATTTGGAAACCAAACATCCAGAGTTAAAAACTTTTGGTAATCAGGTTTTTTTTAATGCATTGTTCAGGGCAATCATCATCATCATCATCATCATCATCATCATCATCATCATCATCATCCCACAATGCTATGTAACAGAGAAATGTTTAGTGCTAGAATCCAAAGAGTAACTTTAGCTCAACAAAGTTGAGCATTATCTATTAGGATATTATAACATTTTTTCTTTTTTGTGCAACTAATACTTATATACCCATTTTTCCATCACCACAAATTCAGAGACTGTGAGAAAAGGAGGCAATAAATCCGAAGCAGAATATTCATATAATTTAGAGCTACACAGAAAAAATCAGAAATGATCTTATATAACTAAGCTCATGAGCTCCTGGGGACAAAATACTGGGTTTAGATCTGTGTTTAACTCTGTGGGTGATAGAATCCAATGTTTTGTGTGTATCCTACTTACACACCAGGAATTCCTCCTGCACAGCATTTTTGGTACATTGTGGGAACGGGGGGAGGAAAAAGAATCCATTCTGCTAATGGACATAATTCTACCAATAGAATGTCACCACTGGATAAAAGTTCCCATTGGATCAACAAGGCTAATTATTTTCCTTGGATTCCCCTTCCTTTCCCCATGAAGAAAGTGGGAATAATGTTAGCATGACACATAAACTGGAGGGAACATTGTTATAACAGTAAATGTATTTCAACATGGAAATCATCAACTATTCCTATAGTAATGGAACTTTCATTCTTGTTTGAAAATAAACTAACTTGTTGGGAAATACTTTCAAAAATGTAGAATCATTTTCTTGATGACTGGAAAAGACTACACTTGTTTCAGCAGACAGCTTCACTTTTAACCAATAATAGAGATTAGGGAATTCTTTTTTAGCTGCTTTAAAGTATCTCAAAAATAATTTTGATAGATTGGGTTACAGTTCAGTTCACTTGGGAAGAAATATTTCCATGTTTGTATTCTGAAAAAGAAATGCTTACATAAAACTCGTTTGCCTGCTGGTTTTAAGTAGATGTGGGATTATCCTTCAGTGTCCTGGAAATTTACTGTTTGTATTTCTAAGCTCTAATATGTTTTTTTCCCTTCAAAACGGTTGCTAAGTGCAGCAGTACTACATTGTATGAGTTCAATTATGACTTAAATAGTGAAGGATTTTGCTCTGAATTCTGCCTATAAGAATGGCAGAATGTTTTGGTCTTGACACAGCATCTGTTCCAGAGTAGACTGAGACTTTTAGATTTGAGTCTCTGCTATGCCTATTAAGAATGCAGATTGTAATATTTTGCTGCTAAATTGGTATGGCTTTAAACCTCCTTGGTTTTTTTGAAAACAGAAACACACATTATCTTTTCTTTAAAAAAGAAAAAAAAAACTTTGCCCAGAATAGAACCATTGAGGTTTAGATTCTGGTAGAATACGAAGCTTTCCCTAGCATTTTACTAATTAAAGGTGCTCTTGATTGAATATTTCATGATTTTAATTAGATACTGAGGACGGTTAGATGTAAAGAGGCTGAGTTATGTACTATATGATGGCTGCTCTCTATTATTTCTATCCCTCCTCCTCCTTTTTCTTTTAATGCCTTTGAGTCAGTGTTAACTCCTGGTGACTGCCTGGACTAGTCTCTGCAGTCTTCTTGGCAAGATTTCAGAAGTCGCTTGCCATTGCCTCGTTCCTAGGGCTGAGAGAGAGTGACTGGCCCAAGATCACCCAGCTGGCTTTGTGTCTCAGGCAGGACTAGAACTCCCAGTTTCTAGCCTGGAACCTTAACCACTACACCAAACTGGCTTCCCCTTATTTCATCTAGTTTTCACCAATGGTAGCTATCATAGCAGCTGACATGAAGTTTTGTAGAGGGAAAAAACCCCGTCAATCATGATTTTTAGAATGAGGCACTCACAGCACCCAGAACAGCTGGAACAATGTACTGTAAACAGTGTGGAACAAAACTATGGAATGGAACTTCTATATTTTATCTCAAGGACCGTGTTACTTCCCTTCCTTTGCTTTCAGAAAGAAATTAAGGCAAACTAAGATGATTGAATTTCAGGTGACTACACTGTCTTTCCACGGCTGATCTCCAAGTAAAGCAGAGAAACCAGGAGTTTCCTCTCCTGCCTGACAAGCTACCTGTTTCCATTTTGCCATCCAGTGCTGCAGGCCCGTCAAGCACCAAACTCTTTATCTGGAGAAATTCGTCTGGTTCGTCTCCGCCGACCACCGTGAAGCCAAAGCCTCTGCTGCTTTTCCTCAGTTTGGTGTGAATGAACTTCCCTTTCAGTTCAGATGGATTCCGGGTGAAAAATGGTTTCCCTGCTGTGAAAGTTTCAGAAGTTTATGAATTGGGAAAAATAAATGCACTCATTTCTCTACAGTATCCTTCTCTAACTTCCTCCAGCAACGTAATGAACCAACCCTCAGAAGGAGTAAATGTTAGAACCTGACAGAGCTCTCCTCTTCTGAGAAGTTCTTCAGACCCTCAAACATTGAAGAGCACTATGGGTGTGTATGAAATGGGAAAATATATTGTTTCAAACTCAGGACCAACCCGGGGGTTCTGCTAAATAATTTTGAGGGCAGCCATAACTCAGCAGAACTGAAATCCAGAAAACATTGGTTGTTCCAGGTTTCAGATGAAATAAAGTTCAGCCAGGCACAGAAAGGCAAATCTGATGTGCACCACTCCCCACTTCCTGCAGTTCGCAGCATTGTATTGGCCTGCCACTTCTCAATGTTCTCAGTACCTTGCTTTTTTCACTTGGCTGCTATCACTGATGCCCCAGTATGACACCTGCCATAGGCCTACCCATTCCTTAATCTTCTCAGGCTTCCTTCCCTCCCTCCCCTCAGTCACCAACACTGCTGCTATTGCAGCATGACTTATCCCACTGGCCTATCAGCCAATCTTCCCTGCACTTTTCCTTTCCCTTGGAATGGGATGTGGGAATGACCTTGGGAGATAGGAGGAAAAGCTGCAGCCTAGACCACAGTCTGATAAACAAAATTTAAGTCGGAAGGAGAAGGAGTGGAGAAAGAGTCTCAAAAGGGACCCTCCCTAGTTTTTGGGAGAGTAAAAGTGAGGGACGGGAGGGGTACTTTCAGAATACTTGCAAGATTCTGTAACCTTACAATAAAGGCAAAATTAGTATTCATTTTCATGCTTCTTGACTGGACTACCTCAAAGGGCTAACATTAATCTTGTAAGTCTCAAAATACTCCTCCCATCCCTCATTTTTACTCTCCAGAAAATTATGGAGGGTCCCTTCTGAGATGCTTTTCCAGCCCCATCTCTTCTTCCAATTAAATTTTGTTTATCAGAGTGTTGTCTAGTCTGTGGCTCTTCCTCCTGTCCCAAGGTCATTGCCACATACCAGTACATAATGGCTAAAGTCCTTCATTTTCTCCCTGTACCTCCCCACACAAAAAACTATTTTCTCTCTGAACAAAAGAGCTCCATTTCTTTTCACACATGAACTAAAATGGTTGAACCAAGTACAGACCACCCAAAACCAGTTTCTTCATGTACAGAACAGTTCATGTTTGGCACATTTAGCACATCCCTAAATACGATTAGTTGTAAGGAGGAGGCTTGCAATAAGAATCTTGTACTGGAATTAACAGAGTAATATTCTACCCAGGAAGAAGATAACAAAGAGTGTTATAATGAAATGACATTTGTAAGCTACAGAATTGTCTTATTAATACAACTAGCTTTTAGCTGCAGTGGGCTCCTATTATGTCTTCTACTGGTTAGTTAGATAATACTAACAAATAAAAAAAATCCAAAGGGTTTAGGGGTGGTTATACATGCAGAGATGAAGTACGTTTATGATAAAAATGACTGATTGTACTTATAACCAGGGCAATATGGAGAATGTGGTGATATTGTTTTGATAGCTGTGGCTTTCCCAGGCAGTTGATGTATGAACATATGAAGACATCCTGAATAAAACCAGACCACCAGGGTTTCAGTGATTTTAAGTGATTTCCTGGTATCACTTGAGTCCCATTCAGGGGGTTACCAAAAAAAGAAGAACACACTGTGTGAGCTTTCTAGGTAAGTTATACGCATTCCCAACCTGCCATGCTACTCAAATGAGGTCAAGTCTCCGTAGGGAAAAAGCCTACGAATATACCGTTGCTCACATACAAGCTTTTCTTCTACACACATCACAGAAGTATTGTTGATGGGGTAGAAACAAGGTGGACTGAGGAACTAAACACCTGAACAGGGCTCAAATATTCTTGGGAAAGAACCCTGGACTTAGAACACCATGTGTTCTACTGTTAAGATACCAAATCAAATCAAATCTTTATTACATAGACCAGCATAACTATTGAGCTAAGGATCTCTCTCTCTTTCTATCTTTTATCATATTCATAACCACATCCACCAAATCTTTAAGAAGAAATGTGGATGGTAGTTCTAAAGTAATTTTTTCCCATTTGCTTTAGAAAGCATGATCAAACAGGAGTACCAGATCAGCTGAATGTTTTTAGCCTATCCTATGTGCATCAAATATGAGCAAATAAAAATAAAAGTAGAAAACAAAATCCAAGCATGCAGAATTGTAGAAATGATACAGATGAGGTTGGTGCTGATCCTAAATTGACATGGCAAGCTGTGACTGACAGTTATTTCCCTAACGATAGATACGTTGAAGTATATTCCAGAATTATGCATGGTAATAAGTGTACCTTTATTTACTTGTTTATTTGTTCATTTTGCTTGTAGGCCACCCATTCTCAAAAGCTCTGGAAAGTTAACAATGTCAGCCTATAAAATAATGATACCCAAACCCCAACTACATATAAAAATAAAAGGATTAAAATATGAAAACCCCAAAATACAAATGTCATTTGCCTATAAACCCCAACTTCAATTACTACATGGGCAGGATGGAACAGGTTAATCTTCATAATTTTCCTGAAGCTCAAGAAGGATGAACCTGATTGAATATCTGCCAGGAGGGAGTTCCAAAGAGGGGTGGAGGTGGGGGTGGATACTGAAAACATCCATTTCCAAAACCCTAGCAGGTGACAATCCCATAGGAAACAACGGCAAATTAGAAATGCAAGTCTATCAAAAAAATAACCCACATTAACCAATGTGATCCATTGGTTGATCACATTGATCCATTATCAAAGTAACAACCCAACATCCCACAAGAGGAACTATGTAAGAACATTATTCAGATGAGTACAAATGCACTGCAGCAACCCAGAACTCACCAGAATAAGGAAAAAGAACACCTATACAACAGCCTCCAACAAAATGGATTCCCACACAAGTTTATCAAAAAGTGCTTGACCACATTACAGCACAAGCAACACAAGATATAAAAAGGATAACACTGCCATATATTGGAAACACCTCAGAAACAACCGACAGACTATTACAACCACGTGGCATTACTGTAGCACACGAACCAACTAAAGCCCTCCAAAACATCTTAAGCAAACCAAAAGACCCAGTAGCCCAAGAAGAAAAAACGAGTCATTTACAACATATAGTGTAAGGACTGTAACAGCCACTATGTAGGACAGCAGGCAGAAGACTACAGAGCGCATCCATGAACACCAACTAGCAGTCAGAAGACGTGATGAAAACTCTTTAATCTCACAACACATGGACAGACTCAATCATAGTTTCAACTGGGAAACTGTCAGCATCTTAGACCAAGCTAAATCCAAAAATGCCAGGGAATTCCTGGAAGCTTGGCATTCAGACAAATCAGCTGTCACTAGACATGTAGAGATAAGCCACATTTACACACCATTCAAAAGAGACAATAAAAAAAGCTAAGAAGGAAACAAATGACCAGAACACATCCTCTCCAGCAACCAACACCCAGATAAGCAGGGATTAATACCAGACAAACAATCAAGCAGAAAACAATACCTTAATCAAGGAACTACCAAGGAGAAAACCACACCCCCACCAACAGTGACAGGGCAAACTACTGTATATAAACAGGGAGCAAAACCCAGAGTCACTCACACTGATGTTACCTAGTTGGGTAATGAAATGTCTGCAAGCAAACAACAAGCTCAGAGAGCACCAAGGACTCCACAGTTCAATCCTGAGCTACATATATTCTCTTCCATTGGAACATTAGAGGAATGTTAGCTGGGGATGTGAAATGTATCTGTACTTTCGTATGCAGTTAATCCCAAGTTGTTGGTGGAGAATCAAACAATTTGCAGCAAATGTTTGATAGAGAGTATGCTGCAATGAGAAGCATGGATCTGAAAAGAGGCATGGAATATAGAACAGATATGTTATACATAAATGGTGAAAAACTAGAACAAGTAGATGAATTTGTGTCTCTTTGTTAGAAGATTTAATAAAACATGGGAAAATGGATAATAAATGTTGATTTCCAAATGCTAGTAGAAAGGTAGTGAGCAGTACAAGGTCTGTGCAAAGAATATTTGTTCAAAGAAGTAACAATGGTTGTACATAAGAGTATACTGCTGCCCAGTCTTATGGAAGTGATAGTTGGGTATGTCAGGAGAAACATAAAAGTAAGTTGAATGCAATAAGAATGAGGTACTTATTGATTTGGCTTGGCTTGGCTTGGCTTGGCTTGGCTTGGCTTGGCTTGGCTTGGCTTGGCTTGGCTTGGCTTGGCTTGGCTTGGCTTGATTTGTTTGTATGGCCACCCATCTCACCTAAGTGGCTCTGGGCAGCTAGAATTTGGTACAGTATGGTAAAACAAGGAGGGACTTGAACAAATAGGAGCTATATCAGTATCGACTGAACACAAAAGTGACTCACTAGCATGGAAGAAGCTAGTTGAGGTTGTCTTGTCACATGGAGAGAATGAATATGGAATGAAATTGAAAACTTATTTTATTTATTTATTTATACAATTTATATAGCAGCTCATCTCACAAGCAAGTGACTCTGGGCAGTGTACAACAGGGCTAAAATAATCAATAAATACATTAAAAGATATGAAAACCAAACTAAAACAAAAAATAATAGATGGAGGGGTGTTATTTTTATTTATTTATACAATTATACAACTTATGAAGGAAGAATCAGTGAATCAAAGGAGATGAAGAGGAAGCCTGAGAAAGTTGTGGTTGGATGGTGAAATCTTCAGAAAGAGAGGTGAGGAGTTAAAAAACAAAAGGCAATCTATGAAATGGTGGATAAATGAGGCAAAAACCTGGTTTGTTTGCAAGGCTTGCAAAGGTATGGAAAGGCATCATGAATGGTATTGCTATTAACTAGATTTAGCTTTCTTTCTTTCTTTCTTTCTTTCTTTCTTTCTTTCTTTCTTTCTTTCTTTCTTTCTTTCTTTCTTTCTTTCTTTCTTTCTTTCTTTCTTCTTATGCTTTTAATTCCTTTGGCTTACTATTTCTTATTCCTTTGCTATGCTCTGTATTGTGTTGCTGACCCTGAAAGGACATAGCATGTATATACGCATGACAGTTTGCTACTCTACATAATATCAATTAAAATAAACAATATTGAAATTTTAATAAAAGGGTGCATTGCGCACGAGCCTTGCATACGTTTTGTACGTGTTCGTTCCTTGTTGTATTTCTGGTACACAGTCACTGCAACTAAAGCCCCAGTTTTTATCAGCTGAAGTCCAAAGCCTAGCTACATGGGGCAGGCACACATTTAACTAGTCCTAGGAAGGACTCAAACACGCTGGGACTCTGATTCAGGCTCTCTGACATAAAGGTGGATGCATCTGAGAGCAACTATTCTGGCATTTCTAATTAATGGGCAATTGTGTACTGTGCAGGAAAGGAAAACAATTAAAAGGCAGAATTTTCTGCATGAATGGACTGTCTTCTTTTTGATTGGCTACTATAACAGAAAATCACTCCAGAGTTATCTTTATATAATTCCAAAGGAACTCAGGAGGAGTTCCACACCATCTTTGAAGTTATTCAACCACAAACATGATCGAAATGAAACAAATAATAAAGTGTAACAGGACTTGCTTTGTATATACGTACACTCTAATTCAACAGGGACAGAAAAAAAAAATTCTAAATTGTTTATTCCCAAATATTCTAAGCCAGAACATCTTCAAGACTTTCTTCTGATATTAATGGTAAATAATCAAAAACAGAGTGATAATGTACTTTCCCTTCTTCAAAAGAAAAACCTGTTTACAAAAATTAGCCCAGATCAATGATCCATTTAGTTCAGTTCCTCGTTTCTGATTGTGTCTAGGAAGACCTTAAGTAGGGGATGTGGTAATACCCACAGGTATTCCCTGGGGATAGTCCCTTGCCATCAGGCATCTGAATTCCCACCCTTTAGTCTTTCACTTCTTGTTGCATGTTATTAATAACATACTGTATATACAATAACACATTGAGCTTCCATACCACTAATACATCTGGTTCATATCAAGCTGAAGATGCCCAATATTCTTTAATGTTCCCTTTCCCATTGCACTTTGGCACCCCCAAACCATTGAGAGGGGTAGAGTCCTAAGTGCAGCATTTCACAAATGCAGGAAACTACAGTGGAAAAGAGGGAGTACAAAGGATCCTGCCTTAATGTCTTCCAAACCCTGAATCTGAGCATTTCATTGCTGCTCTGAGCACTTCGAAGGATGAGCAGATAAGAATGTAATATTATGTACAGTAATATTTTTCTTGGAATAGAGACAGCATCACAGTTAGCACTAAAAATCCCTTATTAATACATATTCCTAAATGTCTGCCTGAAATTCTGTAACAGTTTAGACACACTGTCTAGTTCAGTTTAGACACACTGGAGGCGGGGTATTAAATGTGCCAATTGTGTATAATCTTACACAATTATATTGTACAATTTATGGTCTTTTCTATTCTTCCTATTCCAGACTTTAACTTATTGGAAAGTTACTTTCTAGGATGAAGAGAATAGTAGGAATTAATAATACTGAATTAATAAGTACTGTGTTCTTATTTGGAGATGGCGATAGTGGTTGTGATAACCCCAGAAGCATCTAAGTTGATGAAAGTCAGTGGGAACACCAAACCATCCGAGGAAGGAGTAAAGTTGGGATGAATGTTCCTGAAGGTCCTAAGAGATCTGTTTTGGATAAATAATGCTGTTCTCTAACTCTTTTTTTAAAAATAAAGTAAATAACCCATATAGCAATTTACCTTGTACTGGAACATCTCTAACTGTCTCCTGGCTAGTGGGAACATGGTTTGGAACAACAGGAGGGGCAAGCGGGGGATTCTCTTCAGTCCATTCTGAAAAAGAAAGAAAGAAAGAGGTTTTACTCTTTTATTTTAACCATTAGAAATCAGTTCTATAATCCAAAGGGGATTTACATGCAGACTAGGATATGCAAAGCAGAGTGATTCATGTATTGTTTTTGAAGTGTATCATCTGCTTTTGTGCTTTTCTATATAGGATCCAGCCCCACAATGAACCACTCTTGTTTTGCACATCATTAATGCAGGCTCTATTCTGACTCTAGGCCTCAGTCCCCTTCCTTTGATTTCCCTCAGAAGACTTGTGACAACAGATTTTGTTGGCATCCCTCAGAGACTTCTCAGGAAGAGGAGCAGCAAACTGCGATCCATCATCCTCAACTAACTGCCTACGCTGATCAAGAGTAGGCAACGAGATTAACCAAGCAAGAGCTGGAAATGTGAATGGGAGACTAACCAGTGAATTGAACATACTGGCCATAGATACAGGAGAATTTATTAGCTGCAACAATACATATCACTGCCGGGGTAGACAAGATCTTAGAATACACCTAAGTTATTTAGACTACCACCCTAATATTCATTTATTTTGCATATTAGAGAATGGATGGAGAAAAATGATCAATGGAAAAAAACCAATGAGACATAATAGCTATGATTTATCAAACAAATTTGCCTACCAGGAAATGTTTGGAATAACGTTTTCTGCTCCCTCTTTCTTATATCAGTAAGTGAGTGAGTGAGTGAGTGAATGAATGTTGTTTTCTGCTCCCTCTTTCTTATATCAGTAAGTAAATAAATAAGTAAATAAATAAATAAATAAGTCCTGTGTTTCTGTATACGACAGCAGAGAGAACCTGAGATTTCTCTTCCAAATCATGAGAAGTAATTGCAGAAGCAGCATCTAAGCTGGATTGATGGAGAAAAAAGAGAAAGCCTATGGATATCCAGACTACAGGGTTAATGTTTTAGTATCCATCTTAAGAAATCAGTGCTTCTTTTATGTTGCACTACCTATTCAGATTATTCTCTTGATTCTGCTACATATACATGGGAAATAGTTCTTGATTCTCCACATTTCCCCATTAATTTCTGCCCATCCTACCAAACCACTAGACAGCACCTACTGAGGGTTCCTTCTATCTACCTCCTGATAGGAGGAGGTAGCCCAACAGTGAGCATTTTCTATGGCAGTTCCCCTCCTCTGGAACAGCTTGCTCAAGGAGCATGTTTGGCCCTGACCCTCAGGGCTTCTAGAAACAAGTGAAACATGGCTTTTCCTTTGGAGATGAATTGTTCTATAACAATGCTACTGTGGAGTCCTTGGGGTTCTCTGAGCTTGGCTGTTTTCTTGCAAATGCTTCATTACCTGGCTAGGTAACATCATCAGTGCTCTGAAGATGTTACCTAGCCGGGTAATGAAACGTTTGCAAGAAAACAGCCAAGCTCAGAGTACCCCAAGGACTCCACAGTTCAACCCTGAGCTACACATATTCACTTCGGTTGGTAACAATGCCACTATTACATTTTGATCATTTTTAGCTTTGTATTTTTAGTCCTTTTCATTTATTTTTTCTTATTTAATTCCTGTACTCTGTAAGCCACCTAGAGTCCAGCTGGTTTCAGGTGGGCAGATAAGAATAATAAATACATAAACAAACAAACGAACAAGCATTACCTTTTTTTTTAACAAATTATTCTAGTTTGGGATAATTTCTGTTTGCTTTAGAATAATCTTAATATAATTATGTGATGATTTGGGCATACGGAATGCACTTGCATTAGCTTGAAGCTGCACTCACAGTTTTCCTAGCCTTGCAACCTTATCTTTTTGTCTTTTATGTGTGTGCGTGTGTGTGTGTGATGACAAGAATTGAGCATGGGACTTTGTGTATACCAAACATGTACTTTACCATTTCCACAAAGAGTGTTTTAAGCATGTCTCAAGCACACATAGTTCAAGTTCAAATTTCAAGTCACAACCCCAGAGGATTCCCCATACAGACCCCACAGATTATTTTTCATAATGGGTGCATAATAGTTTGGGTGAGTAGATTATTTGTCTTAAATGTTCCTGTTAAGTAACTTTAGGTTCCCTGTGTCTTCACGCAGGAAGGAAGCCAACCTCGTCCAGAAATTGATTGACCAAAAATATGAAACTTTAGGGAAAGTGTGCCTGTGTGGCATTAAGCCAATCTTTCAACAGTGGTGATTCTATCCAGGAGGTGCCAACCTTCAGGTGGCTGTGCTGGTGGTTGTGCTGGTGGCTGTTGCTCAAGCTGCTTTTTCCTTTTTGCTTCCAGAACTGGATTCTCATACTGTGTTTTCCTGTTGATGTGACTAAAAAAGAAAAGAAAATACAATTGTTAATAAGAAATCTCTTGGTGCAAAGTACAAAAGTGAAAGGGAGGCTCAAGAATTTTTTTTTAAAAAGCAGGGCAAAAGTTAGATGCAAAATCTGTGGGAGCAATGCTCCTTTACTTTGTGCCAAATGCTGATCTACAAATTGGAACAACTTATCTGGCATAGCAATATTCTTTCAAATATTTTAAAGAAGCAGATTTTCAAATAGGCTGCCATGGTTTGGCTCAGTGAAGTTTCAAATAATTATTTTCTCTAAAATATCTAATCAAAATACTGGATGATCATAAAACACACAAACTGCATTTCATCTGCTAAGGGGGAAAAAAATTATAAAGTTGCCTAACAAGCTATGAACACAGTAGTGTAAAGTAATAGTCCTAACCAAAATCTCTTAAAATTAGCAATTGGAAATTCTCAGATCTTTCACAATAAATTCAGGATAGAAGACTGTTTAAAAAAATGGAAACCCATTCTTTATTACAAAGTTACACCGTTGCAAATACCTCAGTAGAGAGGTTCCAGGCACAGGAATTGTTAAGGTAGATATAATCTGTCTCACCCCTTCATGGATCACTGCCCTGTAGTGGCGAAGGGGCTTGCGTAACTCAGTGAAGCCATGAGCTATACCGTGCAGGGCCACCCAAGACGGACAGGTCATGACAGAGAGTTCTGACTAAATGTGGTCCACTGGAGAAGGAAATGGCAACCCACTCCAGTATCCTTGCCAAGAAAACCCCATGGACAATGTTAAAAGGCTAAAAGATATGACGCCGGAAGATGAGCCCCTCAGGTCGGAAGGTGTCCAATATGCTACTGGGGAAGAGCGGAGGGCAATTCCAAGTAGCTCCAGAAAGAGTGAAGCGGCTGGGCCAAAGCCGAAAGGACGTTCAGCTGTGGATGTATCTGGAAGCGAAAAGAAGGTCCGATGCTGTAAAGAACAATATTGTATAGGTACCTGGAATGTAAGATCTATGAACCAAGGCAAGCTGGATGTGGTCAAACATGAGAAGACAAGATTGAACATCGACATCTTGGGAATCAGCGAACTGAAATGGACGGGAATGGGTGAATTTAATTCGGGTGACCATTATATCTACTACTGTGGGCAAGAAACCCTTAGAAGAAATGGAGTTGCACTCATAGTCAATAAGAGAGTGGGAAAGACAGTAATGGGGTACAACCTCAAAAACGACAGAATGATCTCAGTGCATATCCAAGGCAAACCATTCAGTATCACAGTCATCCAAGTCTATGCCCCAACCACTGATGCTGAAGAAGCTGAAGTTGATCGCTTCTATGAAGACCTACAACACCTTCTAGAACTAGCACCAAAAAAAGATGTCCTTTTCATCATAGGGGATTGGAATGCTAAAGTAGGAAGTCAAGGAGTAATCGGAATAACAGGCAAGTTTGGCCTTGGAGTACAAAATGAAGCAGGGCAAAGGCTAATAGAGTTCTGTCAAGAGAACAAGCTAGTCATAGCAAACACTCTTTTCCAACAACACAAGAGACGACTCTACACATGGACATCACCAGATGGCCAATACCGAAACCAGATTGATTATATACTTTGCAGCCAAAGATGGAGAAGCTGTATACAGACAGCAAAAACAAGACCAGGAGCTGACTGTGGCTCAGATCATGAGCTTCTTACTGCAAAATTTAGGCTTAAATTGAAGAATGTAGGGAAAACCACTAGACCACTCAGGTATGACTTAGATCATATTCCTTGTGAGTACACAGTGAAGGTGATGAATAGATTTAGAGGATTAGATTTGGTAGACAGAGTGCCTGAAGAACTATGGACGGAGGTCTGTAACATTGTACAGGAGGCAGCAACTAAAACCATCCCAAAGAAAAAGAAATGCAAGAAAGCAAAATGGCTGTCTGATGAGGCTTTACAAATAGCTGTGGAAAGAAGGAATGCGAAAAGCAAGGGTGAAAGGGAAAGATATAAGCAACTGAATGCAGATTTCCAGAGAATAGCAAGGAGAGATAAGAAGGCCTTCTTAAATGAACAATGCAAAGAAATCGAGGAAAACAATAGAATGGGGAAGACTAGAGATCTCTACAAGAAAATTGGAGATATGAAAGGAACGCTTAGTGCAAAGATGGGCATGATAAAGGACAAAAAAGGCAGGGACCTAACAGAAGCAGAAGAGATTAAGAGGAGGTGGCAAGAATACACAGAAGAACTATACAAGAAAGATTTTAATGTCCCTGATGTCCATGCTGGTGTGATCACTGACCTTGAGTCAGACATCCTAGAGAGTGAAGTCAAGTGGGCCTTAGGAAGCATTGCTAACAACAAAGCTAGTGGAGATGACAGTATTCCAGCTGAGTTATTTAAAATACTAAAAGACGATGGTGTTAAAGTGCTGCACTCAATATGCCAGCAAGTCTGGAAAACACAACAGTGGCCACGGGATTGGAAAAGGTCAGTTTATGTTCCAATTCCAAAGAAGGGCAATGCCAAAGAATGCTCAAACTATCGCACAATTGCACTCATTTCACATGCTAGCAAGGTTATGCTCAAAATCCTACAAGCTAGGCTTCAGCAATACATGAACCGAGAACTACCGGATGTACAAGCTGGGTTTCGAAGAGGCAGAGGAACTAGAGATCAAATCGCCAACATTCGCTGGATCATGGAGAAAGCACGAGAATTCCAGAAAAATATCTACTTCTGCTTCATTGACTATGCAAAAGCCTTTGATTGTGTGGATCACAACAAATTGTGCCAAATTTTTAAAGAGATGGGAGTACCAGACCACCTTACCTGTCTCCTGAGAAATCTGTATGCGGGCCAAGAAGCAACAGTTAGAACCGGTCATGGAACAACCGACTGGTTCAAAATAGGGAAAGGTGTACGACAAGGCTGTATACTGTCACCCTGCTTATTTAACCTATATGCAGAGTACATCATGAGAAATGCCAGGCTGGAAGAATCACAAACCGGAATTAAGATTGCAGGGAGAATCATCAACAACCTCAGATATGCAGACGATACCACCCTAATGGCAGAAAGTGAAGAAGAACTAAAGAGCCTCTTGATGAGGGTGAAAGAGGAGAGTGCAAAAGCTGGCTTGAAACTCAACATTAAAAAAACTAAGATCATGGCATCTGGACCCATCAATTCCTGGCAAATAGAAGGGGTAGAAATGGAAGCAGTAACAGACTTCATTTATTTGGGCTCCAAGATCACCGCAGACGGAGACTGCAGTCATGAAATTAAAAGACGCTTGCTCCTTGGGAGGAAAGCTATGGCAAGCCTAGATAGCATATTAAAAAGCAGAGACGTCACCTTGCCGACAAAGATCCGCATAGTCAAAGCTATGGTTTTTCCAGTAGTAATGTATGGCTGTGAGAGCTGGACCATAAAGAAGGCTGAGCGCCGAAGAATTGATGCCTTTGAACTGTGGTGCTGGAGAAGACTCTTGAGAGTCCCCTGGACTGCCAGTCAATCTTAAAGGAAATCAACCCTGATTGCTCATTGGAAGGATCGATAATGAAGCTCAAGCTCAGATACTTTGGTCACCTAATGCGAAGAGAGATCTCTTTGGAGGAGACCCTGATGCTGGGAAAGATTGAAGGCAAAAGGAGAAGAGGACGGCAGAGGATGAGATGGTTAGATAGCATCACCGAAGCAATGAGCATGAAACTGAGCAAACTCAGGGAGGCAGTGAAGGACAGGAAGGCCTGGCGCAATATGGTTCATGGGGTCACGAAGAGTCGGACACGACTTAACGACTAAACAACAACAAATCTGTCTCACATATAACCTGCACCTGTATTGCCAACTCATCTTCCCCTCCTTCCCCCCGTACCCCCAGCTTCATCCCAACTTAAATCCTACAACCATCAAGCCATTCTATGCATCTCTTTATTTATTAGAAAAATTACATCCCTCTCTTCAAATGCATATATACTACTTGGGGCAGTTAATAGAATATTAATCATAGCATTAACCAGTATTAACGTGACATAATTAAAAAGTCAACCGAGGAACTACTGCAACCTGTACAGTCTAATTAAAATTAAATATAATTTCCCAGCTGCTAGGACAAACATGATCATCATGTCTGTAACCTGAAATAGATTGTCCCTTAAAACAAAATCACATTATCATCTCACGTTATATCAAAGTACTGAGGCAGATTATTTTTCTTTAGATCCATCCATCTGGAAGAAAAAAAATGAGTGATTTTTGTTGCATTTAAAAATGTCAACGTCACTCTGTAAATTTTGTTCTAGCTTTGCAGAAGACAATGTATGAAATTCAACACCTACCCCTTCTCTTTTGTTTCTAAGCACGTGTAACCGAAAGAAATGGGTCAGACGAACAAACATAAAAGTCTCACAAACACACATGGACTACGTGTCCATATGCATAATTACTGTTGTAGTATAAACACTGAAGGATGTTAGTATGAGACCCACACTTACCTGGAGAGAAGCCAGCATATATAAGTACAACTAACAAAAATTGCAACCAAATGTACTCACCTTGAAAAAAAGTAAATAATTTCTTGTGGAAATTTTTTTAATAAGGTAACCACTTAACTAGTACAACCTTGGCAATTTCATTCATCTCCTCTCAGGCCATATTAAAAAATACTCCAGAAACTCTTCCAATTTTTGAAACAGGTTTTTGGGAGGCACAGAAGTTGAAAAAAAGGAGATTCTGACAGGCAGGTGTCCAACAGTGATCTCAACCCCTGTTTGATCTCAGCACACTTCTCACCTTGGTCCTTCCAGATTTATTGAATTCCTACCCACATGACCAATGGATTCTGGAAGCTGTGGTCCCCCATGTATTTGGAGACCATCTTAGTTAATTTCTCACATAATATATAAACTTAACAGAAACAGCCATTTGGATGTGCTCAATTCCTTGTGCAAATTGTGGTCCAGAAAATAGTGGGATCTCCTTCCCTTTCTCTCTTAGCAAATATTAATTAGTCAATATTTTCTCCTGGCATTTTCTACAAAATAAATGTCATATTTTAATAATTATCCAATTTTGTCCATAGTACAGAGAAAGTATGAGCTAAAAGAAATGCAACAAATTATTACATGTTCTTATTATGGGGTAGGGGACTTTGAACGAAGATATTCTCCTTTCACTTTTATTCAAAATTGTTATAAGTCACCCTTATACATAGAAACATACTAACATTTAAAAATGCATTTTTATTAAGTTAGCAATGTGGCTAATGTTGAATACAGATTATCTCAAAGAATGAGGTGTCACCCAGATTAAGCTAATTTACAGTGGAGATAACAATATGGAAGCTACACTTTGCTCTTTCACTCTGTATTGAACAGCTGTTCACCACAGAATTCCTTGTGACTAACCTTGATTTTACACATTTACAAGCAGTTTTTGTTATTCTCCATTATTAAAGGTAATGATTGATATTGTAGGAATCTGGCTGTATTACATTTTCGGCAACAGCATCTATTTTTAAAGAATTCATTGCCAAATATGAAGCTCCAAACCCTTTTCATATTCCTTAGCTTTGCCATTTTCTTCCAGAATACAGCTTAGTCAGAATGCTTTATTTCAAGTTCTTTGCATTAAGGAATCACATTTTTTTCTTTTGCAGGCTGAAATACTGATTTTTCAACAAAAGATCACTAGGGGGAGCACACGAGCAATGCATCATGAATCTACCTCACTTCTAGAATCCTTCCGATGGGGGGGGGGAGTTTTACAAGTTTATGCTGTTAACAAAACACAGCGCTACAATAAACAAAGGGAAACACAATCAAGGCTGCTAATTTTTTTTGAATAACGAATGTGAACTTCAAGTGAATTTCCATAGCAGTTGAACACGATTCTATGGCATGTGTTCAAAATAATCCATACAATGGACTTACTCTACATAGTAGACACCATATACAGGATCTTCAATCTTTTCCCAACCAGCAGGTAGTTCTAGAAACAGACAAAAAAGAAACCTTTCTTGAAACATTTTACTTTTGCACATAGAAAAATCCTGTACCCTCCCACCATGTTCCATAAAGCTGCAATGTTCCTTATTTAAAACACACACACACAAACATACAGGGAATTACAGACAATTTCTTTTCCAGGAAGAAAATGCCATTTAAGACAAATCCACTTGCTTTTTATTTTTAATTTATTCAGGAATGGAAACCAAGCATTCATGAAATAGAATTAACATTCATGGATCCCTGGGTCCTATTTTGCTGTTTAGAGTAAAGAGCATGCAAATTCTTATCCAGAAAGATAGCAAAGTTGTAGTAGTGCAAAGAATCTTGACTGAGAGCAACTTTCATGATTCAGGAGCTTTTGTGTAACTCTTGTAAAGTAGAAGCAGTATGCCACCAATTGGACAGAGGTTTCTGGTATTGCCGTGGAAATACATTTGAACACTTTAAAATTACAGTGTTGTCGAAAGGAAAATTGACCAAGAAATAAAGAGCACATTAAAAATAAATTCAAAATTACCAAATAATGATTTGGTGGCTCATTAAAACTCTTTATATTGGAGAGAACAAATGACTCCCAAGAGTCTTTGGTGTGATCTCCCAAAACTCTTCTAAAAGTTGACCTCAAGTCATAATTTTTCATATAGCAGAAGTAGAACATTATGGAATGTTCAGGAACGTATCACATTATATTTAATGTAATACAGTTTAAATGAAATCACATCAAATTCTGTCTGGAGTGCTGGGACCACAAATCCCAGGATTCTCCACCAGGATGACCCAAAATATCTGGAGGGTACCTGGTTGGAGAAGGCTCCAGTAGAGGGCCGATGAAGTCTGACTTGTAGCTAGCGCCTGTTAGCTATAGAGGCATTTCATATTTCTATCACAACTGAAATGAATCAGAATCCCAGAGCTGACAGCGCAAATCTCTGTGCACACACCGTCATTTTATCATGTTACAAAACTTGTCACTGAATCATTATCCCTTAATCACACCATAAAGTAATCTTCACTCTTAAAATAACTGCAGGGGGAAAGAGTGCAGCAATGAGAGACGGAGGATTGCTTGGGGAAACCAAAGAGCTCCATGCCTGCAGATTTTGCTAACTGAAGTCTTAAATACTTCTATAAACACAGTTTAGTCTACAAAGAGAAAGTGTGGGACTATGTATCCAAGTTCACCTTTTTAATTCAACTCATTTGTTTTCTTGATTAATGAAAAATTGTGAATCCTCATATACTACTTGAAGAATACCATTTGAAAGTTTCATTGTCATACAGGTGATGCAATTACAGTGCTTGTGTTATAAAGATCTCTCTCTCTCTCTCTCTCTCTCTCTCTCTCTCTCTCTGTGCATCACCTGTAAGAGAGAGATAGAAAGGAGGGAGGCAGGAAGAATGAAAAAAAAATGTTGGGTTTATATCCTCATCTTATCTAAAATTGCTAGATAGTAGGATTTTCCAGAAATGTGTGTTCTTCTCAACAGAATATCTGCACTGTACCCTAAAGATTTACACTTCTCTATATGCACACTAATAGGAAGTCCAGAAATGTTCTAGACCCATTATCACATGAGAATGTATAAAGAGGATTACATGAGGGCATTCTTGCCTTTCAAACGATTATACACACACTGAATGTTAGGACATCCAAAGGGAGCTCAAAACTGAACTAAACTCTTAGGTATGCTGGCTTTCAATGACCAGATTGCTTGAATGTTGACATGGTATAGTACAAGGAGAAAACACTGTTGTTGTTTTTTTTCCTGAACCAAAAGCATAAATCTTAGAAAGATACTAAAAAGAAGATACAGTGGTACCTCGGTTCATGAACTTAATTCGTTCCGCGACTCTGGTCGCGAACCGAATTGGTCGTGAACCGAATCAAATTTTCCCATAAGGTTCAGTGTAAATATGGTTAATCCGTTCTGACCCCTCCGAATTTGGTTGCGACCTGATTTTTGATCGCATCCCGAATCAAATTTCCCCATAAGGTTCAATGTAATTACAGTTAATCCGTTCTGAACCATATGTTGTTGTTTTTTAAACCGCAAAAATATGACACAAAGTACAGTACGAAGAGAGAGAAAGCTAACCTTGCTCGATGCGACTTCTAGCGTGGAGGACAGGTGGGGAGGCGGTTACTGCTTGGAGGGAGAGTCCCCCTCCCTACAGGAAGCCGCAAGCACGTGTCACGGGAGGGAAAATGGCCACGGATCCTGTTCGTCACCTGATGCGGAGTTCGCGAACGGAGGCAAAATTTTGCGACCAGAGCTGTTTGTGAACCGAATTGTTCGTGAACAGAAGCGTTTGTGAACCGAGGTACCATTGTAGTTATCAGCCAAAGACATCTGTGGGGTGGGGTGCGGGTGGCAAATTTTGCCACTGTGTTTCAAGCTCTGCTCCTTTTCTACATCTACATTTTCCTTATGTAGATCAAGATGCCAGATGTACAGAAAGGGTGGAGCTGGCTTCACCCCATCATGATGCTCGTTTCTTCATTTTGACAAAACCATTGGATTCTGAAGATGCCTCTGCTATCTATCAGTATCCTTTCAAAAGCTGACTGCACTGATCTTCAAATTTAAAGGAATCGGCATGTAAAATGGTGAGATGTATCCTAAGTTATCCAACCTTAGGATAAGGACCCAAAGATGATCAGAAGTAATCTTTCTTTATTCATTAGGAAATATACAGTAGTTAACAGCGCAATCCTTTGCACAACCAATCAGAAGAAAGCATAGCTGAGTTCAGGTAAGTATTATCGTATAGAAAAGGGTTCTTCAACTGTGGCAACTTTAAGACGGGTGGACTTCAACTTCCAGAATTCCCCAGCCAGCAAGGCTGGCTGGGGAATTCTGGGAGTTGAAGTCCACCCATCTTAAAGTTGCCAAGGTTGAGGAATCCTGGTATAGAAGAACCCTAAACCTTGCAGTTTATATCATCAAACGCTTGCACATAAATTAGTGTGTTCTTCAGTGTGCTAACTGCAGGCTCCAACTAGTGTACCATACGGACACAAACAGTTCCAGACTGAGAAAGAATTAATCCCTTATAAACACACATGCGCTAATTACTCAAAGTTTATATTGCAAATCCAGAACTGGCTAAAAATCAAGGAAAAATATTTAACAAGTTTTGCTCCACATGTTCCTTGTTTGCAAATAAAAAACAGGTTTCCTCCAACTTCTCCCACCCACATATTTTTCATGGTATTCATCTGAAGAGTCTTTGGATTTCCTGAGATATGAAGAAAGGAAATGCCATGGTAATTGGGGACAGGGGTGATGAGAAAATAATTGGCAAAAAATAAAATTAAAAAATGGCCTTTTTTAAAGTCGTACACAAATGGGGAGTCTCTGAGAATAAGAGTCTTATATGAGATAATGAAATAACCCCTTACTCACTTGGGATAAAAGTTCTATGATACACTTGGCCATTCTCCAGCCAAAAACACCTACCACTAGGATGTTTTTACTTGTTTAAGAAAGAAATTCCAAGCATCTGCTTATAGGGATGTGGTGGTTAGATCCAGCCAATTTTCAAAGCCAATTTTTTTCCTCCCACAAGAAACGTTGGTCCACTTCTATTCAATTTCTTGGAAAGTTACTGTGCTGACAGACTGATAAACTGACAGGAGTCCCACCCCACCCACGCCTTTACATAATTTATTTCCAATATTCCACTTGGCTGGAAAGAATAAAAAGATCTTGTGTGGGCCTACAGACTGTGCTTCCATTTATTAATCAGGAAGATGGAGGGTGGAAGAAGACATTTTCTCATCTGCTATGACCACACACAAAAGCCAGTTGGGTGCAGTGGTTTAAGGTGCCAGAATATAAGGTCAGAGACAGGGAGTTCTCATCCTGCCTTAGGTGCAAAGCCAGTGGGGTGATTTTGGGCCAGCCACTCTCTCTCAGTCCCAGGAAGAAGGCAGTGGCAAACCACTTCCAAAAATCTTGTCAAGAAAACTGCAGGGGCTTGTTCAGGCAGTCACTAGGAGTCAAGACAGACTTGAAGGCTCAGCAACAACAAAAGACGGAGCACATTTTTTCTTTAAAAAAAGAAAAAATACAGTGCAACATTAAGTAACTTCCCTTTCCCCTTCATCCTACATTCCTTGCAGTGTATTTTTGTATTCCACACTGAAGGCAGAAATCAAAATAAACAAAAACGTGTGGCTATTGCAGGGAGCATGCATCCTGGCTGAATTCCAGCCTCTCAGTATTCCGCTTGTAAAAGTAAACTATTTGATAAAGTGGAGTGCTTTAAGAATAAGAAAACTAATCATGAGAACTGCAGCCAAATTCTCTAAAAGAGTCATCAAGTAGATCATTCTGAAGTCTAGTGACCAGATGCTCCTGGAGGCCTTTATTTATTCTGTTTTCCAGCACTTCTGCCAAGTAGGTCCCCTCTCCTATTTTATTCCTTTTATTTCTGCTTTTAGGGATTAATGTTTTGCTTGTGGTATTGTTCTTATTATTCTTCAGGGTTCAGTGTCCTCCAGAGGATCTGTAGGAGTTACTTCAATAAATGAGAGTTGAAGGTTCTACAGCTGCTCAGCCATGAAAATATATGCACAGCAGGTCAAAGGCACTACGCAATGCCCGCTCTGTGATTTTGCACAATGCAGCTGCTATTGATAATATGCTTAAGAAAAATGTGCTTTTTAAAATATATATCTATTTAAATTTTAACTAAACAAAAACTATGTAGAGCATAGGAATATAGCAAAGAAGCCATCAACAATGTGTGAAAAAAAGAGGGCTGTGAATGGAAACGGAACAGGCACATTAGCAAGCATGTCACTATTTTTATCCGTTGAAAGGCAATCTAGCAAACATAATTTTCTTTTGCAGCTAATTTGCTAAACTTTTTCCTTATTTTTCCCCAAGGATTGGAAACACATAGTTAATCAGCTCCTCTAGCATCAAGTAAATTACACCTTCCATTCAAAATGTAACTGATGCTTTTTGAATCCCACAGAAGGAATAAAATTCAATAATTGAGTTATATCATTTTAGGATTTCGTGGTTATGTAGCATCATGCCAGTTACATGTTTATTCTAAGTATGCCTAAAAATACTCAGAAAACAGAATCAGGTTGGTAATTTAGATTCTGTCAAACTTCAGTTTCAAATTCTAGGTACTTGCAAATACATTTTATACTTTAAGTACTGTTTAGGCCATATGGCATAATTATATTCCACAAGAAAAAAAATAAGAACTTTTTGTACCAAAATAGCATGGTCTATGTCTATAAACACAAATCTTAATGCTGCAGTATTTCACAAAGTTAGACTCAAAACTCACCTCCTAATTTAATGTCAAAACTAAATATGAAAGTACCAATAATTAGAATTATCCCTGAACCCATAGCATAGTCCTTTAATGCCCTACAGCTACATAGGTAAAGCAGAAAAAGTTACAATAATGCCATAGGGGATGGGGGAGAAGATATCCCAAAATAATGGACCAAACTCTTGATTCAAAAATGTTATTCCTATGCAAAAGCTGTTCAGTGCAGAAACCAAGCTACATGTTGTTATTGCTTGAAATTAAAAAAGAAAAAAGTGATACAAAGAAAAAGATGTTAAGTGGTTAATAGTGCAGTCCAACCAATGGAGCAAAAAAATGACAGATGGATGATTTACCTAGTTCACTGTCCAGTTCCTCCGTGTGTACCCCTTCTTCTCCAAAGGAAGAGCAGTGAGATAGAAAAAAATCAAAAGAAACATTCAGACACCAGCAGCAAGCAAGAAATTCCTTCCAGTATATAGCAGAACCAGCACCAAGTTTCATACCAACTTAGCCCAAACCCATGCCACAACACTTCAGTTACTAGAAAGCCTGTGGCCGTTGGCAACCACACTACAGATACATTTTTGCACTGCCCAAGTAATAGCATGGATCTCCCCTTCAATCCCACAAGGGTGGAGAAGTCTTCTTGCAGGACCATCAAGAACATTCATTGATTAAAAAGTTAACTGTCCTAATCAAGAGCTTTGTGCATGTAGAGTTCCTGTATATTTGGAATTTCCATTCATTTCTGGGAATGGTGGAAAAGCTAAAGTGGTTTTCTCCATGTTTTTCTGTGGGGATTGGTGAAAATAGCTAAATCAGAGCTCCTCTGGGTGCAAGGAGCCTCAAAACAAGATGCAATTCAGCTGTTTCAAAATCTAGTTTGATAAACTATTACTTTAATTCCGGAATAATTAAAATTAAAACAAAAACAAAAACCTTGACCAATTAAACTTCTTATTAAATAAAAGCATTAATGGAAACCATTAATGATAACTCCTGTACCAACTTTATTGGAATGAGTTGACACGTCATATAGTGCATGCTTGCTAGATGGTGTCACCTGAGGACTGTATTTCCAGCCAAAGTACATAACTTCAAATGGACTAATTGAATGCATTTCAAAGCATCTGTCTTTTATTCTAGTCTCAGAAACACTTTCATGTGAAAGTACTTGCAAAGAACTTATTCTATTTAAAAAATACCACTAAACCATAGAATTTTCATCTGTAAATGATGGCATGAATGAGAGGGAGTGTTGTTTTTGCTAAGAAACAAAACTGTAATCAGCAAATGAGAAATGATAAAACTTGCAAGCAAATTATAGAACAGGCATGGATTCATCTGAGCACATCAGCCACGTCTTTTAAAAGAGGTACCAAACGTGAGATTTCTCAGCATCAAAAAAACAAAACAAAGTATGTTGCCAGTTAGATTAATTTATAATTGTAAATAATCTCCTGTTATCAGTCACAGTGTAAATAATATTGATTTCAAATATTATTTTTCTAATAGATATAAAGTTGCCTCTATTAATTTCAGATGGAGGTCCTTATGATTCAGGTGGTAGGCCCTACTTTTAATGTATAAGAACCAGGATCAATACAAGGCAAATCTGATACAAGGTTCATATGTAGCAGGAACAGGAAACATTTGCAGGATCATTTACAGTTGAAGCAACATAATGGATCTGCTCAGGGTTCGGCAATGCATGGACCTTCAAAATAGCAGCTCAGCTACTATTCCAAGCAACCCTAGCCAGCATGGCCAACAAAGAGAAATGCTAGGAATTGTAATTCAGGGGCATCTGGGTGGCTAGATGCTGATTATACAGGACTAGGTGAATCAATGGATCTAATTTTTATATATATATATATATATATATATATATATATATATATATATATATTTTTGTCTGCGCTCAGTCATTGCTGACCCTGCAGTGACTGCTTGGACGAGTCCTTGCAGTTTTCAAGGCAACTGTTTTTCGGAAGTGGTTTGCCAGAGCCTCCTTCCTAGGGCAGAGCCCAGCTGGTGAGCGCAGGAGGCGGGGTTTCCGTTGCTTCGCGCCCTTTTCGGGCGCGCGCGGTTTTTCGCGCTTCCGGCAACTGCTCCCAACTCCTTTTTTGCAAGGCGCTGCCAGCATTTTTCCTCCCACTGGAGTGAGAGTCCCCATTTATCTACTCACGTAAGTTTTCGAACTGTTGGGTTGACAGGAACTGGGGAGGAAACAGGAGCTCACCCTGTTTAACGCGAAGGCTGGACTCGAACCGCTGAAGCGTTGACCATTTCTGGCCGGCAACTTTCAGCGTCATTAAGCCGCTGCGCCACCGCGTCCCCCTTTAATTTGATATATAAAGCTTCCCAAATTAATGCCCACCCAATTTCTTGAATGTTATCTCCCAGAACTCCAAGCATTATGGCCAAACTGGCAGGGAGTTTCCATGAATTCAAGCCTGACATATCTGAAGAACATCAGGTTGGGGATGGATATTATAAACCATCACTCTACGCGTTCATACACAGAAGCCATGTCATATAACCAATATTGTTTCTTGAGGTTGAAAATAAGAAAGATAAAGCTTGCTTTAAAAGAAAGTAAGAATAGAAGTCCATTCTCTTCAAAGAGTTAAATCAAAATGGGAGCTGGGAGGTGTTTTGTGCCTCCACTCACTTTTTGGATGGTTGACATGCTTTTAGTGTGATCATCTGCCAGAAAATGTTTGCCCACCCTTGCAGCATCACTCTTAAAACAATATGCATTTAAAAAAAATATTGTGGAAGTACCTTTGAAGCAGAAATTTATTATTTCTGAAATAGATATAAAACTTTTGTTTACTCATATCTCAATTCAATTTATGTTTAAAGTGGGATGTGAGGTTCAGCTTTTTAACATCTTCAGTAATGTTAAACTCTCTCTACTATATTGCTTGAATTTCTGTCTCCCTACATCTGCCATTCCTAATCCTATATCTTAAGTAAATCTTTTGAACTACAGAGCCCCCATACTGGTATTATTGGTTCAAGGTAACTATATGAACAAATATTTCTGCCCTATATATCTATATCTATATCTATATCTATATCTATATCTATATCTATATCTATATCTATATCTATATCTATATCTATATCTATATCTATCTATCTATCTATCTATCTATCTACCTACCTACCCCCCCACCACGCCAAAGTGAGTCAACAAAAAATACTTCCGTGTTCAAAAAAGAACTTCCTTAATTAGTTTTTTAAATGCTTTGTTTTAAATGAAGTTAGGTTTAGACTTTCTGAAATGTTTTCAAATAAGGCATATTCTCCTGTTTGCATAAAAAGGATATGCTTTTACACATTTCCTTTTTCCCCCCTATTCTCAATGCACGTCTAACAAATTAAGGTAGTTTGGTTTCTTAAACTGGAGACTAGTTTCCTTCCTTCAGTATTTCAAAAACGGTCAAAATTAAATCAACAATTGTCAACATATCACTGCAGAAATATATAGAATATATATTGCAAAATACATCACTGCAGAAAAGAAGAATGATATACACATTTTGCCTTCAGTAATGTAAGAAAGTGTCTTTGAGTCCAAATGGATATAATAAAGCACAAGGTTTTATATAGTGACTTTAACGTCTAGTCTTGTTTTACCTAAAATGATTTTGAAACTATACCTACTATAATTATGATTCTAGTAGCAAATAAATAAATAAATAAATACCTAAGAGTATCAATGAAGAAAATGACTAAAATACCACCTAGCTTGGTAATCTAATTTTGTTCTTTAAACCTAAAATAATGTTGAACATCTTCTTTTCTATTTTCTTGCCAAGACCATAATTAGACATATCCACCTAATTGAGATAAGATGAGGTCGATGGCCATTAAATACACAGTTATTTGGGTGGCAAGGCTTTACTTGTCAAATGTTCTCTCCAGAGGTTCATCTGATGCCTGCATTGTGATCTTTTAAACCATGGTGATGATACTTTTATTTTCCTTAACACTGTTAGTAATGTTAAAATGTTCACTACTTGTTTTGCTGCTGTTTTCCTTTCATTTATGTACTGATTTTTATTATTGTTGTTGCTGCTGCTGCTGATTTTAGCTTTATTGCTTTCAAAATTATTTTAGTTTGCATTTTTCTAGCCTGGATGTTTGCTGAATGTATGGCTTCATAATTCCTACAAAACTTGAATATACTCCTCCCTCCCATGCCATGAAAAAAGAATTGTTTCCTGTATAGATGCACCCATCCAAAGTCTTAGGCATGCAGCTACTATGGTTATATCCATATATAACCACTCCTTTTGTCTTGGTGCACATCTGAGCTTAACTGGCTGAATATTTCTTTTGATAAAAACCAAGGACAGGCAACCAATGAGATACATGGAGCTCCCCAGCCTCTTCTAAGGTCTTGGAGTACCATATAGTCATACTGCTGAAATCATCTAGTATATTACTGAATTATGGAGGCTTGCTTTTTCATCTTTTTTGACCCATTAATAAGTGATAGTAAAATGGGTACATTTTGTTTCAAATACGCTTCATACACCCACTTTACTAAAAGCAAACAAAAGAAAACAAAAATGGCAGTGAGGAGAACACTAAAAATCCCAGTTGTGCTCCTTTTCTTACACCATTATGTCACCAAAGGGCCTTCTGAAACTCCTGAAGGCCTAAAAGCCATTTTTAAAAAGTGTGCTCGCTAGCTGCAAAAGCATTGCCCACTCAGACTTGTACACTGAAGATGTGTTAAGACTATAGGCCATGCTGGGATATTCTGGGGACTCTTGTCCCAAGACTTCTGGAGGGCATCCAGTTGCTGAAGATAACTAGACCAACATGTGATTCTTAGATCACTTGTCATTAATGCCCAATGACTTGCTAACAGCTAAAGTTCAATTACAGCCACAGAATCAAAGTCTGAACTGTAAACCACTGACATTCAAAACAGAAAAGGTGGACTTTCCAAACATTATTTAAGCACTGATTGTCTTACCATCATCTTCACATTCTTCTAGAGGCTTTTGTTGTTTGTTCAGGCACCTTGGGTCTAGCCAAGACGTTGTTTTAGTATTATGACTGCAAATTAAAAAATAGGGAAAATACATTTTATAAAAACATAGTATCAGCGACAAAAAAATAACACGTGGACACAACTTTTCTTTTCAGCATATGTATGGTGCTACTCTGGACTGTATGGGATTGGACTGTGAGCCATATACAATCACAGATCTTTATCCCCCATTCCAATCACTGTTTTAGTTTCCTATTCCTTTTAAAGAAAATGTCATTTTAATTATTGGTATATTTACGGCCCAGCAGAGCTTTATGATTATTCACCATTTTTCATACTATGAAAGACCCACAATGCATTTGCCTGGTTCCAAAGATAAATAGGAAAACATAGAAAACTTGTTATTCTGTATTGTTGAAACAGAATAGCACAGTTCCTTCCACAAACCTCAAAAGAATGATCTAATCATCAAAATGATCTAATCCTCCTGTGAAATTATGTGAAGGGGAATATACATGTTCCTTTGAAGACTTACTATTAAATAACAGTTCTGCTTTCAAAGGAGAGTATTCACCTCCCTGCTATCCATTACTAGCAATGTGAAAGCTGAAGTGGAAGGTCACCATTTCACACACTACATTACCCACCCTTGCAATGCAGGAAGCACCCACCCATTCAATTCTTTTGTGCGTTTCTGGGCAATTAATCACCAGTTGGTAAACTAAGGCATAGAAGTCCAGCAAGCAAAGCAAATGAACAATAATGGAGAACAGCAGGTCTGCCAAGGTGCAGAACAGTTTATACCTCAAAATCATAAAGAGATCTTGTAAAATATTTGAATATCCTTCCAAACTGAAGATGTGAGATATTTATGGTGGCAGAACCATGCAAAGTTCTGGGCTAAGTATTGCATAAATGAAAATTATTTTTTTTAGTTTGCCACCCTATAATTTGTTTACTATAGAAAATAGAGATGACTAATTTTGAAGGGTGTAAGGCAGCTACTGCTGAATGTTTAATAACATGCCACGTAGTAAGAATTTAGCTTCTAATTTATTCTATCAGCAGCTAAAGTGTTATGTAATGAAGTCAACCTTACTGGATTCAGTACAATGTATTTATGAATTAATATGCTATGATTAATCAAAGTGTGCTGAAAGAAAGGTCCAAAGGCTGCCTCTGTTATGTTTATTCTCTGGAACTGCAAAAGTGAGAAACACATGGTCTGGATGAATCACTTAGCCATAAACCCCAGGCAACTTGGAGGTCGCACTTCCAAACATCCAAGGAACATCATCATCTAAGGAAGAAACAACCTGGCTGTAGTCATTCTCACAAGGAATGGCTGTACAAAGCTTGGTTCCTCTTGCTTACAACAGAAAGAACATTATTCCATTTGCTGTTGGCCTCCAAAGTCGACAAGTACGACACTATGGTCTTATTCAGGGGAGTAAGTGCTACTAGACTAGTTACAATGCATATATCAATAGAAGTTATGCCAGCATGAAAAATCAGCCTGGCTCCATAAATGCCTCTGTAAACCTCATTACTTCATTCAGGACATTGTCAAACTATTCCTTTTTCTTTTATTCTCCTCCCTTGTATAATCTTCTCCAACTCAGAGCTTGAGATGGTGCCCATTTAGAATACCAAGATTTTAGAAAATTAAACAAGATAAAAGTAAATAGCTTATGTCTCAGGAATGCAATGATAATTTAACCCTTTTCCAGAATTCCTCTCCATGTTCAGAAAACACAAAGAGATTTATGGAACTGAAAGATTAAAAAAGAAATAAAAAGACACTTTACTCTATAAAGTAGACTTCTCCATTCTCTGTATAAGCCATCTCCCAGTTTTCAGGCAGAGGACCCAAGTTTTCCTCTGCACAAGGAGGTAGGTATTGAGGGAGCTTCTCAGAAGGTTCCGTGGTGGGAACGATGGTGATGCTACTATTCAGAGATGGGAGAGCTGCATCTCTTATACTGTGTATATTGTGCTCGTCTTGTTCACCAGAGTCTGCTGCAGAAGAACATCACACAAAATAATAAAAAGTAAAAAGTGATTATTACTTAGAATATTTGTAATGCTACCATTTTTGTTTCCATCCCTACTTGGTTTAGACACTTCACCCATAATTCAGAGTATGCCTGCTATTATCACGTAGTGATACAGACTTTTAGACCCTTCCAAGTGACTCAAGATCACACTGGACTGAATGAGGGAAACAGCTCTTTTTTTTTTAATATGTCACGAATGAGATGGGGTAAGGTGTGAATAGGAAAGTCTCTCTCTCTCTCTCTCTCTCACACACACACACACATACACACACATTTCCAAAAGATCTGTCCAAGCTGGAAAATGAGCCTTAAAATCACAAATACAATTTCAGTATAAAAAGATCCATACTGAGACCAAAAAAAATCCTAGACTTTAAATATATGTTCACGGAGCCTGACATTTACACGTAGTAAATGAATAAGAAACTGATACACAGTACATTGGGATTCTAAGAAAAAGAATGTTTTCATGCAAAAATCCTAATGCTTTATATAGGATAATTGTTTAACTCACTAGAAAACTTTGTACACCTTTGGCCATCATACCTCAAAAATAATACTGTAGCCTGAAAAAGATGCGGAAAATAGAAACTAAAATGATCAAGAGCTGAAGAAACTCTCCCAAGTATAACGTTTATGATGTTTGGGTTCTGAAATTTAGAAAAAAACCAACATAAGGTAAAGGTGTATAAAGGTAAGTATGACATGGAGAAAGTCGTAATACTAAAATTCAGGCTCATCCAAAAATGCTGAGAGATGGGATATTCAGGATGGATACAACTAAGACGTTCATCACATCAGACATCTTTAAACTGTGAAATTCACTTCCGCAAGATATTACTGGCTACACTGTGGGTACTTACAACCATGTGTTTCAGTACTAAATGCTCAGTGGCACGTTTAGCAATGATATGTATACTTTCATTATCATTGCCACAATCTAGAGAAATTTTTTGAAAGCTATCAGAAAAATCAGATTATGACTCTTCTCTCTGACTTGCTAGCTTCCACAAAATAGCTGTTCCTTAAAAGCATGATCCACTTCACTTGTTACGGACAAACAGGTACAAGCAGTGCTTTTGAACCAAAACAGAAAAAGCACACTGCACATCGCAGCACTTCCTTAAAAAAAGCTGTATCTTTTTGTGGGTTTTTATGGAAGCTACACAATCCCAGGAAATACGCGTATGAGATAAAGAGGCAGTGATAGGGTACAACAGGTGATATATTTAATATTTCATATTCCTGGGAATGCACAGCTACTGTGCAAGCCTTGGAAAATATGCAGTTTCTTTAAGGAGGCTAATGCTTCTTGAAGCAGCTTTTCTTCTGGAAATACAGTGTCCTTCCCTATCAAAAGCATGGATATCAATGAGCAGCTATATAGAGAACTTGTAGACTGGCCCTTGGAATGCCTTGACATTCAATACCTGGGAATGATAAAATACGCCTACATCTGCAAAATGATTATTTATTTTATTTATTTATTTAATAGACTTGTCCCCGCCCATCTCCCCACAATGGGGGATTAGTTGACCTTGCTTTCACAATTGCTTATGGAATTTAAGAAACTACTGGTGGAGGTAAGCGTATCACCTACTCTTAAGGAACTTATAAAAAAACTAACTTTTTTATAAGCGATGTGGATAAGACCACTGAATTATGGACCCATGTCAGGTACTGAAAACAAAGAATTTAAGTGGCAATTTATGCCACTTAGAGAGAGGGCATGCTTCGGCCCCTCTCAGTAAAAGAACTCTGATTAGCGGGGTCCAGAAGGCGGGCCTTCTCTGCTGTAGCCCCCGCTCTTTGCAACATTCTGCCCCCAGAGATGCGATTGGCCCCCTCACTCCTGGCCTTCCGAAGGGGCTTGAAGACCTGGCTCTGTCACTTGGCCTGGGTGGGGAGGGAATACTTCAAGCGTGGGAATGGCTAGCCCCAGAGAGGCCTGCTGTCTTTAGCCCTAGCTTCTTCATCTTCTTGGACTCTCCTTTTCCTTTTTTAGTAATGTTTTTAAATTGATGTTTTATGTATTTATATATATTTATGGTTTTAATGTTTTGTGTGAGTCGCCCAGAGTTCCCCCATTAGGGGGAAATGGGCAGGGGAGAAAACAAACAAACAAACAAACAAATAAATAAATAAATAAATATCCTGTCCTTGTTTATAAAAGGTATTCCTCTATTAGGGCTTAATTTCATATAAGGACAAATAAGATAATGCCGTTTCTCAACAACAAAGCAATAACAAAATGTAACATTTTTCTAAAATAGTCCTAGTAAAGGTGAACAAGATTAAAAAATCTTTAACCCATTCATCTTTGATTAAACTTTATTAACAAACTCTTACACATACTAGGATGAAATGTACAGTAGTTAAAATACATCATACTTGGAATAATTATTTGGAAGTAAGCAACTTTCTTAATTAACCATGCTACATTTGTCAGAGTCATTGGGAGTTGGGTGGCATACAACTTTAATACATTATTATTGTTGGTTGCACAGTCAGCCAGATGTTTAGACTGCATTTGGCATTTTTATCTACAGTACCTATCAGGTCCTTCCCAAGGACCTGGGATAGGCAAATGTTGTTGTTTGATGGTGTTAAAAGTATTGCCACAGGATGTAAGCTGTTCCAAGTAAAACCGCCTTTTGCAATTGACTGATGGTGATTTTGTCAATGCTGATGGTCTTCAAGTGGTGTTCCAGATGTTTTGCGATTGCACCTAAGGCACATATTACAATATGTACTATCTTTTCTTTCTTTTGTCACAGTCGTTCTATTTCTGTTTGCAGTGCTTATCTGTTTGAATTCTAAAGTCCCAGAGCACCTTAGCTTCTTCATTTTCTGTTACTTGTCTGTTTTGTTCTTGCTTGCAGGCAAATGGTATTTCTTGCAGATATTCCAATGTACCATTGTTGCTACTTTGTCATGCATGAGTCTGTCAGTGTCGCTCCATGGGTGAAGGGCATGATTTATTGTTATTATTTTTCTGGTCTTCCTATCCAGGGCTTTTAGTTCATCTTGAGTCCAGTCCACTATTCCAGCTGTATATCTAATGACTGGAATTGCCCAGGTGTTAATTGCCTTCATGGTATTTCTGCCACTGAACTTGGACTTTAAGATATTCTTCACTTTTCTGATGTATTAACTCCTAACCTTCTTCTTGACTTCAGTGTGCTTGATGTTGTCAGCCTGGAGGATGCCCAGGTATTTGTAGTGATCTTCTTCATCCAGACTCTTGATGTTATTTCCATTGGGCATCTTGATTCCTTCAGTTTTCACTATTTTTCCCCTGTTGATGTTAAGGGTGGCACTTTTGTCCAGTTCAAACTCCATTGCAATATCTTGGCTGTATATTTGGACAGTGTTGAGCAGCAGCAATTCTATTTCAGATGGTGTTTTTCCATACAGCTTCAGATCGTCCATGTAATGGAGGTGGGATAGCCTGGCAGATGTTTTTGATGTTTGATGTTTTGATGGCTTGATTTGTTCAGTATTGTTAACAGAGGAATCAATGTGATGACAAACAGTAGTGGTGATAGTAAGTCTCCTTGAAAGATCTCTCTCTTGATATTAATCTCTTCTAGTCTATCACCATTGACCAGCAACTGTGTCTTCCACTGTGCCATTGATCTTTGCACAAAGCTTCTGATGCTTCTACTAACTCTTGTTATTTCTAGGCACTTGATTATCCAGTCATGTGGCAGGGAGTCGAATGTCTTCTTGTAATCAGTCCAAGCTACATTCAAATTGGTCTTCCTTCTCTTGCAGTTTTTCAAAATCATCTTGTCAATTAGGAGCTGATCGTTTGTTCCTCTATTGTTTGGGTGGTTTCCGTTCTGCTCAGATGGAAAGAGCCTGTTTCCAACTAGATGCTGTTGGAGTGTATCAGCTACCACACCAGTTAGCAATTTGAAAGTTGTTGGTAAGCAGGTAATTGGCCTGTAGTAGCCTGGTGCTGCCCCTTTTGTTGGATCTTTTATTATCAGGTAGGCTTTGCCAGATGTTACCCAATCTTCAATTTCATCTCCTTGCAGTATGTTGTTAAACTGCTTGGCAATGAGTGGGTGCACAGCAGTCAGATGTTTCAACCAAAAACCATGCAGTTCATCTTCACCTGACGCTGACCAATTCTTAATCTTCCTTGCCCTTTTCTCCACCATTTCTGCAGTTATTACAAGTTCTTTCATTTCAGCTTCTTTTTTCTTCTTATCCACCTCCTTTATCCAAGCTGCATTCTTGCTGTATTTCTTTGGGTTGTCCCATAGCCATGCCTGGAACTGCACTGTTTCTTCTTTGTCAGTTGTTGACTGGGTCATTGCAGTCTCTCCATTAATGGATTGGTAGAAACGTTTCTGATTCACTCAGGGGATCCTTTTGGCTTTTTTTTTTTCCCCTATAGTGAGAATCAAAAACCCAGCCTGGTTCGGCTCAGGAATGTGGTGCAAAGGGGGTTTTGTGCACTGCGCTCCAGGAGCTTTTTGCAAAGGGGCTTTTTGTCAGGATTTTCATTCTCATGGGAAAGGATTCATCCCGTTATCTTTACAACAATAACAAATAATATTTTGACTACAGAGATCATGTGAAAAACACCTGTTATTGTGTGTTGTGTATTGTGCTATTTACTGCCACCTATTGGCGTGTGTATGCTAGTTACCCAGTGGGGGTGACATAATGCTATAATACAAGGAGCGGAAAATGTGCAGCCTCTCTGAGTAGTTGTTAGTTGCTTTAGTGTTAGCCACTATGTAGGTTTTATGGGCTACGTAGTTGTAACAAAGTACCAAGTAGTGTACCTCTTCTCTAAGAGTTTGTAGCTAGAGATTTTGTTACGCTTGTGTTGCTAATAAGTCTTGGATGCTACATTAAATGGGAAGATGTGTTTTTCTTTATATTTTGTATGATATTTGCATTTTATGGAATTTTGCATTTTTATCAATAAACACCAGTTAGTATATATTTTCTGACTGGATTTCTTTGGGAAATAAGAAATGGACATTGGATTGTGTTTGCTTTCATGGCTAATATTTTCCTGGAGTTTTTGCTGCACTCTGCGCAAACAGGAGTGTTTGTGATTATCACTCTGCTCGACACTTTTTGGTGTGCCACAGCTCTGGGACTTCCTTTGGCTTTTTTTTTTTCTGCAGCCAAAGCCCAGCCAGGCCCAGCCCAGCAGCCTAGCCAGGCATGCCTCATCAGCAGTGGGAGCAAAAAGATGGAGAAGTCAGCTGGGGCAGTGGAGTGCAGGGTGGCAAGGGTCTCAGAATACAGGATGGTGAGGGCGACTACAGCTGGGACTGGGCTGTGGTAGCTGTGGCTTCCCAGGGTGTGACAAGCAGCCCAAGAGCTGCTTGGTTCTGGGGCTACTTGCCACCTAGCAAGGCAGGGTGCAGGACGGCCAGAAAGGGAGAGATGGGGGAGGAGATAGACGGGTGGGGGGGAGTTGGAGGCAGTCCCTTACCTTACTAAGGCTTGGGGCTGGGAGAGACCAAGCCCGGAATGGCTTGGATTGGGGTGGGTACTTGCTTAATGACCCATGATTCCCAGTTAATGATGGCAACTGGGACTGCTGGGATTACAGTTGCTAAGTGATGTGGTCACATGAAATCTCGCTTTACAACTACATTGCTTAGCGATGGAAATTCCAGTCCCAATTGTGGTCGTAAGTTGAGGACTACCTGTAATATAATAGGCTTTCATGACCCCATCTGATAACTTAAACTCAAAAAATTATAGGTCACTTCCTAGGGTTGCTCTGACTACTCTCTTAAAAGCGGCAATATAAATCTTAACTTTGAAGTTAGAGAAAATCTTATTGCTAACAGAATGCCATTTACATCTTTCCAAAACAAAACTTTAGTTTCATTTTGACCACGGTAGTCGGGCATTTAAATACAGGAATCTTCTTAAGAAAAAATACAGATTACATGGATCGTGATTCTTCCAATTCTCCAATTAATAAGCAGAAGGAGAAGGAGAGGGAGAGGGAGAGGGAGAGGGAGAGAGGGAGAGAGATTGATGATTGATTGATTGATTTACCTGTAAAGCTACTGCTCATTTCAGGGGTGTCATCCTCTTCATTCTCTGCATGTACTAAACCAGCATTTTGCATATCATTGTAGGACTTGGTTCGTTTGGGAGTTGTCTGCTTGGAACTTGACGGGAGGTTTTGCAAAGCATCAGCGTTATTCACTTTCCCACTGAGGGGTTGGCTGGGAGGTTTGGGTGTTCCATAATAGTTACCTAGGAAATAGAAACACGTTTTATTTATTTATTTGATTCAATTTCAGCACCACCTGATTCCAGCTGTAGGAGGCTCACAATATAAACATTTATAAAAACCCAATACCAGAGAGAGAAAGTGAGAGAGAGAGAGGTTGTAGCATAATAAAATAAAAAAATAAACAGAAGCACAACCAGCAAGGGCCCCATCCATCTCAAACCAAGGCCAGGTCTTCAGGACTTGCGGAAAGCCAGCACGGTGAGAATCATAGGGATCTCAGGGTGGGGTGGGGATCTCGTTCTAAATTTGCAAGTTATTGTTGGTTTTTAAGATGTTGTCCCATTAAAAGCTTTCATCTTCTCCCTTTCACTAGCTGCAATTATAGCCATTTTTCCTTCTTTTATACAAGTATGAGTAAGTTTTCCTTCCCTGCCTTCCCATCAACTGGAAAGCCTAAACAGACATCTGCTGTTTCGCCTTGCAGAAACTTAACTGTTTTTAATTTAAAAGTGCCAAATGTACAAAGTCTCAAACAAAAGGAAACTGAAACTAATGGAAGAAAAAAAAAGGGGGAAGAAAAGAATAATTATATTTGAATTTCAATTAGTTATCTCTGAAGAAGTGCACACTAACTTAATGCTGCGACATATTCACAGTGAACTCCTCACAAAATTCAAAAGTACTAACATCACCGAGAAAAATAAGGGAAGGCTAGGATGACGTGCTTTAATGATGGCAGTTTCATGTTTTAAAAGCAAAATTTAAAAATTTGCAAAAAAGACTGTCAAATAAAGCCCCATGACACCCGCTTTAGGAGGATAAGCTTTCAACTGTTGAAGTCAGAAAAGAGAAACAAAAGACATCATGTGTGTGTGTGTGTATGAATGATATCCTTTTTTCTCTATTTTTATTTTTCTGTTGTTGCTGAAACTGTGTGTGTGTGTGTGTGTGTGTAATTTCAGCAACAACAGAAAAAAAACTCCCAAACAAACGCATGTCAAATCTGGAAGCCATTCTCCTCAAACCTGATGTCCGGGAAAGCTCTTCCAACTATATTAGACTCATTGCATCTCCAGTCTCTGTAGCATATGCTTGGAGATTTTCAGGATGGCACCAGGAAAATATTACACATTTATCCTACTGCAGTTGCACAGCCTTGTGCCTGCCAGTAACTGTTAAAATCCATGGGCTTGGCACAGCTCAGATTCCGGGGGAGGGCCCTCAGGGTATAGATTTTTAAAAATACTTTTTTAGATGTGTTAAGTCTATCTGACAGTTTTGTTTCCTGCTGAAAATATTCAGGAAATGACTGCCAAATACATATACGTGTGTGTGTAGGGGTAGCTTTTGAAGCCTCATGAAACTCATGGGTTGCCCACTCTGGTTTGAAATAACTGCAGACTATCAATTAAATGCTTCCCTGGATTCCATAAACTCAGTAAGATAAGTTAATTTTTCCTAAACAGGAAAATTGTATTTCCTAGGCATTTAAAAAAAAAGGAATGGTCAATGCCATACCAGTATATACCCCACTTAAACTTTTTTAATGAGCATTTTTTCTTGCAGTCACCAAATCTGGTGAGATTTTGGCATTACTTCATTTGACCTTGCAAATGTTGCTGTGAGAATAGTGAAATCTTGTGAAATTGAAAGTGATGAAGGTGGGTGGGAAATACTAGGCCATCACGCAAGTTTATACAATGATGCTCAATACATGACAAGTTTGCTAGGTACTTTGTTTAAGAGAACAAAATCTAACCAGGAATGATCTAGTTTTAGCTATGAGCCAAGGCCTTAACTGTGCAATCTAGCCCAATATCAGTTTACTAGCTTAAGAAAATGTTGCATATCGAAATACAACCTTAGCCTGAACCATATTACAATTATAGAAATACTTCTAGAAACCAGACTAGATCATTAACAGGATGCTAGTTTCTAAACCTCTCTGGATCAGAGAGATGCAAAGGCCCATTTAAGTCTCCAGTGGGGTGAACTTTCTCCCACTCACACCCTGAACTACAGCCAGTATAATCTGCTCCTGGAGGAGACTAAGCTGGAGAAAATTTCTCGATAGAGTGATTCCTTTTCAAAGGCCTTGTATAAATCAGTTCCAATGAACATAAAGGCTTTAGCTTCAGTGCAGATGCAGCACCTTTAAATGCATTCTTCATTTCGGATTTGAAATGTACATGTATACATTATTGATACAGAGGAAATGGCTTCTTCTAGTAAAAGCCTTAATGGGAATAATGAATGCTCTTACAGCACATCCTGTCTCTCTTGTTTGTATGCTCTATATAATGCCAGAGAGACGGCAGGATGATGAATGGGAGAGAAGATTAAAAAAGATGAAGAAAGGAAGGAAGAAATAGGAAAAGAAAGCAATTCTTGAGGCCATCTTCCTGTAGTAGTTGTGTTGCAATAAGCAACAAAGTGTCCATAAGCAACACTGTTTTTACTGACATCTTCCATGATGCTATAATGCCCACCAGGCGTACAAATAAACAGATTCTTTTAATTGCAAAAAATAGAAACTGGGTTTCTCATATATGAGAATATCTCATATAAGCATTTTAGAAGAGAATTTGATAGCTAGTCTTTTTTGGAAGAATAGTTCACTGCCCCAAAAAAGACAGAGGTAAACTGAGGTGGCAAAGAAAACCCAGGGATGGGTAGAGAGGCACAGAGATTGGAGAAGTTTCCTCTTCAGCTTCCTTTCTAATGAATTTGTATTGCTGTGACTACACATGCCCAGATGGAAACCATGTTGTATGTATGCTCATGACATGTTCTCAAATCTTCCAATGCACCTACCAACCAAAAAGACTGTCTATCCTATGCCTAACGGTGGCATACCTAGCACATTTGACACCCAGAGTGGCCACCTCCACTCACTGAATAGCACCACAAGGCCCCAGAAGCACAGGCAGCTCCGTCTCCATTGCTATGCTGCCAACCAGCAAACAGGTGATTAGCACACTGGCAGCAGTGACCCAACTCCACACTCACCATCAACCCTCCAGCTAGCCTCCTCATCTTCAGCAGCAACCCATTATTACCTGCTCCCACTACCCCATCCTTGGTACACCACTGCCCTTAAAAATTGTTTTACAAAACTCTACAGTTTTATAGATGAATCAGTAGCTGACAATCTTTTAACAGTGACATTCCATTAATGGGTATAATCACTCAAGTTCTGCTCCAGTTCATCTCCTATTCAGTTTAACAAGGCTGTGGAACAACTGCTAGTAGATTAGTATTCAAAACAGAATATCATCCCTCTTATGTTCAAACTAATCATTGTTCTAAGGCAAGCCTGTCTCTAAATTCTTGATCCTGGGTTAGGTGTGGAAGATTGTAATCTGTGACCTGTGGTAGTTTTGTAGTCCAGATGTTCATCCTTAATGGACAACATTAAAGCTTCAGATTTCCCTTCCTTGCCTTGGACTGGAGAGTCTTTTGATAACTAGGACATAAAACTACTCAAACCACAATTATTTTTCATGGTGAAAATTCAACAGGAGATGATTTATAATCCAAAGCCCCAATCTAGGACTACCTCCTTTATCATGACACTTACATCCTGCTTGTTTTATAGAGATGCAAGGCCACATAATTGAGTTCTGTAAGATAAGTTAGCCTGAGAAGTTGTGACTGACCCAAAAATCACATTGTGAGTGGGAATTTGAACCTGGGTCTTCCTAATCTCAGCCCAACACTTAGCCACTACCTTAAACTGCCCCCCCAACACAAGTAACACATCTTTCCATCTAGTTCAACATAGTAAACAATTAAAAAATATTAGGCTGGGATGTACAACATCCCAAAGTTTTATGTTTACAGATAATTTCCCAAGAATTACCTTTTCTTGTACAGAAATATATTTTTTTAATATTCTACTTTCTACCCAGCCCCTCTTCTAAGAATTACACTAAAATCACGCTGTCCTTTTGAAAATGTCATTCACACCTGGCTTCCGTCATTGGTTGTAATTAAAGGTTACATTTGGTTTTCCCACAATGTGGAGAAACAAATGTCAAGACAGTTGTGAAACGTTTTACATGCGTACATATGTTCTAGCTCACAAGTCGAAACAAACAACTCACTGATAACCTTTACAAAGGCTTCCTGTAATTCAGATTTTTTCCCCCCTGAATATTAACCAGTAGAGTAACTTATTCGTGGTCCTTTCTACAAAGGTAGAGCCAGCATCTTTCATCTTCATCCACATAAGAGATGTATGAAACTGGTAGGTCAGTTTAAAGTTAATTAAGTAATTCTACCTGAAATGTGGGCATTTTTTAAACTGCAATATGTAAGCTTACTATGTTAATATTTGGAGGTGTGTGTACCAATCTGATCCAGTGGTCTTTTGTGTGTACATTGATTTTTAATTAAAAAACTATCCTGATTCCAGATCTCCTCAATTGCAACCCGTTTGTTCTTTTACCTCCTAATGATGTAAATTACTTCAGTCATCGACTCAGGAAACACAAGCCCTACCCTATGATTTAGTACAACATACCCACTGCAAATAATGAGAGCAGTCAAAGCAAAGCTTATGTAGAACAAATCAACCTATAGTCTGGAGGCTATTCATTCACAGCAAAGGGAAGAAAAGAGGGGGCGGTGGGAAAGGGAAGGAACCCTGAAGGAAATACATCACTACTTTACAAGTGATTTGGGAGCCACAAGAAGAAAAAAAAAGGCCTACATGTAAATCCAATCAATGGTTGTCTAATCATCATAATCTTCTCACAAGCCAGAACCGTGGTTGCATAACCGTTTACATTTTACTGTGAATTTATGCAGCCACTGTAATTTAGTGATAAAAAAAAATACCTTGTTCAAAACACATCTAATTAATAATGTGATGGTTCCCACAATATGTGAGGAGCAAACTTCCTTGCCTCATCAATAATAATGAATGAAACAAACAAACAATTAGGCAATTTGTACTGCGGTTTCTATTTCTGTGACTAGCCAAGGTTCACCAGAGTTTTAAAAAAAAAGGATGAAAAGCAAAAGATAACCGAGGAAATATAAGATTTTCAGTAGGATGCCTTCCTGTTGAAAGGTCCCTGTAAATAAAGACATTCCTAAGTGTATCTCAATACTACTAATTTATAATTTTTAAATTATTGTATTAGACTCCAAAGCAATGTAGAAGATCTTTCCTTTGGGCCCATTTACTTGCACAACTGACTAGTCCAGAGGATTAGGCTGAATTTATTCATTCGTAAGCCATGTGAGTTTATGAATGAATGAGATCTGAACCTGGGCCAGCTTTATCCTATTTCAACACTTTAACCATTGCACCAGACCAGCTTTATCTGGCATTGCAACTTTTCATCTCAGTGGCAAATGGCCCATTGTCTTTTCTTTAATCCTCTAACCCAAACCCTTTCCCCCTGCCTGCTTTCTGCGTGCTTACTTTGGGATTTAAGGGTGGGAATGGGGAGTGATTTGCCTCTTCTGCTCACTTTCCCATGCTCAACTCCTAAAACACAGCCTGCACTCAGACACAGCATTGCTTTTATTTTTAAGACAAATCTAAGTCCTACATAAGCAACATAGCTAAAAATATGACCACAGCCCAGTAGTTTGTTTGAAGGTGTGAAAAAGGTAAGTTATGTATTGTATCCTTAAAGGTGGTAGAGGGAAAGCCGGGGGACAACTGTACTAATTTGCCTTCTGATAAATGGGTGTAAGAGAAAGTATCCTTGGTGTGTTTCATACACAACATGTGTCTCCTAGATGCTGGGATTCAGACATCAGTATACTGCTTGTAAGTTAGTCTCTAGATTAGAGATCCTAGCACACAGAGCATGCTTGGAGTAAAGTCAGGCCTTGGTTACATCTGGCCAAAATATGCTTAAAGTGACCACTACTGTCCTTACGGAGAGCAGGAAACACTGCATGTGGAATGGTATTAGTAAGACTGTTAACCTGACTTACATGGTCTTGATCTTACTTAAATGCCATATATACATATATACATATATACATATACACATATACACACATACATACATACATACATACATACATATATATATATATATATATATATATATATATATATATATATAAAAGCCTTGATCCATCAAAGCCATGATGGGTGGTAGAGGTCAATATTTCATGGCCCATCTGGTGCCGACCATGGTATATGAAAGATGGCAACTTGGAATATAAAAGATACCTACTTGGCAGGAGAAAGACCTCAACTGCAGAACATAAAAGGAGTAAATGGTAAAGAAATCTCAACTGATATGACAAAATCTAGAAAAGCACAAATCTTTGTTATGAGACTTGTAAAGCTTCTCTCATTGTGTCACATTTTAAAGAACTAAATCTTTAGTGAAGATTTGCACTTAATTTTATTTTTAAATATTATTCTAACAAAAACAGATACTTGTAAAGATTTTGAGTCAAATACTAGATTGGGCAGGATTTTCATATGTATTAAGAGAGGGAAAATGATAAAGATGTATCATTATGTTGCATTAAACTTGCAAGAAAATAGACTTGATGAATAGTTCTTAAATTTATAAGAATGACCACTCTTCTTTTTTAATGGAACATTTTAGTAGTTCTTTTTAATATACATCCATTCAGCCTCACGATAATCTGAGAAAAGGGCATTATGTTTGCTGCAAGACACATAGAAAACTGTCAGTGATCACCTCTCATGGCTGGATTGGCACAGCAACACATTATCTAGAAAAGCTTTGCAGAATGCCTTTATATTCATTATTATAATCTTTAAGAATTATTTGCTATTGTTTCTAAAATTCCCAACTACTAAATCTTTGTAAGTTTAAAAAGAAAGCGAAGTAAACTTGGGAGAGTTTAAACACTGGCAAACTACAAAACACTACAAGATAATCCTGTACATCGCTCTTCAGGAATATATCTGACTCACTTCTGTGAAGCTTTCTTCTGATCAAGTACATATAGAATTGCAGCTAAAAAGGGTTTAAATAGCCTGCAACCTCATTAACAAATCAATGAAGTCCAATGTTATTTAGGCTTATATGCCCAGCTATCCAGACACCCAGACTTTTCCAAATAAATTACAGGAAGCAATAAGTAATTGTTAACCACAGCACACGTTAGGATGGAGGTTGAAACAAACCTCAACATTATCATGAATATTTCTGTCCTCTCAAATATACTTTTCTAATATGATGAGGTAATGTAGTTTCTAGGAATAGGTGGAACAATGTCACTCTGTTCCATATCAGTGCCACATGTACTCATATATTATTCTGTTATCTGAACTGTTTTTTTTTTCTTCAAGAAAACCAATTTTCAAAAAACCACCAAACATTCTATGGCTGTTGTATATATTTTAGACATATGGTTCCCCAATATAGGAAAGTGTGCACCTATATATTGTTCTATGCAACTAGCTTTAATACATAATACATAAAGTTGAACTCTAATGGATTCTTTCTGTGGCTGATTTTTTGTGTTGTAGCAGAGATCCACTTAGACAGATGAGACTACTTCCCTACAAAATATCTCAGTGGATTCCTTATAAACCTTCAGGAGTGTCACAATGTTAAATTTCCCAAGACACTTCAGGAACTCTCCTTTCAATACTCAGGTGTCTCAGAGCATACCTTCATAGGTTCCTACTTCAAGAAGAGTTCCGCTTTTTTCAAGTTCCAGAAACTCTTGCACGCTCAGAAAGTTATAGTCCACACCAGGCACTTCTCCTTCTCTTGGAGGACGTGTTGTGCCTAGGTAAAGAAAAATGTACAGAACAAGATGAGTATTGATGTTACAACAGTACCATTAGAAAGAAACAAATACTACATTATCATAATGGTAAGGGAAATAGTAGAGGCAAGGCCAGGTGGTATTTTCTGTGGAAAAAGGCAATGGGGAGAAGCCAACAGAGAGTATAAAGCAGCACTGTTGTGCCCAGAGTGTGGGCAACTATCACTATTTCATTCGCTCTCCTCCTCGCCACAGAAGACAGACAGAAGAAAGGAGAGGAACATTTTAAAGACTAATACATTATTATGGCATACTTCTCAGCAGATACAGAACAAGTTACACCAAAGTACACTTGTTGGTCTCTAAGATGCTTCCTTCTGCAATATAGTTTTCCCTCTAGAAATCATTTCACACCAAGTTCTTCCTATCTGAATGGTCACTGATGAACAGAACTACTGCTTGTCTTACTGGAATCACCATGTAACATGAGCTTATTTCCATAATCTGTGATCACAACCCTTAACTATGACATCCTCCAGTGGACATTGTTTTGTGCATCTTCTGTTTGGCCAAAGTCTAATTCTTTCTTCTATCTATCCAAGGGCCAAGTATGTGCTTAATAGAAATATTTCTCAGTTTACATGTACTTTTTCATCAATCTCAACCCCCCAGTCTACTTATACAGGGAAATATGAATTAATTTCACAAAGCTTTCCTGTACAGGATAATATTTGCATAAAATAACACAGCGTGGGGTGGGGAGAACCCTTTCTCATAATCTTGGTACAGTCAAATAAAACTTTGAACATTAAGCATCTTGAGTGATGCATATTTAACTTTCTCAGTTTAAAGGTAATTAACTGTAGTTTATTTTGAGTGTCTCTTCAAAATGTAGTTCATGTATCCCTGGAGACTCACTGAGGGGGAAACAAATCTGGGTATCTCATTTATATTAAGGAAAATATATCCTCTATGATTGACACACAGCTGTAATGCTTGAACTCTATAAGAATGTGACTTTAGGAATATTACTTTAGTTGCAAGTGCTCACAGCAAAAACAAACACATCTGACCGAGTCAAAAGGGCTGATACAAATCAGCTCACTGCTCCTCCAAAACACTCAGCTCTATTTGAGTTATAGGTTCATTGATTGACCCTCTTTCCGATTTTACTTGTGCTCCAGGCATGTTTTTTGCCAAGAAAACACTCAAGAAACTGGCAACTTAATATAAGGTTATAGTGTAACTTTAAGATACAGTATCAGTGAGTGACACTGTATCACTTCTCATTCCACGGAATTAACCAAGCTACAAACATTCATATTCTGCGTGATTCTATAGAGCAATGATTACTCCTGGCTTTGTTGCTTCAAAGCAAATGTTCCCAACTGCAATTCAGAAACAACTAAAGGAAACAAGGGTCAAGGGAATCCCCGCCTCCTCTTTTCTTGTAGCAAAATGACAGGCTGTTGGCTGGACACACGCCTGACAGATGGCATTTGGAAAGGATTTTATGAACCATCTGGGGTGTTTACAATGAGTCTAAACCACAGTTTCCACCAACCCAGGAACATTTTCCTCCTCAATGCGATTTAAGCAGAGAAATGCAAAACCAGGAAAATCAAATGTAGTACATTTTTCTAGGACTGTTGCATTAACAGTAAGTGCCAAATTCTTTGTTGAATTCCTAAGCTGGCAAAAGCTGAACATGCAGTTAATGTGTTGCTATCATGTCAGTAACAACCTCTGGAAAGCAATTGATTTTATGGAACCACATTCAGAAAATGTTCATGAAACAGAGATTCACACATAAATTTTATTTTCAGCATGCACAAAATAACACCCAATACAAAAGGGATGGAATTGTAAGAGGAGAGCTGTGTTAGTTTATGGTAGCCAAAAATCAGGCAAAATCTGGAAGCATCTTTGCAGATTAACCAATTTTATTAAAAGGCATATGTCTTTGTGAACTACAGCTCACTTCCTCAGATGTTAGCATCAGAAATCACAATAATACATAAAGAACTTTAAAATAGTAGATATTTAAGAGGAAAAAAATGAAACAGCTGAGACACATTCGTAAGAAATTACTGAATTCTGAAGAAATTTCATAAAAACAAATTTTTGGACATGAAAATGTTCTTATGCAAATGTAACTTTATTGAAAATCTTAACAAATGTCTGCCAACAATTATAAACATAAAGAACTTCTTAAAATTCTTATGGATTGTACCATCTTTTCAAAAAATTGCCTTACTGCTCTGTAACGTCTATTGCAAGTATATTAGATGTCAAGAATGCCATTACTTGGCAGGGAAACTGAACTTGCTTTCATTGGTTTTATTCATGTTGCAAACACCTTTAAATATTACTGTAGTTTCAAACCTGTCACAGTACAAAGACAGACTGATACACTGATCAGACTGAATCTCCCAGCCATAAACACTTTAAAAGAATCTTAAATTATGCCTTAAGTCAGAAAGTTATTATGAAAAATCACAGTTCTCTATCTCTTCGTCCCCTTCTCCCAGTTTATTTGTTGTGCAAATATGCTGTTTAATAAATGTTGACACTCAGAGACTAAATTAATTCAAAACTTGCTTACCATAGTCTTAGAATCATGCTTCAAAAAAACCTGCATTCAGTAACTTCAATTGCCTTTCCATTAGATTAAAATATTTATCTGATATTGCAGAGCAATGAAAGCATATACTGTAATTAGTCTTTAAAATGAATTGTATAGCTTGGGTAAACAATTATAGATGTAAAAATGATTCTGCTTTATATTATTGTTTTCTTGCCCTATATTAATCCCAAATTGTCCAATTTGAAGCTAGCAAGAAACCCCATCTTAATGCAAATCAGATTACTGATATAATTCTTGACTGGTAGAACATTTGTACTAGATACTCAAGGGTGGTTTCTTGGCGTCCCAACAACCACTGAAACCCAATCCAAGCTTTCTAAATATGGTAGTCCCAAATCTGTTTGGATACACTAAATACAAAATCTCACCTAGATAATCTTGTCAATTTATGCTTACTTGCGATACCATAAGAGCTCTTTTGCTGTGGTACCCTCTGATGCAACCCTAGCATGCATATGCACCAGACTCAGGTCAAGAAGGCAGAGCCTGGTCTCTTGATCAAATCACAGTTAGCACTCTGCCCCCTCTTCCTTCACTCTTTATCATATTCCTAGGTCATGTAGTTCAGCACTGTGGGTGAATATAATCTACCTGGTTAAGGAAGAATTTTGCCAGAAAGATGTGAGAGTTTAAAAAAAATGTCACTCCCTCTTGCAGATGCCCACACTCAACAGCATTCGTCCTGGTGCTTTCCACAACATTAAACTTTTACTCCATTAATCCCAGGAGCTTGGGCATTGATCCTGCAGGTTTAGAGTAATTTGAATTGTACTCTAAGACAGGTAGAAAGTGCCACATGGGTGATGGCTTCTGTATATTCCCTTTATTCTGTTTAAAACAAAATTAAGGCAGCAGGAACCTTCTATTCAGATGAAATATACATATGATTGATTAACTGATTACATGCCATTAAGCCAGTATCATCTCTTAGCCAACATGTAGATAGATTTTCTCCAGGATGATCTGTTCCCAACATGGTCTTTCAGATCTAACAACACACCCATCCATTCATTGTTGCTGGTCATTGTCTTTTTTTTTTTAATCCATCTATCTTTCCCAACATTATGGATTTCTCAAGAAAGCTACAGTAGATTTTCACACAATGCAACCAAAATATGAAAGTTTGAGCCTAGCCATTTGTGGCTCAAGTGGGAACTTTGAACTGATTTGTTCTAGTATCCATTTATTTATTTTCTTGGCTACCCATGGTATTCTCATGAGTCTTCTCCAACACCAACATTTAAAAGCATCTATATTCTTTCTATCCTGCTTCTTCGAAGTCCAATAAGTGTGCGTGTGTGGGGGAGTGGGGAGGGGGGAGAGAGAGAATGAATGAATGAATGAATGAATGAATGAATGAATTCTAGGGCAGTTGGTTTACTACAAAGAATGGTCTCTTTGTACATCTTGCAGCAGTTCTAAATTGGGTAATACATGCAAGCAGTGGATCTCTTCCATTTGCTCCCAGCAAATGTTAAGTCATATGCAAACATGTGAGCATAAAGCTAAACCAATAATTGGTTGCATCTTCCTGTGACCCTGCCCTATTCTTCTCAAATGAGAGCTTCTGAGGTGGACACTGTCTCCATTCTGAACTTTTAAGCTTAATAATGAAGTTGTATGCTTGCCAACCTTAATATCTTCAGCAACTAAGGGAACCCAGGTTACTTAAAGGTCATCCTCTGCTGATGACATCATTTGATAAATTCTGAGGCCTGTTTCTTCTGCATCTGTCACCTAAATCAGAGTGGACAGGCAGAACTCTGCAGATCTGCTGAAGGCAACAAGAGAATGGAATGGACAGAAGCAACCTGTTCTATCTCCAGAAAAGGCAACCTGATTACTGACCAGGCAAGAACATAAGCTAATGATCTATGACATACAATTAGCAATTTCCCAGTAAATTGTGATAAAAATCTGGAAAGATGCATCCAGTGGCAATCTTGCAACAGTCTTTCAACATTGACAGGCTGCCTAACGTTCCTACTTCTGATGCACTGCCAAGTTACTTTTCACCTGGCTGAATGATTCGAGAATAAATGTGCAGCAATGAGTCAGAACAGCAACTAAAATGTAAGATGCCTCAATAAAGAAGTTGCTTGAATAGAAAGCAGATAGAGAATAAATTTACAATAGTACATATTATTTTATCCTTGACCCCTACATGGCAATTCCTGTTCAGGCCATTTGCCAAGCTTAATCTGAGATGGTTCCTTGACAGAAGATACATTCAGTAAAACCTGCCATACTGGGCAAGACAATATTGAAAAATGCCCCTGAGATCATGGGCATCCACAGGAGGGGTGGGGCAAGGAGCTAAGTGACAAAGTGTGCATTGTGATGTCATGATGTGCCCCTTACATATTTGGGCATAATATCACAATGCAAGTACAAAAGGGTGGGACTTGTGATGTCATAATATATGTTTTGTCATTCTGGCATCATTGTGGCTGGCTATTATGCCTGAGATAGTAATGGAATGAAATAGAATGCTCTGTGTGTACGTGTGCATGCACACATGTGCATGTGTGTGTGTGTGCATGCATTTCTTTTGCATGCTCTTTCCTTTCCCAAGATGGTCATATATATGAATGACTGTCTTTGTATTATAAACACTTATTTCATTTATCTGCTTGCTAATGCAGCAAACAGGAAACATTACTGGAGCAGGATTACAGTCACCGAAACTACAGGAAAGGCCGAGAACTCCAAATTCTCAGCCGCTTCCTCCCCTTTGCTGTAGGTGAGAAGGGGCATCTGTATCAGCCCCCTTCTCTCTGCAGTGTAGTGTGCAAATGAAGGGGGGACAGCTGCTGTCTGGGGACAAAAGACTTCTGTTCCTCCTTGACTCCTGGCTGGGGCTGTGAGTGAAAAAAAGGACAACAGCTGTTGCTCTAAGCAATGCGTATTTTGCCATCTGAACGATGTCTGCACCGTGACGCAAGTACTGGCAGCGGAGTTCCTTTGCAAAGCACCATGACTGAGCCTCCGTTCCCAGAAAGTTGAGAGCATGATTGCAGAAGTGGACTTTAAAGACAAATTTGACCAAAGAATATTCTTACTACTGCAGAATATTCACATAATAAAACATCTTTGGAGGGATAGACAAGTACAGGCGAGGAGTGTGTGCTTGGACCCCACTTCAGGAATAAAAGCAATTCAGCTCAGGCTGCTTCAGACAAACTCGCTTTTTCTTGGGCCTGAACCAGAACCTCATTGTGGAAAAGCCAAGGTTCCTGCTGTCAGCGCTTTGGGGTAGGCCAGGTCAGGAAACAGGCACCACAAGGATTACAGGAAGGATACTTTATTGTTGTAGGGTGTAAAAGCAGAATCTTGAAAGCCTGCCAGATTTTCCCTCTGCCCCTCTTGTACCAAACAAAATCAAGGCAGGTTATTTTGAGTCTCTTTCTCATGTTCTCTCCTTTCCCAGGGCTGAGTTGTCACTTATTTTCTCATTTAGTTTCTCTTAACAATTCTCCTAAGGACTCTTGAATTGCTTTCTTAGTTATCTCTGCACTTCTCTGCACCTACTGATTGATACTGGTGAAATAGCAAGCAGCTATTAATGCTTCATTTCTGTAATGATATGTGGGAATGACCTTGGGACACCTGGGAAAGAGATGCTGCCTAGGGAATGATCTAGTAAGAGGGAGCATAGCTAACAGCTGCATAGTGGGTGGAGCAAGAAGCTCAGAAGAGACCCTCCCTAATTTCTCAGGGGTAAGGAGACAGTGGGAGAATTGTACTTTCAGATTTGCAAAATTGATGTCAGCCTTCCCAGGTAGACCAGACAGGAAACACAGGCAAATGAGCTAATTCTGCTTTACTGTAAGGCTACATTAACAGAAACTTGCAAGTCTGAAAGTACAATTCTCCCGCCGTCTCCTTTACTCCCGAGAAATTAGGGAGCATCTCTTCTGAGCCTTTTGCTCTGCCTACTATGCTGCTGTGGGCTGCGCTCCCTCTTATCAGACCATTCCCTAGGCAGCATCTCTTCGCCTGGTCTCCACAGGTCATTCCCACATACCCTTACAGTTTTTCCTTTCAGAAGACCTGGATGGATTTTGCAGGCATCTCTGAGTGAATGAAGGCTATTTGAATAGGACAATCAGGGGCAGTTTCTCCATTCTTTTCTTTTGATTGTGCCTACCCAGTCAAGTATGGCAAGCAGCCCTAATCCAGCTTCTAACATCCTTAGGTGTCGCCTCCAAACTCCTCTAACTGTTGTGGCCAAAATGTAATTGTTAATGTGATAAAAGAGCAAAATCACTTCCATTACACTTCATTAAAATCAGATTTAAATGTAAATGAAGTAGCATCAATTTCTGATTTTATCCCGCCTTCATGTATTCCCATAAAGGCCACTGGTAGTTCTCCACAGTGGAAAAGTTCTCCGTCTCAGCTCTAACTCAAGGGTCTTTTAGTCAATGGATATGTTGCATTACAAGTTTACCATGGTAAAATGCTTACCATTTTCTAAGTTTGCCCACTACACTAAACCCTAAGCTAACCACATAGGCTGGTTTACCATGACAGGTTAAACAGCAGTCATCTAGACATATAGAGCATCTGCCATTATCCACGATAAGCGCTTAAGGTCTCAGGTTGTAAACCTCTGGTTTCATATGTATGTTGTATGAAACCAGCCATGATGGTTTGGAAATCATGGTTTATGGCTTAATATGTTGTATGTACCTGGCTTGTACTTTATTCACTAAACCATGGTTAAATTTATCATAGTTAAGCACCAAATCAGAATATAGCTGGCATTTTAAAAAAGAAATTTGTCCCATTTTGTAGAGATTTGAAAATATTTCTAGCTTCTGGGCTAGAAAAATCAGTAGAAGGCTTAATACCTGAAAAACTAAATGAAAAATGACTGTTCATGGGGCTTAACTATAGTGGATATGGAAATAAGTTGTTCATTTCTTGTTGCAACAATAGGCACGCCAGATTCATTATCCCTTTTCTCCTTCAAACTAGCTTCAGTAGGGTTGCTGCTAGGTGTTCCCATAATGAGAGCCGTAAAGAAAGTATTTCCCATAAGATACGGATTTCTACTTTCTAATCTCCGTATACGTGAGATTAGATGTGTTCAAAAGAAGAAAAAAAAGATTTAATCTCTTCCCATGTTCCTATTGCTACCTGCTGCAAATCAGCATTTCTGATTCCATCCTGGGAGGGAAGAAAGGTTAAAGCAATTTCTGCTAGTTTCGGTAGATAATCATGGAAAAATATGCCGTGTTTCTGCTAACTTTCATTCGTATTTCAGTATATTTTAGTCTTTATTTTTAGTTATGTTTCAAGCCAAGAGTATTGAAATATTTCTTACTATTAGCTAGTTACTGGTTAGTAATTTAACCAATAGCACATATCTATCTTTTTATAAGTTTGCAGGCTGCATATACTTTATAACCATAAATAGAATAATTGGATTGAATAAATGCAGTATCTCTTTATCTTGCTCTGGTAGTAGTAATTAATTGAAATAAACATGATTCCTGGTTACAATATCTGCTACTACATCTAACTTGGTGAGGCTTACTTCTAAGTAAGCATCTCTAGAATTGCATTCTTCTAACTATAGAAATTGTAAACACTATTATGTTTTAGTTCAGTTTTTTTATCATTATCAACATTTTTTTTGCTCAGTGATGAAATAATTTCTCTCTCTCTCTCTCTCTCTCTCTCTCTCTCTCTCTCACACACACACACACACACACACACACACACACAGAGGACACAAATGCAGAGTACATTTTTCCTGAATTGGTAACTAGAAGTGATATGACATGTGATTTCAATACTGTACAAAACACCTTTGGCTGTGTACCCATCCCTGGCCAATATTTATTGATATTCTGTTTTAAAAGTTATTAAAAGTCGGTTTGAATAAAATTTAGCAGCCAGGGGTATGGAAAATGAGTGCAAAAGACAGACCCAAGAAGGCACTGAAAATCTGGTTTTCAAACTGACCATGATACCTTGGAAGTACTCAATGCTGAGTCCTCCTAGAGATAATGAGAGGAACTTCTTTTCTTATTCAGCAGATGGAACCGGATCACAGGTAGTCCACACTTAATGACCATTCATTTAGCAACCATTCAAAGTTACAATGGCACTAAAAAAGCTACTTATGACCAGCCCTCACACTTACAACTGTCACAGCACTTCCTCAGTCACATGATCACGATATTGGTGCTTGGCAACCAGCTCGGACTTACGATGGTCGCAGCATCCCAGGGTCATGTGATCGCCATTTCTGACCTTCCCAGCCAGCTTCCAGCAAGCAAAATCAGTGGAGAACCATGTGATTCACATAATGACTGCACGATTCACTTAAAGATGTGGTGATTGGCTTAATGACCACAACAAAAAATTTTGTAAAATCAGGTGCAGTCATATGATGTTTCACTTCACGACCGCCCTGCTTAATGATGAATTTTGCAATCCCTGTTGTGGTTGTTAAGTGAGGACTACCTGTAGAGGGTTGCCCACTATTCCCTTCCATTGCCTGGAGCAGATGCCTGTGGCAAGTACCTTTCCACTAAGTTTCTTGGGCAGGAGGTTTGAGAAGTATAGATGCAACTGTGCGAAAGAAAACAGGGGTCATGTGGAAAAGAAAAGTGGGGGGAGAAGTTCTGGATATCAAGGCATCTGGTAGGGAAGGAACAAGGTACCACCTGCTCTCAGAAGTGGAGAATGGAGTCTGCAAGCCTGCCAATTTTTCCTAGGAGTAAATCCCTGGCATCTCGTGAGGCCCTTCTCCATAAAAGATCTGAACAGATCATTATTTTTATTGGAACTGGCCGTTGCCCAATTAGAAAACACTCTTGCATATGTCCTTAGTGGTACTGTAATGGCAGCTATCATAAAGAGAGCATTGCCCATCAGCCTTTTGCATTAGTCACATAATACATATATAGGAATAGAAGTATGATTAGTCACTGAAATGCTCTATGTAAATACATGAGGGTTTCCGTTACTTATTTTGCTTGTTTCTGTAAGACCTCAAGTCTCGGCTCTAACAGCACCATTGCCAAACTTAATTCTAAACCTTCTGACTCCAAGAAGGAAAAGCAATCAGATGGAAAAACATCTATCAAACCTGTCTATGAAATCAAGACTTCTGGCTTAAAGATGAGAAAGCACATACACACATTCTAATAGATAGCAAGGTTTTATTAATAATGGACCTACATTCTTGCTATTTTTTATCTTCCCAGAATGATCTGGCTGAATGCCTTCAACTCAACAGTGTTTCCGGTTCACTCATGAACAAGCAGTGTTCCTGGCAAGTAGTTGGTACAGTGCATATATTCCTACACAAGAATTTGTAAATTACATTATATTAGCAATCCCATACTAACATCAGAGGAGGAACAGAGCAGAATATACCCTTTCCTAAAAGTTAGGAAAACTTAAGGATAAAAGAGAGCTTCTTCTTGATCTCCCTTCTTGAAATTATAGGAATGTAAGGTGATAACTACCCTTATAAATCCAAAAGAAATACACAAAAATCCCCTGTGAGAAAGTTACTTGGTCTCATTAGATTGTACAAATCAGAGATAGAAAAACAACCCCCCTTTTATTCTTTCCTGGAATACCATACTATCATCTTCTCAAGAACCCTTTGTTTCTTGATGGACAGCTGTCTAACTGATTTATGTATCCCTGGTATATGTTGAACCATTCCCATGTTGTAAATTTAAGTAGGAAACTTCCTACTAACAATATCCATCAACTTTTCTTTAGCCTTTTGTGGAAAAGTCACTTAACAGCTGGAAAAAAAGTAAGTTCTCCCTTGGGACAGCAAGCAAGTCAGCAGATTTCTCCATCAGCAGTATAGAATTGTTTTTAGACTTGGAGGGATCATATCAGTTTATTCACTTTAAAGCAAGCATTTCAGATGTAGGCTTTAACATTTCCTTCTTTTCCCATGTTGGTGTTTTCCCATCTATTATTTCCATCATGCTTTTGTAATCTGCACCAGCTAATCAGACAAGCATTCTAAATGGTCACTTGGAGCAACACATAAATAATTGAGTTGGCCAAGAGTGGTGGCCATAGTGTACAGATTAAGAAGTGTACACCAGCCAGAAATGTCTACAAGAAAGGGAGAAATGACAAAAGCAGCATTGCATCATCATGATGCAAGCTCCGCCCCTTGGAATCTACATGACATTGTGCACACATACAAAAGGGGTGGAGCTCGCATAGGGTTGGCTCATTTTGATGAAAGCATTGGATCCTGTGGATGTCTCTGAATTGCCAGCATCATTTAGGATATCTAAAAAGATGTGAGGATATCCCTTTTGTTCTAACATTGCTTCACTGAAGCACTGTCACTGAAGTACATGTTCTGAGAGCTGAACTGTTAGATTTTTTGTAAACAACTAAATTTTTAAGCAGAAAAGAACAACACTTGCTGGATTGAACCAACACCCCACTTAACCCAGCATTCTCTGACACATAGTTGGCCACACAGTGGCCAACACAATCCATTAAGAAACCATAAAGATGGACATACACCTCTCCTCTACTGTTGCTCCCCACAAATGGTATTAAAGGTAAGCTGCCTATGATTCTGGAGGCAGTAAATGGCCACCAAGTCAAGTAGCGATCGATAGTCTGATACTCAGCAAATTTATCCATTCCCCTTTTAAATCATCTATGAAAACATCTCATGATAGCAAATTACAGTTGATTTCATTTTCAATCCTTGTTTACAAGGCTTCCCACACTTAATGTGCTCCTCTTTCTCAGCAATGAAAACTAGAAACAACATTTCTATGCATTTTTCCTCCCAAAGCGCAGAAGCCGTGAGATGCTATAAAATTAATGGACCCCCAGCTGGGATAACCTCACAGTGTTCTTACAAATGTATGGCTCCTGTGACATGCCAATTTTCAGGAAGACAGACATCTACTCACTTTTCTTGTCTTTAGTTTGGACGGCTCTTGTTCACAGGAAACAATGATAAGTCTTGGTTCAGAATTTTTACTCTCAGATATCCATGACTCTGAAAGTTAGTTTACTCATTAAACATGTACCTCTTAACAGGCATCAGAAACAACTGAGTTCTCAGGATTGCTCTGCCTCTAAAAAGCCACCTGTAGCTTCCTACAAAAATGTTATTTCTGCTTTTGGACCCTTGTTATACAAGACATAAGCTGGGTTTGTACATCACACTATGCTGCATAATGTGTTTAACTATGGTTTACTGAGTAACCACAACTGGCTTTGATCACACCACACACCAAGCAAAAATAAACATCAGTACAGCATTGTTTGAAAACTGCTTTGTTTTAATATATACAGATGGATTCACTGTTGTTGGACATATGGTATGGGGAAAATATATTTCCTTTTTTCTCATTCCATTTGAAAAATGAACAGTGATAGGCAGGACCTCCTGTCTCTTTATTACTTTTATTATGCAAGCAAACAGAACATTATATGAAAGAAGTAAACCTTTAGTCCAGAATGGACAAACACCCCAGCACCCTCAGCATTCCATTTGTGGTTCCCCAGTATCTGAGACTGCAGCCTCAAAAACTGCTGTCAAAATGGCACCATGGTTTTTTTTTGGGGGGGGGTGATGGAGGTGGTTTAAGTGGAGATAGGTGTGGTTTACCTCTGAGAGGCTTCCTGTTTCCATCCCCACCCATAACCATTCCCCCCAAAATTGAAAAGAGGCCAATAAAATAAAAAGGAAAGTAGAACATCACAGGATTGCATCCTGGAACAGCTCAGAAGTTTGACAGGCTGAGTTGCAGCCCCAAACCCCTCAGGTCTTATCCACCCCGTCTAGTCCATGGGAACACCATTGGGGAGGGCTGGAACACTAACAAGAGAGACACTAAGGCTGCCTGATGGGGACTGGACATATGTAGATTGGATTAATCCTTTGGATGGGAAACCCATAAAAAAGCAGAAAGGACTAAATGTGTAGAATTAAATCAGAACTGGGACATTTTGTCTCATCTGAAAGGTGCCTCTGAGAAAATAGGTTTACTTTTCTCCATTCAGTGAAAGAGATCCATTTATTTCTATGTGAGCACTTCCTTATTGTTTGTGAAGTGGGTTAGAACACAACTCAAAGTGAAAAAAAGAAATAATTTGTTCCATAGATCTCAGTGGGTTCTCTTGGAGTTACATGGAAAATGAAATGAAATAGAAACCAGTTCATCAGAATAAGCCTTAATGTTCCTCCTGGGAGAACATTAAATATTTGAACAACTAAGCAACATCAAGGACAAATTCCCTATACTCAAATAGGATTTTGGAGTTGTGGTATTTGTTTTTATGATAGGTTTCTAAGTGACACTTGGTATTAAGGGTGTTCGGCTAGTAACAATTGGAGAAAACAAACATTTGTAGTAGGGTTGCATGAACATCCCAGCATTTAGCTCAAAGCCCAACCATTTCCCAATGGATTTTCTTAAGATTTCCCAACCATTTTCTTAAGTAAAATGTCATTTAATCCCATTGCATTTAATCCCAGTGAACTCATCATAGGTGACACCAATTTTCATTCTGAAAAGGCAGCTTGGGGAAAGACTTGGGGGTGGAATGCAAGAAGCCTTCAGGCAGATGAGCGGTTCCATTCCTAGTCATTCAAGCAAAGGTGGGCCCAAAGCAGCCCCCCTCTGCTATGGCTATTTGCTCCAGCCATAATCTTTATGAAAAATTCAGCACAGCTGAACTTTTCTCATGGTCCATCAGTATTGCCATCTCTTTCATTGTCTTCCTTCCAATCATTCAGAAATACATTTCTCAGAAATGCATTTAGCTAGAAAAAGCAGGTCTGAGACGACATCCAAGCATTTTAAATTTACCCATTGTATCTCTTTGGAGAGTGGAATTAAAAGGTGAAATAGGAAGGATGGAGGAGGAGGTGTGCTTCTGGCCCAGCATGGAGTCCCCCCCCCCCCCCATTCCATTTCTCTTGAACAGCAGGCATTTGAAGAGAGGAGAGGAATTGGAAGATAATGGAGTACTGAAACATGCCAGACATTATGGTAAGTCATTTATTCTTGCTTACTCTCACCGTTAGTTATTGCTTGGCTGGGAATTCAGGTTGTACAGTAAGTTAAAATGGGAAGAATGAATGAATGAACATCAGAAGGCTGTGAAGTGCTTCCATAACATTTCTAAGGGACCTGTATGGATGCAGTTACCAGGAATCAAACTTTTTTCCAAGATGTCTTTAATTACCCACTACACCCAGGTTTCACACAGTGGAGGAAATATGTGTTTTTCTTAATGCAGGAAGATGATACTTTCCCCTAACACAAAGGCAGCCTGGGATCTCTCTGTGAGGGGTTTCTTTAAATAAAAGTGTAGCCAATCATAGACCACAAGAAAACAGCCTGTATAGTTACTGATATACCTAAAATATCAACCTTTTGCCTGCAAAATGAGTTATTTTAAGTCATCCATATTTTTAATTACAATTTTACAACCATTTCATCCAAAAAGGGAAGGGGGGGAAAGAAGTTTGATGAAATGTAAACACAGTTGATTCAACTGATACTCTTCTTACCTCATGCACTGCTTCCTTCCATGGAGAGAAAAATACTGTGGTGTTTGTAACCCAATCTATTGCAGTCCACTATTCCAATTAATTCTGTGTTGCAGGCTATAGGTGAGTCACATTAATTATTATTTTTCATTCTGACTTCTAAGTCAAATTAGGTGAAGAGGAAAACGTAATTATTGATGCTTCTAAACATTTGTTCAGGCTATATCTTTGGAGGTAAGGGGTGGGTGTGGGTGGGAGAAGGAATCTTTTCTAAAAGAAATATTAATGATTTGGCCCAGTATCTACCTATCTTAAACTGCTTTCTGCCTGTCTTCAGAGCTCTTGATGGTCTCTAATTTTTACTATGTTCACAGCCTCTTTTGGAATATAACTCCTTTTAGAGCCTTGAAACTCAGTAAGTAAATACAAATGTGGGACTTTGACCATCTTCCCTCAGCATGGTGGAATCACTCCCTTAGTTTAGCATATTTTGTGAGGTTGGTATGATAATAAAAAGAGTAAATGGGGGATGCAGTGGCATAGTGGCTTAATGATGCTGGAGTTGCCAGCCAGAAGTGGTCAACACTCCAGTGGTTCGAGCCCAGCTCTGCATGATGGAGTGAGCTCCCGTCATTCGTCCCTAGTTCCTGCCCACCTAGCAGTTCAAAAGCATACCATCTGCGAGTAGATAACTAGGTACTCCCATTTTGGTGGGAGGAAACGCTGGCGGCGCTTTGCATGGGGAACAGGAACCAGTGCTGGACCTGCCTAGATGCGATTGGTGGAAGACGCAATGTGATAGACGGAAGATCGGTGAAGGAAGAAAGCCCAGATGATCCGACTTCCCTGCGACCGCTGCTGGCCAAGTTTAGTAATTGTTGTAATGTAGCAATGTAATTGTTAATATGAAGATTAGTAATTGTAGAGACATTAGTAATTGTTCATAATTAAAAAACGGTGTAAACCACCCAGAATCGCTTGTGTGAGATGGGCAGCCATATAAATATTATGTATGTATGTATGTATGTATAATAAATAAATAAATAAATACTATCTGTCTATTCCACACATCCACACATAATTCATCCACAGTCTGGGTACATTCCATTAAAATATAGGTATAATCTATTTTTGTGATAGAAATATTGTTTTCACTTTCTCAATCATCACGGCCAACATTTTAAAGGAACAACTTGCAGTTTACACAAAAAGATTCTATGTCAGTGGCTTGCTGGACAATCTATCTGAATGGGTGAGATTATCTCATATGTTAATGAAGGAACCAAAAGAATTTGAGAGGTCACTGCTAGCAACTGATGAATATTTTGCCACCATATCCTGTGAGGTAAATGCTTCTACAATATTTCCTTTTGGCTCCTGAAAGTCAAGCTTAAAATACAAGATCCTTCTCCCCACTTGCTTTTGGTCTATTTGTAACAGATGCCACAAGATTTATCTGGATGATATGCACATGGACAACTTTACAGTTTGTTCAGTACACTTTCCTCTTAAGATTCTATTCACCGAGATTAGATTAAAAGATTAAAAATAAAGAGAAGCTGTCGTAACTTGTTAAGAAATTCATAACCCCCTCCAACATTGTCAAAGTGACATCAGTCTCTTGTGGATGTTCACATGCTGAGCATGAATGTCTGAAGGAGAGAAGCTGCATGCATATATGTCCATATGCATGACAGCTTCCATGTGAGCCAGCATGAATATTTCCAAGAGAAAAATATCCTCTCAGCAATGTTGATCAGTAGGAGGAGGATTATCAAGAACATTTGCATAATGAGCGTTCCAGATTGTGTAGCAAGCAAAGAGGGCTAAAAAGAGAGTTAGAGGGGATGCTAAAATTAAGAACTGCCTATTCTTTAGCAAACATTTCCTGATAAACAACATATAAAAAAACAGGTCACATATCAGCCATGACAGAACAAGTTCATTGTGGAAAGTGTGGAAGATGGACACATGAGGTTATGTCTGGGATAGAATTCTCCTTAGCTATATTAACTCCATTTTCTCTGTAAACAAGGAATTTGCTTACGCACAGGTAGAAGGTTAAGGTGCCAGGATGTGGCTAATGACAGGACTAAACACTAGCTGGTGCTATTGCATATAGAATTTCTTCAAAGCTAAGCATTAACTTCCTAGCAGTAGCACAGGAATGGATTAAATTGTCTAGATGTTTGTAGCAGCCAATACAGTACCTTTCTCTGTATTACCTTGTATCTGAACTGTCTACATAAACTTACTTGATCATCTTGCCCAAGGAAAAGTTGCCAAACTTGTTCTTTGTGTGCTTGACCACACTCTGTGTGTGTGCCTTTGAGTCAGTGTTGACTGCTGGTGACTACCTGAACAAGTAGTTGGGGTTTCTTGGCAAGATTTTTGGAAGTGGTTTGCCCTTGCCGTCTTCCTAGGGCTGACAGAGAGGGACTGGCCCAAAGTAATCTGCCTGGCTTCATGCCTATAGCAGGAGAAAAATTCACAGTATCCTGGGTTTAGCCTGGTGCATTAACCACTACACCAAACTGGCTTTTAATAAAGGTATTGGAGACTTCACAAATTGTGTTCTGATTGAGTAGAGGGACATACCTGAATGTCACCACTTAGGTGACTAAGAAGGATGAAGACTGCTGAGGTAACTCAGGAGTTTTTCCCCAACAAAAGCAAAGTACAACACAAAGAGATCAAGATTGTTTTCCTTCCTAGAGTTTTTTCTTGGACTCAGAAAAGATACTTATAAAGGACAAAACACAAGCTAACATCATATGCATATGATGCCATTATGCATATGATGCCATATGCATATGATGCATATGATGCCATCCATCATTATTTGCCATTTACCATTCTTAATCCCCTACAGATCTCAAATATAGCAGAGCCACATACCTAAGCAAAAACATCACTTATAAAAACATGCCAAAGCCAGTTTAACTGGCTGTCATTATCCTTTAAGTTTAGTACAGGGTGTACAATTCATACAGATTAGCGCGCAGACCTGTGAAGTTCATTCTGAACACTATGGAAGGTCAGAAATAATGGGCAAGCTAATTTCCAGGGAGGCTTGTCTATTATTATTCACCTTCACCTTAATAAACCTGTGCCAAGGATTCCCAGGCTTCCGAAGAACCCTGTTTGAAAGCCCCTGCTCAAGCACAAATACTGTTTAAGAGAGACGTACTCACCTTCTCCAGCCTTTCCACCCACAAGCGGCACTCAGAACTAATTTATTTGAACAGTCTTATAAAGAGTATTAGATTCTCAAGAAGACTCTTTTTTCCCTTTCCACTCAGTAAAACTTCACAAAGCTTAACTGTACATTCCTGATTTCAGTAACTGCTGAACTGAGTTGAATATATCAGGTCTTCAACACTTGAATTCATTTTGTTTCTAATTATAGCCATCACAACTGTAGACATCACCATTAAAACAACAACAGCAGCAACAACAGGCCAATGTGCCAAACTTCAGAAGTACTGAGATGCTCTCTATCCTTATAGAGCTTTGCTGGCAACCTTAACAAAAAAGTCTTCCACATATCAGTGAAAAGCAAAATAAAGGGCAAATTGGTGTTCTTGGGGAAAGTGGTTAAAATTATGCATTTGATTAACATTAGTTGGCTTCCCCAGCATTACTGAATGACAGAACATTTAATGGACTTCAACAGAATAGGAAAAAGACAGAGGGAAGGATGATATATTATCCTCAGTTCCCAGAACATTTTAGCCTGTGCCTTCCTTCTTGACAACTCATGCTGGTACAACCTCTTTAAGGCTCTTAGAGGTACAAAGGCAGAATGGTCACTGGGGCTGCCTACTGCATTTTCTTTTCACTGCATTGGAATCACCTTCCATTTTTTCTCCAGGCAACACGGGTGTCTGTGAAAACCCGAAATACTGAAATGCCTCTTCAGATAGATTAGGGCCCCTCAAAATTACCCACACTAAATAAACTCTGAATAAGAAACATCCCACATTAGATCAAAGTCCAACATTCTGTTTTTAGATAACCAGTGAGATACAGGAGTGCAACAGTAGTCCTCTTTTGCATTAGTTAGTATTAAAGCCATATCTTTGATACTGGAGATACTATATTGTCATTGCAGCCAGTACTCATTCAGAGCCTTACCATCTATGAATTTGTCTAATTTGTCTTCAGAGCCACTTGAATGCTTCTGTAAGATTTCTTTTGGGCTTCTGAAAGTTCTGCTTCAAACACAACCATATTAAGATCCTATTCTCCGCTCCTGTTTGCTCTGCTTGGAACATGACCTACAAGGTTGAGGTGAATGTTATGTATATGGCCACCTTTACTTTATAATTCACTTTTAAGATACTATTCACTATAGGATTCAAAGAAGCAACCCTTCACTATCTTGTGATAGGAAAATTCGCAGCTTACCTATGCCATATGTGCAGTATTATATCTCTTCTGAATGTCCTATCATTCATCTGTGCTGGATGTTAGTGGACTGTAATGTATCAAGTATAAACCCTAAGACACATGTTCTTTAGCTTGTTAGGACCAGTGAATTTTCAATTTTATACCTCCTCATCCAAACTTTTGGTAAGGGTTTGGTTTTTTGTGAAGTGGGAAAGGTACCTTTGATTCAGGTTTGATTCCTGCCAATTATATGGACACATCCATGCAGTTTCCTTGGCAACATTTTTCAGAAGTGATTGCCATTGCTTTCTTCTTAGGGCTGAGAAAGAGTAAATGGCCAAAGTCATCCAGCTGGCTTTGTGCCTAAGGCAGGACTAGAAGTCACAGTCTCCTAGTTTCTAACCTGGTGCCTTTAACCACTCTACCACTGTAGGAAAACCAAACATTTTTTAAGAACTAATCTAAGTCAGTTGGGCAAATATCAGTATGTCTTATCAATGAAATGATAATAAATTAGAGGGTAGAGGAAGAAGAATCAATGATTAGCTTTATTTTAATCAACAGTTTTGAAGAAAATTATTATAAGAGTTTATGATGGATGGAAGCTAGATGAGCTGGTATTATTAACAGAGCAGAAAAGTAATAATAAAAAGTATAAAATAAGTGCACCCTGGATTGATATGTATACAATTTTCATCTTAACTTATGAAGAATGGCAATAGGCTCTAGAATGGGCTTATTCAAATCAATTTAAGTCAAAGTTCTAAGAGCCAATAGATACCACTTCCCAAATCATTTACAAACATCACATTCTGCTCTGTTAATAATACCAGCTCATCTAGCTTCCATCCATCATAAACTCTTATAATAATTTTCTTCAAAATTGTTGCATTTATCTTATGTAAGTAGAGTTTTATGAACTCTGGTAAAAAATCCAAAAATCAAACAAACTAGGAAATACCTGGGAATAAATTTCTGAGCAGTACTCGATGTAGCATAATGTTCCCATCTAAGATTTATTATGGTTTAATTAAAATACTAGAGACCATTTCAAATGTCACATGGTCTGAGACCTGAAAACTTAAATTTAACATCTCATTTATGTAAGTGAAAAATAGTTTGGATGGGAATTACTAATACTTCTTTATAGCACATTCCTTGCTGAATTGTTATATTAAAGGTCAATGACACCAAAGACATGAACAGGGGAGGAAATGCTGATGCAGTTCAACCACTGAAGTGAAGTATCTCCATTATTCAATGAAAGGTCAGAAGAAACTGCAAAGCAGCAATGAAAGCCACAAAGTTTGGGCTCAACAAGAGAGGATATAGAAGGCAACACAACCCTTTATGATAGCCAGCCCAGGGTATAGGATTCCTCCTCTGCTACTATATGACAAAAAGCTACTAATAACAACCCAGACTCTTCCCACAAACATCCCTGAAAATGTGGTGTTTGTATACTAAGTGACTGAATAGGGCAATGGGTTTTTTTCCTGCCCTCCTTTTAAGCTATTGGAGCCTGAAAAAACTCAGAGAGTTGTTTGAATATAAAATGACAACACCCAGGTATGCCATCAATAACTATTTTAAGATTATAAGAGAAGTTCTGGTTGATAACGTCAAAGGTTCCTCTAGTCCACTATCCTGTTTCTCAGAGGGGCCAACCAGATGTTCCTAGGAAGTTCACAAGCAGAACCTGACTCAATACAGTAGTACTCTTATGTTCATTCTCACCAGCAATTGATATTAAAAGATATAAGGAAAAATGCATTAGAAAGAGGAAAAGCATGAACAACTTTCAGTGGATATGAAATGTAGCTTTTTATAGAAGATAAGCAACTGCAACATATAAGGTATTTACAAGAGAAGGAAGTAACTAGAAGCCAATTTTCTGTTGACACTACTAGAAATGTCCTTACTGAGTTCATAATAGCAACTTCTATAATATAAATACATGTTTCTAAGTAACCAAATAGTGGAATGGCAACAGTTGGTTGTACATCAATACTTGTCAAACTTCACTCAACCAGCAAGAAATTTTAAGAACAGACTTCCAAAGAAATCAAAGTTCTAATAAGTAGATCTGTTGTAGCAAAGACTCATCTCTTGCTTTGGTAAAGGACTAACCTGTTATCAGTTGTTTGCTTATTACTATTAATGTATGAGAAGATGCTCTCACAACACCTTTTGTACAAAACAGACATTTCTTAATAAGATATTAAGACTTCTTTCTCCTGAGAGAGAAGATGTGACAGGGGAAACAGAGCATGCTTATCTGAGACAGAATGCCACCGTCTGAAGTCTTTAAAAGTAATTCAACTGTCCCTTTCCAGCCTTCCAATAGCACGGAGGATAGCTTCTGCAAAAGTGGTAAGAAAATTGTGGTGTATGCTCACTTGCATCTAAGTAATTTAGGAGTATTTACTCCCTTATCAAGGTAATCTTTTAACAACAAAAATCCCTTGCTAATTTCTGTAATATATATTTGAAACGTTTATGACATATGTAAATAAAATATATATATAATGGGTTTTCTAGCCAAATGTACAAGAAGACATAAAATGTCTCTTTTACCCCCCTCTGTGACACAGATGAAAAGAAAATATGATATAAATACATTAATGTTATTTTCAAAAGAAAAATGCTGTTATTATCAAACATCAGCATAATGGCAAGTATATTCTTCAGGCTTTACTTTGCGTTTTAATAAAAACAGCTGTTTTATCTTTATAATTACAACTCCAGGACAGATCCAAATCTCAAAAAGAAATTAGCTTTTACAAAATTAACACAAAAAGCGGATTATGTACAACCACAAATCAGGACCTGTGCCCCAGAGAATTTGCTAAACTCCCAGTTCCTGCCACTTAATGAGCATCAGCAATGTTGAGGAACATCTGGAAAAACACAGTTACTCACTTTTAATATAAACCATAGCTAGTTGCTCACCAGTAACTGCAGCCTTACGGTAGATGAATTAAATGGTTAAAAAAAGGAGTCAGAGGGTAGGGTAACATGCAATTAATCTGAAGTCTATCTGATTAATCTACTTAATTAATTAATCTAGGCTTCATTAGAAGACAGGTAGATCTAGCCTTCCATCCAATCCCAGCACTTTATATAACCAGTTGTTTTTAGGATATTCATAAGCAAGCCAGCAGCTGCTATTTAAAATAACTTTTCTTCTAACCCAGAAATTCAGTTTCACTATTATAGCTGAGAGATTTGTCTGTAACCCACAGGGTTGTTGTTGGAGATTAAAATAGGAGGAGGGAGCACTATGTATATCATCTTGAGCTCTTGAATGAAAAATACGATATAAATCAAATCGATCAATCAACATAGGGTGGGCTCATACATCCACTGATATTTATAATTATGGTTTATTAAATAATTGCCAATTCACACAATACTAAGCCTTAAGCCCTGGTTTACACAACACAATTTATTTATTTACATATTATTAAATTGATTTAAATGGCTGCCCATTTCACAAATGCGACATTGGATAACAAAATGTTAAAACAATAAAAACAATACCAGCAAAGGTCACTACAATGTTCACTGAGGATAAACCCAGACAAAACAACTGATAAAGACCTCTCAATGGGGCATCTAGCATCCCAACCCCTCAGGACCTAGAACATATCCAGGTCTTCAACACTTTGCAAAAGGCTGGCAGGGTCGGGGCCAATCTAATCTTGGGGAGCATGGTGTCCCAGAGGGCAGGCACTGCAACAAAAAAGGCACACTTCCAGCATCCCATAAGATGACGTTATTTAATTGAGGGGACCTGGAACGCACCCTTCTTGTTTGACCTAGTGGAACAGACAGAAACAATGGGAAGAGGTGGACCCACAAATAAGCCAGCCCAATGCCATGAAGGGCTTTATAGGTGACAACCAGCACCTTGAATTGAATCTGGAAGCCCACTGGGAGCCAGTGCAGCTTATGGAAGAAAGGCGTCACATGGGCATAATAAGGCATCCCATAATTGCCCATTCCTCTGCATTCTAGAGCAGCTGCAGCTTCTGAATACTCTTCAAGAGAAGAGTATACACCATGTTACAGTAATCCAACTAGGAGGTGACTAAGGCACAAGTTACCATGAGTAGGGCCTCCAGGTCCAGGAATGGGTGCAACTGGCACACAAGATGAAACTGTGGAAAGGTCCTTCTAGCCTAGTAAGAATGATGACTCCAAAAGGACCCCTAAGTTGTACACCAACTTTGTCACACACACGTTTATTACAGCCCTAAGGCCAGATACAATCAAAGTATACAATACAGCCATCTTACATTTATATATATCTATAAAACAAAACAATTAATATTATTTAATCTAATAATTAAAATAACAGTGCTAAAATATATCAAAGTAAGATACCATGTTGTGGAATTTTAACTCTGAATAATGGTGGAGCGTATTGTACAGATGGTAGCACAAAACCAGACAACTTGGGAGGATATTTCCGGGTCTTTGTTCAAAAGGAGTAGCATTAGATGGAAGTCACACTCCTTGCCAGGAAATCTCTTCAATATTGGGTATATATATATATCTGTCTAGAATCCTTATATAGGGAGCAATATAATAGCATATGGCTTAATGTTTCTATTGAGCCATCTCCGCATGGACATAATCGAAGGTGCATGGGAATGTCGTTAAAATGTCCAAAAAGGACCGCTGAGGGCAATGCGTCCATTCTAGTTAGGGTGAAAGCTTTGCGAAATTTCAGAATTGTAATAGATGTTAAATAAGAAGCTGGAATAAACCCTTGTGGTAGAAACTGACAAATATTGGGGTGCAACACCTTACTTAAATTTGTTTGTAAATCTATATCCCAGATACGTTGTTTAAAGGCAGTTCTAGCATTATCAAATCCTAATAAGCACAGAGTTTGCATAGAGAAGCTCAGCAATTGAATTCTAACTAAGGCTTGTTTTTGCCACGATGATTTGAAATGATCCCTAAATACTAACGGGGCTAAACCTACAGGAGACAGTAGTAACTTTAGCCAAAAGGTAAAAGAAGAAACTACACCAAGTTTGTCTGAATCTGGGGCAACCTCAACCCATGGTCACCCAGTCTTACTAGGGTTGAGATAAAGCCTATTCTTCCCCATCCAGACCCCCACAAATTCCAGACACTGAGGCAGAACCCCAACAGCATCACTTGGTCAGCCCAGGTTTGAACAATGGTTCAAATGAAATGTGCTAGAGCAGCAATTATTTTATGCTATTTCTTAGAATCTTACATAAATATTCATCAAGCTCTTCCCTTTCTTTACCCTAAAAATGTTATGCAAAACACAGAAAAGGAGTAGGCCAGAAACACAACCACAGTCCAGTTTTATCCCAAGCTTGCACATGCTATTCTATGCAAGGTTGGATTTTTAAACTAGAGACTAGCTTAAAAACCAAAATACTGTTGTCCAAAACCAACAACCAAAAGGAACACACAGTGTAGCAACACACTCTCAAGATCCATTTCTTAAAATCAGTGTGGTCATATGGGCATGCTGAAAATGCTTGCAGTATTTGCCAGTTGGTCATCTACCACTTAACACAGAAAAATGTTTCTGGCAGTGTTGTGAATGCAAGAAGTGAAAAAACAGATAGGTAGAAGCGAGGTATAAAACTAATGTCAAAAGGATGGATTTTCAATATCTTGAATGTAAAAAAAAAGGAGAAAATAAACTACTTGCATGAGTATGAGAGAGGCAAGAGATTCAATGAATATCACTGATGATCTCAAAGCTGCCCCCTTTCCCGACTTGTGGGATAAGAATATTGTGGAATATCTACACCTTTCAAAAACCTATGCTTCTAGTTCTGTATTTTTCTTCCCTTCCTTAAGAGAAAGAAGTGGAAATGATAAAAAACAGGCTGCTAATAAACCACAATGAACAATACTTCTATGCCCATGAAATTACCTTCGCAAACTTCCACCCAGAGCATGTGGAAATGACTGCTTGAAAGTATCTCACAATCTAATTACAGCATACAATTTGGGATACAGTATCCATAGCAATGTTCCACTGCTCTACATTTTGAGGGGGGAAAATCCTACAAAAATATCCTTTTAAGAATATTGACTAGTGTTCTATATGCAGTAGATAGTATTAAGCATGTTTCCGAGTTCACACACTGTATGCCTACAAATAGCTTTGGAACATGAAAGGCCCCTGTCGGTTGTGGGATCCTGCTGTACCTTGCATAATTTGGGAAGCAGTGGATGATGGGTAATGACCTACATCAAACAAAATGCAGCAGTTAAGAAGATCTTCAGCCTTTAGGTTGTATGCCAGGATTGCACTTTAAAAAGCAAGGACATACATAAAAACATGATAGTCATATAAATGTATTAGCAATATATATATGTTCTAGAATAATATTTGCATTAGATACGTGTATTTATAAAATTGTAATTGTTTACTGTTACAATGACGTATTAACATTTGTTGTTGTATTTCTGTCACTTTTTTGTTAAAGCATTTTTCATGTGTTTTTTTTTCCTTCTCAGAAATAAAAAAGCAAGGATAAAAACTAAATCTGATTTAATGCAATTTAAATGAAATACAGCTTGTATGATTACTCCTTAGGGGCTCCGTATTTTTTGGCTTCTGTTGTATTGCCAAATAGTCTCAACCTGTGCAGGAGCTCTGGGGGTCACACCCATCTTTAGACGATGCCTTTCAGAAGGTAGAAACGGGAGATCCAAGCAAACTCCACATGAGGTCTGCTAAACAGCTATTTCCTGAATCTTACTATTTAGGCAAATGTAGAATGAATAAAATATTAGTCCACTGTTCAAAATGCAAAGCAAGATTTTAAACTAAGAACTGAAAGCAGTTCTTAGTTTAATTTACATTTTGTTCTGCAGAGACTGTACAGAAATAGCCAAGCAAACAGTCCCCAAAGGGGGATTTGTTCTAAAAGTCCAAGCAACCTTGTTTCAAACTAGAGAAAGAGATTTTGGCAGTCCCTGAGCTTGTCTTTCCAAGCAGTGTGAAAAGACTGCAATAGTGGGGAAGGCTTTCTGGGTATAATGATTCCCTATAGCTTTTGACCTCAGCTTATGGGGAGACCAAAGCAAACACGCACAAAAATCTAACATCGTAAATCTCACAGTGTTAAATGCAAATGCTTCAATGATCATGTCAAGCAATACATTATGGTGATCTGCTATTCAGGTAAAATCTCCTTTAAGCCAACCTTGATTCCTGGGGGCTACATGGAAGCAACTGTGGGGTTGTCTTGGCAGAAGCTCTTTGCCACTGTTTTCTTCTGGATTGTATATTTCCCTAGGATTTCCTGATAGCCTCTCATCCAAGTACTAACCAGGCCTGACCTTGTTTAGCTTTCAAGCCCAAACATTTTTTCTTCATGGGGGAAAACCCCCCAAAATTCCTGGTATTTTGCCATCGATGCCCTCAACCACAGTCTCACTTCTAAACTGCACCAAGCAATACACTCCCCATCGCTGCTGAAGAACCAGTTGAAAGTTTCCCCAAACGTTGTGAGAGTTTCCACTTCTTTCAAACCAATACTAAATCCCAGAATTTTTAAATACCTAGTTACAAGCATTTGAAACATGCCGAAATGCCACTTCGTTTTTTGTTTTTGTTTCTTATTTGCCTTTTCAACAAATAAGACTTTTGATATCGTCAGTATTCAACACTTTACCAGTGATTCTTCACTTTGGTGGACTGGGTAGCTATATTACTTGTAACTTTCTTGCACAATTCTTTTATTAATATGGCTTCAGATAGAACCTAGGGTCTCTTCTATGTCCATCATAATGAAAAAAAAAATGCTTCCTATTTCTCTGCCCAACACAGGCAACCTAATTAGTCTCAGGAGCATATAACAGCTTCCGTTCATAGCAGTAACATTCTCTGTGCAATGTTGCAATTAGACTACTAAGTTGTCAGGAGTTCCTGATTGGTATGCAAATTATTTTCACATGTTATGCATTTGCAATCATGGATGCATTAAAAAAGAAATGAATCAAACCTTTGTAATGCTCTCATTGTACATATGCCACCTAACCATCCCATCTCTTCTGCTGCTAACAGTCTGAAATAGAAGACCTGAAATGGGGATGACATTTAAAAAACAAAGAAATGCATGACAGGATCAAGAATCCTTATTATTTTAGGAGCAATTGCAGAGGTAAACTTTCTCTGCCCGTCGGTTCCACAGTAGTATTGCACCAAATTCCATTAAAGATTGCAAGATGAGCAAATCTAGCCACATAAATACCGTGAAGGTTAGGAAATAAAACATTAACAATGAAGTCAGCAGCTGTTTGCTCCAAGCTTTGACATCAGTCATCAGCTGTTGTTGAGCACAACATGGATACATGGGGGGAAGCATGCAAATGTGGCAAAGGAAGGAACGCTCATTAGATCTGTAGCCTTGCTGCAAAAAAAGGGGAGCAAAGGAAACATGTGGGCATATTCCATTCACCTAAGATAGTACACACAATTAAAAAATGATTATCTCCTAAGCTCTTAAATGTCTATTGCTTTTAGAAAATTGCTATCCAGAAAAGGCATGCAACTGTACCTCTACACCTTTCTTAGATATTGGAGCTCAACCAGTCATCTATAGGCTGGGTTGAGAACACAATATAATAAATCTTCTTTGTGTGCATATTCTCTCTCTTTCTTTCTGGTTCCTGCACTTTAATATTAAAGAATAAGCATCCCCACTCCAGAAAAAAAAAACACAGTAGCATTCCACAGCCTATCAGCATCACAAATCCTAAATGTCTGCATCTTAGAATATGGGAATCAGAACTGACTTCAGAATGAATTATCTACCCTCCACAGGATGTACTTGCAGAGTTTACCCTCTGTATATGCCTACTCTCTCCTTCCCTCTCCTTGAATGTAATCCTGTTTTAGGTATCCTTTTTGCCCTACTTGTTAAATTTCTTTCTTCCTTTTGAAAAATACCTCGGGAAAGTATACTGCACACTGAGATGTAAAAAATAAAAGTTAAGTTCAGCTGTGAAGCGACCTTGAACATAGGGTTGAATGGACTGCAGGATCAGATGTGCCAATGATATACTTGGTTGGTTTGTTACATCTATATCCTGTCTCTCCTTTAGTAGCTCAAGGGGGCATACCTAACCATGACTACCTCCAATTTTTCCCAACATCAACAACTCTATGAAGTAGATTGGACTGAGAGAGACTGGCCCTAAGTCACCTATTGAGCTTCTATGGCTGAGGGTGGATTTTGACCTTTCCAGGTAAGATACTTTAAGCACTTTAAGACATTGGTTCTTGCCACCTGCATCACCTCTGTTAAATTAGCACAGCTGTCTCCCTGCCAATGGCCTCCTGATGTCTTGAAACTGCAGCTTAGAGAATTCTAAATCAATATGGCAAACATCCGTGAACGTGTTAGAATGCTGTCATTTTCTTGTACACCCAAAATATTTCTTTAAAATCCCCAGACCAATTTGCTCATAATCAAAGAAGACCCAGACAGCTGACCAGATTGTGGACTCATTTCACCTCCCATAACCTGCTGCCATAATTTGCCAATAGCAAGGGGGCTTGAGTTACTGATACAATTAGTAAAATAAAAGAAAAAAATGGGATCGATTTCTTTCTTTCTTTCTTTCTTTCTTTCTTTCTTTCTTTCTTTCTTTCTTTCTTTCTTTCTTTCTTTCTTTCTTTCTTTCTTTCTTTCACACACAGACACGCATCCCTCCATACTCTCACTGGTAAAACATACAAAATCAACTATACACCTTACTCAATCAAAAGAGTGTATTCAGATGTGCTAGTTGGGAATTCTGGGAATTATGCCCCCAATACATTTGGAGAACAACCAGTTGAAGCGGAAGGTGATTGTCCAGAAATTTATTTAGATCCTTTAAGTTAGAGAATGTAGAGCCCATCCTGGAATCCTGGTCTTTCTCTATAGCACCAATGCATTGCAGAAAAAACTTTGGATACAAAAGCACCCTACTGCCTCCTTATATCAGAAAATCCATGATTTCCTTTTTCATCTGGGCATGGCAGAAGCTCACGTTGCCTATTTTAAAGTGACTGGTCAGTTTTACAAGGACAAAGGTTTTAGAATTGACCAGCTCACAATTAAAAAGAAAAACCAACCTCATCTCTTTTTATGCATGCTTGAACAACACATCTCCAAGGCCCCATGTCAGGGAAGGCTGATCAAGATTCTTCATCTTGCTATTGATCCACCACCAGTAGCTGTTAGTTGAAAATTGGTTTTACCTATGCAGCCTGGAATCTCCATTAATTTATGTTCTACACTGTAATGTAACACACACTTCCCTAAGACTGTGAAGTCTTTTAGCCTCAATTTATACAGTTCTTTGTTACTCTCTCCACTCAAGGCATATATACCTATACTCTTATGGTGAAACTAAACTACCGATTACAATAATTGTGTGGGATTTTTCTTTTGCTCAGCTGTTCCTTTTCCTCTCGCATATGATAGCCCTGTACAGTTCAAAACCCTGAACAATTATTTTGAAGTGATCTACAAAGATTATAGCTTCTGACTCATGAACACATACAGTATTTGTTAGGCTTTAGTCTTGATGCATGTGGACCAGGAAACCTGAGTTCAAAACCTTGTTCAAGCAGAGAACATATATCAAAGGCAAATAGCAAAAATTATAGCAAATGGAACACTCTGCAGGCTTTTCAAATATGTGAAGGTACAAGCCAAGGGTGTCCACTCTCACCTTTACTATTTGGAAATAAAGAGTAAAGAGCCTTGGAAGTCCTAGCAAACAAGATCAGAAAAGATAAACAAATAACCAGGATCAAAATTCAAACAGAGAAATATAAGATGAAATGCTATGCAGACAATAAAGTATTAACAATAACGCAACCACGAAACTCCATATGATATTTGATGCAAGTAATCAAAGACTTTGGCTGCCTTTCTAAATATAAAATTAATAAAAAGAACACGAAGATACTAATGAGACATTTAACCTCTGAAGAAGAAGAAAACAAAGTGGTTGTGAGAAAACAAAACTACTTGACTCTTTGCAATAATAAAAATTAATATACCACCCAACTTTCTATTCCAAATGGCATCAATTTTAATTTCAGAAAAAAATGTGCAGAACAATTAACAGATTTATAGGGAGTGGGGAAAAACCAAGAGTAAGACTCAAAATTTTGCAAGACTCAAAAGAAAGAGGTGGACTACCATTTCCTGATCTCACATTGTATTAAGAGCAAGTTGCCTATTATGGATAACAGAATGGGTACAATTTCAAAACAGATGAATATCAGTTTTAGAAGTAGCAGGCCTAAGTAATGGACTTCACAGGTATCTATGGTATAAAGAAACAAGATAAGAAAAGAATCTGAAAGGCCATATTGTAAGATAAAGTTTGTTAAAAAAAAATAGGAATTTTGCAAAGGCAAGGATACATCCAGCAATCTCACCATTAGCATCACCATCAAACATTTTTTATGCTGACAATTACAGTAAAAATATGTAATTATATATGCTAATATGATATATCTGCATTTGGGAAATAGATTAAAGACACAACAAGAATTGTCCAATGAAGAAAAGAACTTACTATGGTTAACGTATCTGCAAATAACTCAATCTAAAAAAGGAAGTATCTTGAGAAAGATGACAAAAATTGAAAGGCTTACACAATACCAAGACCACTTATTAGGATGTATTTAAGAAGAAATCAAAAATTGCATGATAAAATAGATGCAAAACTTCATACAAGCAATCACAGTAGATAAATGGTAAGAGTTATGGGGGGAAAAATCAATAACATTTTCCCCAAGCAATAATTAAAGGGAAAATTGGTATGTTTTACAGATGGTACATGATTCTATTAATGATTGCCAAGACAGGCAAAGCATATAACAACAAATATTGGAAATGTTGCAACAAAGAAGGAACATTCTATCATATGAGGTGGTTTTAATTCAAAAGGACTGGGAAGAAATATATCAAAATATTCAGAAAATCCTAAAGATAAAATTTGAACTGAAATCACAGATACTTCTGTTAGATATATTTCTAGAAACATGAATGAAAAATATCACAATTTACTAAGATACATGTTGACAGCTGCAAGAACGAACTTGGGACAACAATGGAAAAGAGAAATCTTGCTGACAATATCAGATTGGGAGACTAAAATTGGAGAATTTGCTGCAATGGCAAAATTGACTCTCTCTCTCTTCCTCTCTCTCCGCCCCCCCCGACCATTTTGCCCTATCTATCTATCTACCTACCTACCTACCTACCTACCTACCTATACACATAAATCCATAATAGAAGTTTAGCTAAATTCAAGCAGGATTATGGTTTTTTGGATTTACACAGAAACTAGCACCAATTTTTAACATTCAATGTAAAATATAGATGTCGAAATTGCAGTCAGTGGTTGGGTACATGAATGGCAGGGAAGGGAGAATGAATTACCAGAAAATCTTTTCATAATGCTTTTAAACTATATTCAGTACCTATTCTTTTGTTTTATCTTTTTTTTTCTTTTGTATTTCACTATTTCAAGTATATGTATGTGAACATCTTGTTCAGTCATAAAGTTCTACAGCTCTTTCTGCAGTTTCTCACCAAACTTCACAGTAGTTGCCCCAATATAGGAAAGGCAGGAGAGGTGGCCACTATGGGCCTCAGGCTTTTGATTTTAAAACAGATAAAGCAAGTTGTGCTCCACTGTAGCCTCAGGAAGAGGCTGTAGGAGGAATATAATGTAGGAGGAATAACTAATTTGCATAAGGCAATGTAGTGGCGGTGGGGGGGGTGGACTGGCAGGTGGAAACCATACTAATGCATGAGACCTCCAGTGCTACCCTACTCTAAGCGAGCATCTTGTGTTGACCACAAACCACTATTGTCGCCATTTTTCCCCAAATCCTGAGAATGGCCCATGACAACAAACCACAGCAGAGTGGTGGTGTGAATGAAAGAGAACTGCTGCCATGTGTGAACCTCCTCCCTGTCTTCCACCTTCCAGCAACTACTGCAGCCTGGGGTTGGCCCTTGAGCTTTCTCATCACTGGGGGCCTACTTCAGAGGTGTGTCTTGGTGTGCCCAGACAGCTTGACTTACACTCCTGTTTCAGAGCACAGCTGTTGGGAGAAAAATGGGACAAAATGCTTGGAACAAGAGCATTTTAAAAATGTAATAAATTTACACAATCTAAATTAAAAAATGAAATATAACCCAGACTGCCTAAGGAAGTTCATCTGCAGCTGCTGTGGTCTCCTACTGTAGGGTTTCTGTCTTTGCTATTCCAGGTCTCTAGTGTATAATCCCTGGTGTATCAAGGAGCTAGTATCAAGACTGACATAGCTTTTCATAATTATTTTACTCTATTTGTCTTTTCATAACTTCTGGTTTTTAATAATCCTGGTTTTGGATTACTCCAAGCCAGTGAGAGACTTTGGTAGTTGGCAATTTAATAATAAATAAAGTAATAAAATATGTACCAAATAAAAATTCAAAGGGAAATGTTGCAGAGAGCTGAAGCCAATTCACATAGACCTGTACATATCAAACCTGATGAAAAGTAGATTAGATTTTTTGTTCCACAGGAATACACACATTTCCAGGATATACTTTCTTCATGCCACTATTTAGACCCATCTTTTATAACTTGGTACTCTCCAGACTCGCTCCCAACCTTCTGCCAGGTGCCGGAGAAGAAAAGGCTATTTTATGTCTTGCCTAAAGTACTTCTGCAGCCTAAACAAAAGCCCCATGCTATCCCGTTTGTTTCGGAAGAAGCAGCAGGTTCTTGTATCAAGAGATTAAAGCAATAGATGTAATAAAGGGAATATGCTGGAGAAATTATGAGAAGGTAGAATATTTGTTTGTTACGTGTGTGTGTGTGTAACAAACAAACAATAATATGAAATTAATGTTTTCTTTTATTCAATTTGAAAGGGAGGCAGATGTTCTAATCAAGTTAAGATACCTGATTTAGTTATAAACGTACCAACAATTATATTTACAATGCATTTGAAATTAAATGTTCAAAATGTAGATGATGTATGGGTTTAAGGAAACAATTTTTGTAAATATTTATTCCAGACTTCTTCTGACCCCTAAAACCAGCAGAATCCCTTTTTTGTCATGTTTCCTCTAGGGGCACATCACATGAATGAATGAATGACAATGAAAAGTGAGAAATGCCATAAGCCCAGTTTGCCTTCAAAACAGGAGCAAAGCACCCAGAAAGCTCAAGATCATTCTGCTTGGCACCCTGCAAGGCTGATGATTTCAGGCCTAAGCAGGATGGAGAAGCCATTGGGAATGTAGGTGTTTATGGGTGTGGGCTCCAAAGAGACACAGGTCATGTTTGGAAACAAAAGTCTACTCTCAGAAAGGTTTTTCTATAGGACTTGTGAATTGCCAGCTACAGAATTTGGGGGTAGGGGGAGTTTCACATATAGAATTGCTACCCCATATCTTTGACATGTGAAAGAGTCACTTTGAACCCCCAAGTTCATAATTCAAGAACAGGTAAGGGATGTTTTTTCTCAGAAACCTGCCTTGGACTTTCCACTTTAGTGAGCCCTTTCAGTTCCTAACTAAGTGGATGTTAACATCAGAGGGCACCACTGGGTATTGTGAGTTTTCCCATGAAAGTAAATCCAAACACCATTTGCTACTTTTAAGAAATACACAACAATTTTAAAACAATATCACTAGAGAAGCACTAATTTGGTTAAGACATAGATGAAACAATTCAATGTTCTAAACGTTTACACTGAATGTGTATTCCTAAATATTAATATGATTCAATTCTCTGACTTTTCTACAGTTCTGTTTATCTGCTTATATATTTATTATTGCTCAGAATAAAAACCTTATAAAAAAGAAAGAGAATGAACTTATAACTGATTCATTCTGTAGGATTCAATCAATTGCATATCCATTTGTGGCATTTTAGTTAAGAGTCATATCAGTATTTCTCAACTGTGGGTTTTTTAATTTTTAATTTTTCTTTTTCTTAAGAAATTTTGAAAAAATAAAAATTTTATATGACAGTGATCTATTTCACAGATGTTAATGACATGTTTCCTAACCTCTTGATATCATAGTCACAAGAACTTTGGAACTATCACACCACAAACACTGTTTACAGCAAATTTACAAAAAAAATGTCTAGTTTTCAGCTGTTGAGGTATTTATTTATCTCTATCATAGACATATTAAGTTCTGATTTAAAATGGGGGTGTAGTCTGGGGACAAATATCTCTTTGTGGCCCAAGGCCAAAATTTTAGACCCTTTTCTTTGCATGTTTAGATAGGTTTGGAGAAAGTTTAAAGAGCCAAATCAGTGTCTTCAGCCTTGTATGCTTGGGGTATCCAATTCATTCCTTAAAAAATGGAGACCTCTTCTCAGAACAGGGGAATTCACATTATTATACACCATTTTTGGTACAGCATGTCTTTATTGGCATTCCAGGAAATGGTAACAATTCCCTGCTTCCTACAGGAAGCCCTCAGCTCAGTACAACAGGAAAATTCCCAGGACATTCAAAGCTATTGCAGAATTGGCCTCATCATGTTGACTGATTGGCTTAACCATTCAAGGGTTCTTTGGAAACAAATTACCAAAGTATGGAACCAATCAGGAACCAGCTTTATTGGATTCCTGTGACATGGGTCAATCAGAGATCAGCTTGCTGGTTCAAATACAAGAGCCCAGCCAGTCCTTGTTTAGTTGCCTGAGGTACACCACAAAGCACTCTGCCTCTGAAGATGCCAACCACAGCTGCTGGTGAAATGCCAGGATGAAAGAAAACTGGACCACGGCCATTCAGCCCAAAAGCTCATCACTGCTTCATTGATGCCAGCCATGAAAGCCTACACCAGTATACCAAAATATGTTTTATCTGCCAAAGCACTGGGGGTGAATGGCTGAGCCCTTATTCACATCAGTGTTGGCCAGCATTGAAAATGAAACTTATTTCCAGTTTTTGACTACCTGCAAATATACTGGATGAAATCAAGAGACTAAGAATTCAATCTTGTGCTCACTTTTTAGGGAGAATCAATGATGCATAATCCCTGAATCTGGTGGCAATGTGCCACCTTCCTTCTTTTCAATATATTCATGATGTGGAAATAGGCCCAGATATGGCAGGCAGGTACTGGTATTCAAAACATCCCTCACCTATAAAATTCTATTCTTAGGATATGTGTTCCCGGTAGGAAATTCTTAGCAACTGGGTTTTTTTTTTCTCAACTTTTCTTTCTTTACTTTTTTTTTTTTAATGAAATGCAATCAAACTGCCTTTGATTTAATACTTTTGCATGGTTCAGCTACTTATTCCATATGTTTAAAGGAGAAAATTTGGAGATCAATTCATTTGAACCTTGTAAACTTTCCTATGTAGCCTTGCTGACAACAACAGTAAAACAATCTTTTAAACACTGTACACCAGGCCAAGCTCTCAAGGTTTTGGTTAACTATAATGATCTGACTGTACCACATTAAAGTTCTAATGAAGCAGGGAGCCTCTTATTCATTCCTGTGTAAAAAATGCAATTTATATCAAATTATATAAATTTGTGGCCATTTCAAGTTTTTTTTAAACAATTGAAAACACAATCTAATATTTTCAACATAACTCAATTACAAGCAGTTTTAAATGAGGAGAAAATTGCAGTGATCTGCTTTAATAATATGTCCAGGACAAGTCAGTGCCAATTTGAGAACCTGAACAACATGAGAATGAACAAATAAGGAGTGTTTTGGTTCCTCCACAATATGATCTACTGCATATTTCACAACATACATGAATTTTCATGAAAAGTAGGCAAGATGCAATTTTGGTGGGAAAAATCATTTGCACAAAAGCTTTCTGTCTTAATTATACTTCCTATTCTTTGTGTGTATATTTGACAAATATAGGTAATATTTTACTTTTGTCTGGTAAAATTCTACAGGTAGTCCCTGGGTTAAGAACGCCTGGGTTATAGACAATCTATAGTTAAGAATGGTGCCTACTGTAGCAAAATTCGAGTTAAATAAACAATGATTTGAGTTAAATACAAAATGATTCAAGTTAAATACGCAATGGTTTGAGTTAATTACACAATACTACTTATACAGTATTCTACAATAATACTGTTCTGGCTTATATACAAATTCGACTTAAGGACAGATCTTGGGAATGGAACTTGTTCTTAAACTGGGGACTACCTGTGTTATGCTGAGATTAACAACATAAAGACTTTTGTCCATATAGAGCTGCAATTAGTGTTTGATGAAGTTACCTATGTATTTTATACAACTCTATATATAGCACAGTGGTACCTCGGGATACCAGGTACCTACTAACGTTCTACTAATGAACTTTTCGGGTTATGACCAGCTCCGGCCACAAAAATTTACCTCGATGTACGAACTCCGCCTCGGGGTACGGTCATTTTTCCGCCCTGACACGTGGTCCGCGGCCATTTTTCCGCTCCTGACACATGGTCCGCAGCCATTCTCCCACCGCGCAGCGCCCGGCCGTTTTCCCGCCCTGCCGCATGGCGCCCGGCCGTTTTCCCCCTGTGCCGCCTGGCTGTTTTCCCGCCCCTGACGCGTGGTCTGCGGACGCCAGAACGGATTAAAGGTAATTACACTGAACCTTATGGGAAAATTTGCTTCGGGGTGCAACCAAATTTGGAGGGCGAAACGGATTAACCGGATTTACATTGAACCCTATGGGGAAATTTGGGTCAGGTTACGACCAACTCAGGATACGCCCAGAGTCATGGAACGGATTAAGTTCGTATCCCGAGGTACCACTGTATATTGTCTTAAAAAGCACTGCATTAGTATTCCAAATAAGGTGGCTTGGATATTAGCTCACCTTCCAATAAATTATCTTTTAATAGTTGCAAGGGATGAATTTGTTGAAAAATAGAATAAAATTTGCTTAAGCCTAATCTAATATTTCAAAAAGACTTTTTGAAAGACATAAAGTTCTAATTCTTCAAAGAAAGCCATATTTACGTATTCTCTGACCACATCTTTCCTAATTGTGGTAGCAGTTCTAGACTGGCATACTTTTAAGTTCCACTAAATCTTTTTGAGGCAGCCCCCTCCACCCGATAAATCCAAATTTGGATTGGTCTTTTTCATGTATATATTATTATTATATGAAAAGAATTGTATGTGAAAAAGCAAAGATAAATCATAGTCTTCCAGTTTGTAGCCTGGTGCAACACCCATTTCCCTGGACATAAACTCAGTGACTCTGGTTCTGAGTAAACATGTATGGAATAATTTACATACATGTTTACTCAGAACCAGAGTCACTGAGTTTATGTCCAGGGAAATGGGTGTTGCACCAGGCTACAAACTGGGAGACTATGACTTTTAGCTCTGCCTTAGGCACAAAGCCAGCTGAATAACCATGGACCAGTCACTCTCCCTCAGCCCTAGAAAGAAGGGAATGACAAATCTTGCCAAGAAAACTGCAGGACCAATCCAGGCAGTTGCCAGGAGTCAATGGTGACTCGAAGGCACACAAACACACAAAATGGTCTATAGTTGCAGCCTTCTAATGTTTGTTGTTGTATTATGTTGAAAATCTAAATTGCCATCAATTTTGGATCCTTCTTAATAGATTCCATTTCTGACATAGAAGAGCTCTGATAACATGTAGCAATTGCTCTCTCCACAGATTATTGTGTTTATCTGTTAAACTGATCTGTGGTATCTAATCTATCACTATTATTGTTGTAGAAACCTAGCAGAAAAAAATAGGGCTATTTCTCAGTCGCTCCTTTCCTTTGGCGGTCATTTCCAAAGTAATCTGTTTTAAATTCTTGACTTGGTTTGGTTTTTTTCTTCCTTCATAGTGATATCGCCACCACTTCCCTGCAGAGACAAGAGAAGTTCTGTCTGTCCCTTTGCAGCTATTCAGAAATCTTGTGCTGATAGTTTTCAGCAGTTGTGGTCAGGCAGGACTACCTAAGTCTTTCTTCCTTAACCATGTCTCATAGGGGGGAAAAAAAGCTTGCTGCACATTAGCAAATCGGTTAGCCAAAACAGAACGAAATTTCACACGGTGATTAACTCCAATCTCATACCCAGAAAAGCAGACCTTGTAAATTATGCTTAGAATTTCTGCTCAAGATGACTACCATTTCTACCACCTATGAACCACTGATATGCCAAAAGAGGAGGCTGCCCTTTAAATGAATCATGTTTGAACACAATTATTCCAGGCATCCTAGGACAGCACATTTCAGAATGAAAAAGCAATTATCAGTACGTTTCATTTGTAACGGCTGCAGCTCTTCCCTTTAACAAAATCCCCCCGTAAGTTATGCGTTCCATTTTCTGCTCTGTTCAGATCTCCTACTGCCAAAAATATGTGCTGTTCATGGAAACAACCAGTTGCCCAATAAGGTTGGCACCGTGGCTCCATTGTGATTTCAGCTCATCACAATGTTTGTTTGACAGAGTTCTCTTGAGTTATTTATAGGCACTCATTATTTTGGCAGTAGTCAGTCTTGAATCCGATTCATATTCTTGGAACCAAGATTTTCCCAGGGGTGAGTCACAGAATTACAGGGTAATCTCTCTGGCTGTTCTAGGGCAGGATTACTTTGCCTGAGAAAAATAAACTAGGAAGTTCTGTTACCTCTGTTAGAACCTAGAAGCAGAAAGCACAAGTCTGTATTGTCTTTTCTCAAATGGAAAAACATTGAGAATTAACAAACCCCACTAATAGCAAAGATGTGCTGAACCCACAGCTCTCAAACCGGTGAAAGAACTCTATGTCATTCATTCCAGCAATGCTGGTTAACTAGTCACCAGCAGTTAACAAACTATGTTTGCTATTTTTTAAAGAAATGTATACCAGGTCCGCACATTCCCTCATTTCTTACATTGCTTTTGAGAAATAAAAAATGTCAGAAGTAAGACTTGTGAAACTTCAACCATGGGAGAAATGTGCATGTGTATGCATTTGTTGGTGAGAAAAACTGGTGCTGAGATTAAAGGGATGAAGCATTTGAGTCTGACAACTAACCGAGCATCTCATTATTTCCCATCATCCTCAGGGATACTTTGGGGGAATAATTCTATGGTAACAAAAAGATAATAGTTACTGTTGTTATCACTAATCATGAGTAGTTCCCAATAACTGACAAAAATGATAACATACAGCTTTGGACAGGCTTTGTCATCTTGTCTTCCTCTCATGGTGCTATTTTATTTTTTGGGCTCAGTGTGGCCTGACTTGAAGTGCCTTGTGGTCTTCAGGCTGACTATTTGGAGCGTACAGATTGGCTTCCACTGTTGGGTTTTCCCTAGGACAAAACCCAGACTTGGGTTAGATTTTTGGGTTGTGTCAGTGTCAGTATCAGGAACTGTAATGTGTTTGGAGTGACTTGGTTAGAGCTGCTACTAATGCAGTCTAGTTATATTGTGCATTTTCCTCTGCTAGTACTATTTTTCATTTAGGTTAAGTATTTTATTTTTATGTCCTTTAATATTAATTATAGAATGGATTGCATAATGTAGCTCTGATGCTAATATTAGTAGTCTTTGATAATATTGGTAGGTTTTATTTTTATTCACTGAGTTTACTTAATTTTGCATGATTTAAATAATAATAATAATAATAATAATAATAATAATAATAATAATTCATCATCCAATTTCTCTAGGAGCTCAAAGTGGCTTATGGGTTGGGATCTCCTTTCATTTTAACCTCACACCAACAACCTTGTGAGGCAGATTAGTCTGAGTACATTTCCATGGCTCAGGGTGAACTTAATCCTGGGTTTCCCTGATCCTAAGTCTAGCTTCTTAACCACTTTTCTTAACCACAGACGCTCACCTTAATTGTTTCGTGATATCTGCTAACACAGTATTTAATAATTGTCATTTTATTTTCTGTGAATCACTCTAAGTAGTTTGCAATCTACTTGTCTCATGCACAATCAAAAGTATTGGGTCCCTGATGAATTTCTATCTCTTTATCACTCACAATGATTTCATGCAATATTAATCAATGTTTTGTGAAAGATGCAATATATAAATAAATGAACTATAATAAAATTACTTTGTGATTCTTATTTGACATTCCTGAATCTTATGGGCTGTATTGACTGTAATTATATTAGAAGTAGTCATACTCAGTGTCGTTTGTCCCTCATATATGGGCATACCACATACTGCTCCAGTCCTACAACTAGAAGCAACATTAAAAAAACAACAACAGAAAAACGTATCAGAGAGAGCGTGGTATACAGGCAGGCCTTGGGTTAAGAACGAGTTCCATTCCTAAGTCTGTCTTTTAACGCGAATTTGTATGTAAGTCGGAACTTGTATTTACAAATGGGCTGCCTATTACTAAAAAATGATGGACGGTGTTCTTGTTCCTTGAGCCGACAAACTGCTGAAGCTGCGCAATGTTTTCATGAACTGCTGAAAACCGCAGAAAACAGGCTATATATTAAAAACATGCGGCTTCAACAGTTCATGAAAACATTGCGCAGCTTCAGTGGTTCGTCGGCTCGAGGAAGGATAATGCTGTCTACTATTTTTAGTAATTGATAGCCCATTCGTAAGTATGAGCTGTCCGTAAGTCAGACATTCTTAACCCAGGGACTACTGTAGTGTAGGTGTCAGACTAGGAGAAGGGAGACCCAGATTCTAGTCTACCCTCAAGCACAAAAGCACAATTCTCTCTCAGCCCAACCTGTGGCACAGGGTTGTTGTGGGGAAAAGTAGAAGAAAGAGTGCTATATACATGGTCGTCTTTCGAGGTAACAATGATGACCTCTTCAACCTAAAAAGGGAGATAGCAGGAGAAGATTCCAAAAAGAGCAACTTGCTCTATTGTCCTTCTACATGTACAACATGATAACAAATAATGAAGAGCCATGACCCAAAAAATGAATGTAAATTAATTATGTGGCTGAATCAGATCAAGTGCAGCCTAGCCCTGTTTACAGCACCAATCATTCTGAATGCCTTCAAAATACCCAAGTAATTGGGAATCATGGGAATTGAATCACACTTGAGCAACAGGGTTGAGAAGGCTGTTTTAGAAGTTTGCAAACAGAAAAGGAAGATGATGGCACTCTTACTTATTCTTAGCATTTTGTAATCAATGTTTCTGTATATCAAGTTTTAATTAAGCTACCATGCTAACAGTGAGTGAGAGAAATGCCCTCAACAAGTTTTTCTAATCTTCTCTGAAAAGCCTCCTAACATAATCCCTGCATTTTATGGCAGCGTATGCAAACTTATGCTCCATGAGAAAACTATAAATAAGAGACAGGTTGACAGTCCAAATCCCAAGGGGTATTTCTTAAATCACAAAATACATTTCCTAGTACTACTGAATCCTAGCATAACATTCTGCATCCTGACAAGTCATTCGTCAAAGCTGCCAAACGTGGAAGGAAAATAGCTATGGTTATAACAAGCTGGCTTGCAAGTATGGATGTCAATGGTCCTGCATTTCTAAGCTGTCACGCAGGTTGCCTTCCTTCTTTAAAATATTGCATGTGTAGGTGTCCATCTGTGCAAGTATAACTGTAATCACCCAGCTATTTCTTCCTTATTAACACTTTGACCGCATGATATACGTTGACAGCAAAGTATGGAGAAGTTAGCAAAGCACATCAGTTTGTATGCTCAGGTACCTAATGGCAACATCCCAGAAGACGGTTGTTCTTATTAACTGCCAAAACGACAAAAAAAGCAAAATAGAGGCCTAAGAGTGAACATGTTAAAAGTCACGTGAAGTCCAACACTCCTTCACTTCATCAGGCTAGGTTTCATTTTCCAGTAGTCATTATCTAAAGTTGTGAGAAGATCATGGTATTTACAAGAGGAGAGAAAAGTCCAAGCAGTTGTGTTTATTAATCAGAAACTTGCAGTTACTTTAATTCCAAAATTCAGAAACAGTCTTAGAATTCTTAACAAACGTATATATTTTTGGCATGAGGAAGGAAGGGATGGTACTCTTGTTATCTGAACAGAAAGCTGTGAATTGCAGCACTTGGTTGAATATGAGTTGTTGGAATCACCACTGTTCTTTGCAATTGTTTCACTGGGGAACAAACGTGAAAAATGTTATTGCAGTACAGGGTAGTCCCTGGGTTAAGAATGCCCGGGTTACAGATGACCCATAGTTAAGAACGAATGGTTTGTGCATTGATTTACATATATGCAATGGAATGGGGCCCGTGTTAAATTTTTAACTCCAGCTTGTTCACCAGGAGTTCATCCAAATGAGTTAACAGCTCAATCCAATATCACATTTCTAATTCAAAAACACATAGTTTGTCAGAGTGGGAATGTATCGTATGATTCTCTGGCCTTTCACAGGCTTAGAAGAAGACTTTGTGCTTTGATGAATTGCAGTCTGTCATGCCACTCAAACTGAATTTGAGCACTTCTACACATAACAAGTATAGACTAGGATCCAGGATTACAAACAAGGATCAAATTATGATTTGTAATACTGGAACAGTAAACTGTTAGTCAGACATGAAATGAAGTTGAACAAGGTGCCAGAAGGGGACAGTATGTGGAGACTGGAGACATTCCTAATCTGACAATCTATAGTTTGTTGGAGCATGAACTAAGCCAGTGTGTCTACTATGCCCAGAAAATCATAATCTCTTTTCAACTCAATTTGATCCTTCTCACTATAATATAATGCAGACAATAGGTCCTGTATACGTGCCCATTATGATTGTTCTGAACACAAAGAGCAATCAAAAGAATTTCAATGCAAACTGTAATATCGTCATGTTATTAAAGTTCAGGAGAAGAATTCACAATTTTACAATGATGTTTGATTTTCTTTATACTGTGAAGCTTAGAAACTATGTAATATTTATTTCTCTCTTCTGTATACCTATAGGAAAAATGAAAAAGGGAAAATATATAGGTTTATGGGAATCCATAAGAGAACATTACTTAGTTTTACAACCCTCAAGAAATTTGATTTGTAAAAGAAAAGTAATATAACACATTGTATCAGAAACTACTTTAGATTTTGGAACATAACCAGTGCTATGGCAGACCATCACTGAATATAATTCCAACTCCAATGGCAGAGTGTTTTTCAGAAAGAAGTAATGCAATGTAATCCTAAGCAGAGAGAACATTTTTGAAAGCTCCCTCAGCTAATTTTGAGTCAGAATATCTAATGTCAGAATGGTACAGTGGACCTATGGTGTCTTGAAGGAAAACAGATCAAGGAAGGAATGAAGAAGGAAGGGTAAAAGCAAGGAAAGTGAGTACATAAGATAAAGAAATCATATACTACTTCAGAAATTCTTCTCTGTACAAACATCTGATTTTAGCAAGTTATAACTATTATTAGAAGAAATCTATTTTAGAATTGCTTCTAATGATAAGACAGGATAAAAATATTATAAATAGGGCAAGAATGATTGATCTTTCCTTGGACCTAACAGGGACATCAGTCCAAGGAGTGGTCAACGTCTCTTGGTATATGGGAGTAAATTTTGCCCATTTTGTCCCAATGGGCAAAAATTTAGACCAGCAAAAGTTGGCCTAACCTCTGCAGTAGTCTTGTTTATTTTCTTAGGCTTCAGTAACTGAAACTAAAATCCTCCTCCTCCTATACCTTCTAATATTGCATCTAAACTATTGTATCCAGTTCCGGTCATAACATTTTAGGAATGACACTGGCAAACAAGGATATCCAGAAGTCATCAACCAAGATGATAAAGGGCCTTGAGGGGAAAAAAAATATCAGGAACAGTTAGATATGATCTCACAAGCCCTAACCAAGAGGCACTCTTGTAAACCCAACATATTCTGCAGTAATGTATTGTTATTTTGGGACACCTGGAAGAACATTGCATAACCCAACTTATACTTGAAATGAAGGTCTTTGGCTCCCAGCTAGAATTATGTGTGTTTAAAAGTGGATCTGATCCAATCATGTACAGAACAAAATAGGACAGAGTTCAATCTAAGGGAAAAAAAGGGCATGCATATAAAAAGTAGCCAACTCTTTGCTCACTTCTAGTCCTTCAACCTTCTGCCTCAATCATGTGTCTTCCAGATGGACTCATGTCCAATTTCCAAATCAGGCAAAAGAGAAAATGCCCCTCTGAGTATAGACAATATTCAACACAAATGGAGGAAAAAAGATCCTAAGTTTGCTGCACTTGCAAACTTGGTGGTTCTTTTAAATTTGGTGGTGGTGTTTCTGAACTTGCTTGGCTGCTGCTGCTGGGATCAGCTACGTCTGCTGTGTCTGCCACGCTTGCAAACTTGGTGGCTTTTTTTAAATCTGGAAGCAGCGTTCTTGGACTGGCTTAGCTGGAGGAGTCTGCTGCTGGAGGGAAGGACAAAATGGACTTATAAACAGCCTCTTGGAACGTAGTGCTGCTCTTGAGGACTGCCCAGGCTGTCTCTTTGGGGAATGGACTGAGGAGCAGTCGTAGCTGCTCCAGCCACGTTTTAGAGTTCAGTGGTGTTGTAGCCTTTTTACCATCTTTTTGTCATCAGCTTGTCATTGGGACACTGGGGCTTTGGAGGTATGGGCGGTGGCTGGGTGGGGTGGGGTGGGTTGCAGTAGAGTGGCAGACTACTGTGGACCCCACTCCCTTGTGGAGGCCTTTCTGCCTTCCCTCCTGTAGCCCTGAGGAAGAAGAAATGTCATGGCTCCCATTTAATGGTGAAGCTTGGGTGTTGGACTGTAGGTTTCCCACTGGGAATTGAGTGTTTCTCTGGATGAGAGCCAAAGGTGGGCTTGGTGGGGGATGAATGGGTTGGGAGCCTCTGCCAGCTGGTGGGAGCAGCAGGATAGGGGGTCTTGGATTGAGTGGTGTGTGAGTGGGGGGGTGTTGATTCTCCCTCTGGGTGAGAGTCGGAGGAGGAATTGGAGGGTGAATGGGTAGGGAGCCCTCTGCCTGCTGGTGGGAGCAGCAAGAGAGGGAAGCTGGTATATATTTGTGTATGAGGCTGTTGTAGTGAAGTGGGGGAAGTGGTTGCTAGGTTCCCATGGTGCTGAGAGCTGGCAAAGCAAAGTGCTTCAGGGTGCCCAGCTTCCCCTCCCAGGTATGGGGCCATTCCTGGGGACCACAGGACTGGTTTGTTACTGGTTTCACATTCCAGCTCCTCAGTCTCAGCCCCAGTACCCTGTCAGCCGACCTTCAGAGGCTCTGGCTTCCAGCTGCTGCTTCTGAATGCCAGGTCGTCTGTAATAAGACCTCCCTCATCAGTGTTTTAATTACTGATGAGAGAGCTGATCTGGCATGTATCACTGAGACCTGGCTGGATCTGGGGAGTGGGGTAGGGGGTAGCCCTCTTGGAGTTATGCCCAGCCAGGTTTCAAGTGTGGCATCAGCCGAGATCCCAGGGCGGGGGGGGGGGAAGTGTGGTGATTGTTATCTGGAAATCTCTTACGGTTTTCAGGGGCGCTGCACCACAGGTCACCAGATGTGAGACCCTGTTCATTAAGTTGGTCTCTAGGAATCAGTTGGGTTTGTTGCTGTTGTACAGCAGCTTACCTGCCTAAGCTCCTTGATGCCATTTCGGGGTTGGCAGTGGAGTTTCCCAGACTTATGGTCTTGGGGGACTTCAACTGCCTTCTCTACGAACGGGGTGCAAGGTGGCTTAGGAGTTCATGGCCACCATGACGGCCATGGGCCTATCCCAGATTATCCAGAGCCCAATACAGGACAGTGGCCATACACTGGATCTGATGTTCCTGTCGGAGCAGTGGCTATGTGATCTGAAATTGAGGGAGCTTTTGGCGTTCCCCTTGTCTCGGTCAGATCATGCCCTCATTATGATAGCATTCTCTAGTGCCAGTATCCACTGCAGGGAGGCTAAACCCATTAGATTGGTCTGTCCCTGGTGACAAATAGACCCAGAGGGGTTCCAGTAGGAGCTGGGGGTTGTTCCTGCTGGTCTGCTGCATGATCCATCCGAACCCTTGGTTGCCGCTTGGAATAAGGAGGCAGCTGAGGCTTTGGATAGGATTGTCTTTCCCTGTTATCTGGGAACGGTTTGAACCTGTTGGACCTGAGGAAGTGGACCGGGTCCTTAGGGCTGTGAGCTCAGCCACCTGCTCTTTAGATCCATGCCCCTCCTGGCTGGTTAAAATGGCCCAAGGGGTGTCATGTGAGTGGGTTCTAGCGATGGTTAATGCTTCCTTGATGAGGGGGTTGTTCCTTTGCCTCTTAAGAAGGGTTTGGTTCACCCCCTCCTCAAAAAGCCATCTCTAGACCCCACTACACTGGACAACTTCCATCCAGTATCTAACCTCCCCTTCTTGGGGAAGGTGGTTGAGAAGGTGGTTGCACAGCAGCTTCAGAGGACCTTGGATGAAATGGATTATCTGGATCCCTTTCAGTCAAGATTCAGAGCTGGGTATGGGATGAAAACAGCACTGGTCGCGCTTTTGGAGGATTTCTGGTGAGGGCAGGATGCGGGTTGTGGATCCATCCTTGCCCTACTTGACCTCTCTGTGGCTTTCAATACCATCAACCATGGTATCCCTCTGGATCACCTCCCATTTGGATTTCTGTAATGTGGTCTGCATGGGGCTGCCCTTGAAGGTATCTGGAAGCTTCAGCTGGTGCAAAATGCAGTGGTGCAGGGAGTTATCTGTGCCCCTAGAGCAGTACATGTTACACTTCTGCTCCATGAGCTGCACTGGTTGCCAGTTTGCTTCCAGGTCCAATTCAAGGTGCTGTTTTTGACCTTTAAAGCCCTTCATGGCATGGGGCCAGGTTACCTAAGGGACCGCCTCTCCCCGATTACATCTGCCCATCCCATCAGGTCTGGCAGAGAAGGCATGCTGCGGGTGCCATCTGCAAGGGAATTCCATCTGGCGGGTCCCAGGAGGCAGGCCTTCTCTGCTGTAGAACCCACCTTGTGGAATCTTCTCTCCCCAGAAGTGAGATTAGCTCCATCCCTCTCAAAGTTCCACAGGTCCCTCAAGACCTGGCTATGTGATCAGGCCTGGGGGTCCCAGGGGACCAGGGAGATTTTGTGATGGCTCCATTACTACGGTTAGTATCATCCTTTCCTGTTTGGTGTGGTTTTTATAGTTTTTATAGTTTTAATTTATTGTTTTATATGTATTTATTTATTCTTTTTAATTGAGCATTGTACACTGCCCAGAGTCACTTTTATGTGAGATGGGCAGCTACATAAATATGATAAATAAATAAATAAATAAATAAATAAATAAATAAATAAATAAATAAATAAAATTCATCACGTGTCCTTTGAGATCAACAGAACAGTATCCCTAACTGTCCTAAAAAGCATGTTAATAAGACATCTCGGTAAAATAAAAGAATGATGGCTTTCACTAATATAACTTTAAAAAATATGAATTCCCAGCACAATTTTCAACAGAAGTTGGTAGAAAGAACAGCATCTTGGATCGTGATATGAGAGCCCCAAAGAAGACCTAATATGAACATCTAGAAACATGGTAGTCTACAGTAGCATTATAGGATTCACAAAACACTTCTGATACGCTGGTTTAGGGAACAACCGACAAAGCTACTTTTATGTCCAGATAATACGAAACAGAGCGTAAAGCCACTCAAAGAAGCCGTACAAGACTGGAAAATGTGGAGAGAGCTGGTCCATAGAATCACCAAGAATCAGACATGATTGAACAGATAGCATCATCTTCATCAATATGAAACAATATAAATGGCAGGAAAAAATAACATGGAAGTGATGTCTCCAACCTCTCTGTATTCTTCTTAGGGGAAGCCTGTATCACAATTTAAAAGCCTCATGATACAAAGTCAGGAAATAGTTCAAACTTTTCTTAAGTGTGAGGAACACAAAGGCAGATGGTTTATGAGAGAGCTTTCACATCTGTTCTTGGTATAGGCAGAAATTAGAAACAAAATAATAATCCAAAGCATCAATATTCTGCTGAGTATCAGTAAATTACAACCACCACTCTATCTTTTACTGATAGTAAGCACAAAAGAAGACTTCTCCTATGAATGTTTAATCAAGTACATGCGTGCAAGAGAGGAAGCTGGACAGATTGTAAGATGCTTTTCTACTACAACATTCAGCAGAAGCATGGCCATTTGTCACCCAAAGCTTAACAGTAACTATAGGCATTTTCCAATTGAATATAAGGCTCCCATCTGTTTGAAGATAGGCACATATCAGCGTGTTTAACTCTCTCCCTTTGCAAAGGCAAAACAAAAGCTTCAGATTCCAACTCTGAGATACAGACAATCAACATGACGATCTCCTTAACAAAACTTAAAGCCTCATTCTGTGAAAAGGTTTTACAGTTAAAAGTAAAATTTTGTGTTTGAGGTAAAAAAGAAGGTTCCTTTATATTTGTGCACATTAACTGCAATTTCTCCTAAATCATCAAGCATGCATTTAGACTTTCTTTATCTCACCCATTTGCTTTTGACTGTATTTATTATAGGCTACAAACCTATAATATTTAGTATTCCAGGGTAGCAGCAACACATTAGGGTCAGATCAACAATTCAGTGACAAGAAGCAGAATCATTCAAAACAAGAAGGTGATGTGAACAGATCATTGTAGTTTTGGAACAGTCCACCAATTAAATATTGGATCTTTTCAGTCAATGTTGTCTGAGTACATCACACGTCTTAAGTATACGTGAATGTGTGTGCGCGCATGTGTATGTGTTAGTACGTCATCTTCAGCATTTCTGTATATGCCTTTTATACCATCTACAAAATATTTCCACCAGGTTTTATTACATTCAGCCTATAAAACATGACAGCCTACAATTGAGAACAATTTGAAAGGCATATCAACCATTCATGGAGTCAAAAGTGATAGTGGGAGAACAGCTTGCCTATAAATGGGTGGAGAAAAAAAAAACAGGTTCGCATACAATAATGCACAGCCTTTTCCAGCGGAGAGATTCTAAAACACATTTAGACTGCAAGGTTTGGCAAACCTGTATCTGCAGGCAAGAGACAGTTAACTAAGAGGGGTTGCTGGACAACTGGATTGCAGAAGGGGGGTGTGTGTGGAGAGACAGAGAAAGGGAAAGCACAATAGCTCTTAATGCAAAAGGCCAGCCTTTTCTTCCTCCCAGCCTCTCCATTTTACCTTAGCTGCAATACAGCTTTATTCCAACATTTTAAAACACAGAGCATAACACAATGGAAGAAAATTAACTAACTAACCAGAAACAATGAACAGAACGAAGAAAGCTGGGGGGGAGGGGAGGGATTTTCACTGCTGCCTACAAGTATATAATTTAAATATTCCTACCTCTTCACTATTCCATTTGGAGGGCAACAAACAAACAGACAGACAAACAGTAATATCAGCCACCAGCAGATTATTCTCTTTCTTCACCTTTGCATGAAGCTGTAGTAGCATCGCCTCTGAAAGGGCTGGGAGCACCTCAGCAAGAGCCAACAGAGTAGATAATCACATGAAAAACATGGCTGGCTGGTGCATCGATAGATGCAAACAAGAACTTACTGACTGAGGCTTATTTCAAGCACGGCACAGTTCTTCCCTTTTTTAATGAGAGCCACGTCTTCGTTTATTAACATGGCAAAGCAACTGGAGTCTGCTGGAAAGGCTTGGCCAATATAATTGGAATCTTTTCCAGCACAGCTTCATTCATTCATCCATCCATCCATCCATCCATCCATTCATTCACTCACCCAATTCATTCCATCATTCATCTGTCCGTCAATCAAATAAACCAACAAAGATATTATCCGAGAGAGAACTGAAGATCCTTTTACCTGATTCAGCGCAACTTCATGTGTGAGAAACAGAGAGAGAGAGAAGCAGAGATTCTGGAGCTAATGTAGAGGAAAAAGTCTGTTGAGATTCCTCCCACCCCCCTTTTATTTTATTGCAGTCCACAGTCTCATCTACATGCATCAGAGCAACCGGTTAGCAGCAGCTGCTTCTTTTTATTAAGCCCACAGGCACAGGAAATTAGTCCCCTGCCCAGTTATCCAATTCAGTCCGTGTCAGCTATTCAGCCACCAAAACCTCGTATGAAGCCAGTCCCTTCTGTCCCCCTGACAAGCCCCCACCCACCTCCACATGGCCTTTGGATAAACAAGACTTTCACATCACCCACTGAGCAAATCACATGACCCTGGCAATCAGCAGGAAGAGAGAAAGAGAAAGCCTGTCTAGATGTTGGGCTGAGCGTTGAAGGCCGTACATAAAATACTCTCCTACCCCCTGTGCCTGCTGCCTTGCAACTTATTTCGTCCTCGTGAAATATCTAACACTTGGAAACAAGAATCAGCAAGTCGAATAGAGATCAGCGCTTAGAAGGGTAGGAAGAACAGGATGCATATACTCCAAGAAGGTCTCAACAAACACAACGGGTGTTTAGTACTTTGCAATTGTTAATTGACAGGGTACTTGTACTCTGTTTCATATGTAGCCTGCAATTGCATCATCCTGTCTTCCCCTTCCCTTTCCTCATCCCAATTAAATCTTACATCTGTTCAGCCCCTCCATGCATCTGATGAAGGGAGCCGTGGCTCACCAAAGCCTATGTCTTTTAATAAAACGTATTCCTCTGACATATGCTAACTGAATTTACTTTCTAGGAATGCTACCTAGAGGTATCTGAATTAGTTAAACCCAGTGTCTGATCAGCCCCTAATGGAGAATTTGGAAGGGGATGCACACCCTTTTTAAAGTATGGGATGCAAAACATCAGCTGGTTCTCTTTCTGTCATCCTTTTTACTTGTAAGCAAACAGCAAAGATTGTATCTGAATTAGAGGAGCTATTAAATTAAGTAGGACAAGATGTGAGATTTTAAAACTCCATTAATCATTTTAAGTGTTTTCTGTTCAGCTTTTTTTTTAAGTTACAATCAATTTACTGTTACACTTGCCTTAGAAGCCAGTCCTAGATAGGCTGCTACAGAATAAATACAACAAAGTGAACACTTATTTAGAAACAAGAATAATGGGACAGGGGAGCAGACAAACCTGGGATAGGATTACTTGATGGAGATTTGAAATACAGGAAGTTTATTTATTTATTTATTTATTATTAAATTTGTATGCCGCCCATCTCCCCCAACGGGTGACTCTGGGTGGCTCACAATTGAAATAAAAAACCCATAAACAATTAAAATACCACATAAATAATTAAAATTAATTAATCCATTAAAAATCAACTGTAAAAACAAACCCTATACATAAATACTAAGTTGCTTTATGCCAACTAACTCTATTGATCTATACAGGCCAATGATGTCTATTCTGACAAATAGCTACTGTCCAGAGTCTCAGGAAGTAATCACTCAGGGCTGTTTACCTGATTGATTGAATTTATATCCCATTTGCCACCAAAAATAGTATTCAAGACAATCCTTTCAACCTAATTATTTTCACTGGGGTATCTCACAAGGAAAATATGCTGGAGATGCCCTCTGAATAAATCCACACAGAAGAGTCTCTAACTGGAAAGACAAAACTTTACAAAAAATATGGTGATGTCATTTTGAGGAACATGTCCCCAACTTTCCTTGAATTGGCAAGGAAAAGTGATGGCCAACTAGACAGCTTCAGGACTATATATATTCTGTTTGCAGAATAAAAATATACCAAAGCTGTTGTGGTAATATCCACTTACAGTCTTCATAATTTGAGCAAAAAGCAAGTCAAATCCAGAAAAAAAATAGACTGAGGACTTGCAACGTAACGCTAATTTCCTAGAAGGGATGGAAAGTGTTGTCAGGAAAAAATGGTGGAAAGAAAAGCATATGAGTCTGTAGCAGGCTTCCACAATCCCTACAGAAATATGACTCTGACTCCTACTGTCTCTCACTGGGAAAACTGATATGTTGCAAACTCCCCAGAGTAGAGATGCATTGTGAACAATTGGATAGAAAAATGGTAGATTGCCATGAGGAATTCCTGAAACAAGAATATATGGATATGGATATTACAATATTTCACAAGCATAAAAACAAATATTTTCTGCCATCAATAATGGGTGAAGTGCACTGTCCAGGGAAGTGACCAGAAGTAACAATACCAAACTCCAAAAATGCACATTTTAAAATAGCTTTAGAAAATAACATTCTCTGCTTGTACTCTCAAGAATCACTAATATCCCTCATGAACAACTAATGTCCATTCACTATGATAGAAAGTTAGTTCCTCCCAAAGACAAACTGCTTCCCCTACACACTCAGAGACAGTTGAAACAATACCTTTGGTAATGTGGCCCAACATTCATATTGATATTAACAGTTTGGTCCAAGGATCTGTTTGTTTCATGAGAAATACTTTTAGTTTGATTTCTGAATCAAACATGTAAATGGCTAGCCCATGCAAGAAAGTACAAAACATATTCATTAATTCATTCAGTCATACGTTCATCCATCCATCCATCCATCCATCCATCCATCCATCCATCCATCCATCCATCCAAGACTTCTATGTTGCTCCAACCATCAGTTGATTCTCAGCAGCTTAAAATCCCACCATATGTTAACAAGATTAAAATAGTAAAAATAGCCAAATAATAAACAACAGTACATCATAAAATATTCCTATGCTAAGGAATAATAAAACCTTTATAATCATATTCTCACTCTCCAATCATTTCCTCCTCAAATGCCAGTTGAAATAACCAGGTTTTTATTGTCTTCCTAAATCCCAATAATGTTGGAGCAATTGAATCTTCATATGGACGTTTTTCTAGAAGAGTGGGACAGTGATAAAAAAAGTCCCACCTTTGAGAACTTTGTTAGATGACATTCTTGAAGAGAGGGAATCTGCGGGAAGCCCACTCTTTCCAATCTAATTGGGTGGGCAAAAACTATTTAGATCATTTCAGCTTTCAGGAAATCTGAGTTTACTTCATTCTGGTGAAATTCTCAAATATTTACCCTCTCAACTATAAGAATGTAGTTTATTTAGATAAAAGACTTCAGGAGAGTCAATGTAGGGTAACAGTTAAGGAACCTTGGGGAGTGATTTTGGGCCAGTCACTTTCCCACAGCCCAACCTACCTTACTGTTTCTTTGTGGTGGTGATAAAAAGAAGGGAAATCCCTGCCTAGTACTGAACTAGATTTTTTACCAATGTAAAAAAATAAAAACTTTGCCTCCATAGTATTAAACAGTACGTAGAGAATAGCTTTCAGTGTCTAATTTAGTGGAAATAGATCAATTTTCATTGGGAAAAATCCAAATAAATGACTAAGCAGTACAGAATGATAACTCTTTAATATTGTTATTAAATCATGCAATTCTCCATTCTGGTACTTAGACAACAATCCTGATTTTTGATGACCAGCGTCTATTCTTCAGAGATTGTTATCTCCAACCAGCTGACACAGCGAAAAGAAATACGTTGCTCTCATTTAACTGTATAAGAATTAAATATCATTTGTTTAAAAATTATATTAAAAGTATAGAAGCATTTGTTAACACTGCTCAGTACTTAATTAACAAATATACTGACAATATTCAGATGCATTTATACTTGAAGTATCAAACACTTTATGAGCATATCTGAATGGTTTCCATAAGGGCCATTACTTAGAATCTGGAAACTTAAGATGTGACTTTTCTCTAATTTCCAATGCATTTTATGGTCGGATGCTGGTCCAAATAAAAATTCCTGTGAGGAGCCTATTTCAAGCCTCCAAGGAATTTGTTGCTCTGTTGAACAACTTTTACTGTTAGGATTTTTTCCCCAATATTCCACTAGAATTTGCTTTCTGGCAACATTACTTCATGTCCTACACTGTGATGATAAAGAGCAGGTCATAACCCTCTCCTGTATGTGATACCACTTTTGATATTTCAAAACTGCTATTATATCTCCCTCAGCCCATCTTCTCTTCCCTAGGCTAAAGATATCCAGTTCCTGTTATCCCTCTTTGCTGGACTTTATTTCTGATCCCATGATCATCCTTGTTTCTGTTCATTTTGTCTAGAGCCTTCTTAAACTGTGGTATCTAGAATCATAATATGCAGATATAATAATAATAAACTGAACAAATTTTAAATATCTTAGGATTATGGATCTCCCACATTTAGAAGTATATGCCACTAAACCCCAATCACTGGGTTTCCTAAATGCATCCAATTAGTGACTTCGACCAAGGCTTAAGAGGTAAAGCATCCTGTTTGTCAAAGTCACTAACTGGGTGCATTTAGGAAACAAAGGTAGCTTCTAAAGTAGGAGATCCATAAACCCATCTAAGGTGTTAGTTCCTCCTTTTGAATTTCAGTCTTGGAGATAGGTCCCAGGAACTAGGTGAACTTTATGGTTAAAATTTTATAGCATCAATAGAGGCTATCGCTTATACAATCCACCTACTGTTCAAAACAATTCTATAATAGATTCTTCTCCACCCTGTACTTCTTTCTTTCTTATGTACTATAGCCCCCAAAATGTATAATTTAGATAACTGCTAGAATATCCACTATTGATTGTTGTAAACATGACTGCTTCCTTAATCTGGTTAATATGACATCAAATTAATTTGGCTAATTATATGTGTCTCTCATTTCCTCATTATTAATTATCATTTTGACTTATTATAACATTAAGTAGGGGGACACATGCAAGAGTTTTGTTTTCAGTGTTTAGAATGATCCCTGGTATCATCTTTGAGATAATTATCTCAGGGAGAAAAAAAATCTGGTCCAGACTGTTCTTCATGCCCAAATGTAAACTGATCCAGCTCATTTTGAAATAGGTCAATGGTCAATACTCTTTTATGACTCACATGGGCCTGATTATACTCAAGCAGTAGCAGTTATGTTTGTTATAAAGCTTCATGTGACATGTCACCACAATTATATAATTCATCTCAGTGTAAATAATAGTCCTCAAATGATGCCAGCCACTCTTTCTTTAGGCATCATACTTGCTGAAAACTTAGCTCTTGCCAGTCTGGACTACAGTAATTTTTCATCCCACACATTCTTCCTTTTAAACTCCTCCAAACAGAATAAATACTATGGTTGGCAGAGGGTTAAACCACAATGTGTTAATTTGGCCAGGCTGACAGGACACACTGGATAAACACAAACCGGAACAGTCTGGGTGTGAGGGCTGTCAACAAGGAGGATGGTGCAAGACAGACTCTGAAAGTTTATTGCAAAACCTCTCAGCTAATTATGGATGGATGGATGGATGGATGGATGGATGGATGGAAGGAAGGAAGGAAGGAAGGAAGGAAGGAAGGAAGGAAGGAAGGAAGGAAGGAAGGAAGGAAGGAAGGAAGATGAGATGGTATATAAATATCCTGCTCCTTAGAAATATTTACTCTAGCTTTTCCATCTTCATTTAGAAATGGAAAATGAGACAACTTAAAGGGGTTGAAATATAACGCCTCACTACCTAGAATATTTTTTTAAAATCTACATTGAATCTTACCTTTTTTTTAAAAAAAAAACAATGTAAATCACAGAATAGGAAAAGGCTAGTCTCCTTTGAGCCAAGTTTGACTCCTGATAACTAATCAGACATGTCTATGTAGCCTTCTGGGAAACAATACAAAAGCCCTTTCTCTTTTTCTCCTTCTCAGATTTTTTTTTTTAAATTTCTCAGTCTAGCCTAAAGCTATAATATTTCTTAGTGGTTTCCATCCAAGTAGCAACTGCCTGATCCTGCTTAGTTTTTGAGGCTAGAAAAGGTTTGACTAGTTATTGCTATCTATCTGGGTCACAGAGTAATCTTGTGGTATTATTTGAGATTATAGTTCAATTTCTTATTTCTTACCATGGTTGTTTTATTGTATATTATTATTGTTGTTGTTCCTGTTTATTGTTGTTATTTTCAATTTATATAGCCACCCATCTCAAATACATGACTCTGGATTGCTTACAATGAGATCAGAAACAAAGAAAAAAACCCACCAGAATACAATATAAAAACATATAAAAACCATTATGCTGCTAGAGACCCAGTTTGGTCTAGTGGTTAAAGCGCTGGATTTCCAGGAGATAATGTGTGTTAGTCCTGCCTTGGGCATGGAAGCCAACTGAGTGACTTTGGCCAGCAACTCTCTCTCAGCCCTATGAAGATGGTCCTGACGATCCACTCCTGAAAATGTTGCCAGGGACTTGTCCCTGTATTCACCAGGAGTCAGGGTTGAGTTGATGGACTTAAAAGATTGTTATTGTAAGCTAACTTGAAAGATTCAGGGGCATATAATAAGCAAGCAATTGATTCTCCTAAAATAATTGTACTCTAGTTTATTTTAGCTCTATCATACCCAGAGATGCCAGTGCGTTTGCAGTGACCTACCACACATCCTGAAAGCCCTCAGCCCTGTCCTCTCCTGTCTCTTCACTCACCCTTGACTGTGAGCAGATTATGTTCTGGTTCACTGACTGGGTCCATTTTCCTCCTGTGTGCACTTGCTGAGTAGCTTTATGAAATTTGATTTTAGCTACATATTCAAGCTAACAGTATTTAGTCTTCTGGCTCATGCTAAGGGTTTAAACCCAGTCTTACCATTATGAAACAACTAAAAGATATAAAGCTACGTGCCTGACTCCACTCTATTGTTGCAAATATCCCTTCCCACCTTTGTCTTGAAGACTGCTTCTTCTTAGGCTCAGTTACAGGACTTACTCTATTCATGATTTCGGGAAGATAGTGGGGATTGTGTAGGCAATAAATAAATTATATTTCCACCCACTCCATTTAACTGCATTTTGGGGGGGGGGGTAACTGTAAACTGTTTTGAGATTTCTTTTAATGGGAGGCATATAGCAATTTTGTAAATCAATAAAATCCTCCTCCTCACTCCAATCACTCCCCACCCCACCCGTGTTCTTGATTATCAACACAACAGTGCAAACAGAGAGCAGGAGGGAGGGGGCAAGAAAGGGTCCTCAACAGAGCAGTGGTAGAGTATCTGCTAACGACCTCCATCTCCTGCCCTGGATAGCTAGGAGAATGATTGCTCTACTAAGCCTTGGAAGATAAGGGAGACATGGGGGGGGGGAGGGGGAATTGTAATGTGTCTACAGGGCCAAGGATATGCAGAAGAGGAGAGGAGTAGGAGAGCAATTTATTACTGTGATCTTAATAAACTGAAACTGAAAGTGAGTGTGTCTGTGTGTAAACAACACACCTGTAAACAAGATAGAAAGGGGAAATGATGAGGACTAATTTTAAAGGTGGATTGGGGGAAATTGGGAGACTGTGTTTAATGTATTTATATTACAACAATTATGTTTCTATTAACTACTTTACATTATTTTTAATCAAAACAATTAACTCATATCAACTTAGATCAGTCAATTAACTTAATGTTTATTAGCGCAAGAGGTTTCCTTTTTTCCCCCTTTCCATTCCGTCTTTGCTTTACAGAAGGGTTATTCAACAGGGGCTCTTCTTCAGGTTTTCCCACATGATCTACACTGGTTTGCCACTGTGAGGCTGATTTAATATTATAAGTCATTTCAGTAATAAGTATGGGATACTCTGCTTGGCTTCCGATTGCCTGAGCCATATAATTGGCATTTGATATAGTTATTTAAAAATAATAATTTATATAAGTGCAAAGTCTGAGAGGAAAAGAGAAAGGAGAACCATCAATATCTAAAATTGACTATTCTGCTTTCTGTGTGTACAATTCAGTGGCTTATTTGCCCACCTGAGAAGTACTATAAAATGTGTGGAATTATTGCATATTTGCAAGGCTTTCTTCTCTGCTAATGCTTTTCTGTGCCTATGCAGATAGAGAAGAACATCATTCAAAGAACTTTGGGATCCCAAATTATTGCTCAGAACAAGAGCCCATGTAATCTACTTCACAATTATGGAATAAATAGCAAAGGATGGCCTTGATAAAAAAGAAAATAAACAGTCTGAAAGCATGAACACCCTAGAGATTGGTTAAAAACCAGCCTTGCTTCATCTGTATCAACCACATGCAGATGTTAACAGCATTCATTTCTTTTTGGCTTCACTTTGTTTTATGTAGCTGTGGGGCATTTGAGGGATCTTACCAGTATAGAATACTGATCAGAAATCATGGATTTGGCAGTTTTATTAGCTGCTGATGCCTTGCTTTAGGACTGAGATATTAAGACCGGTTTCAGTAGACACCTTGTATATGAGAAGAAGCTCAGGGTGATGAATGACATAGCCTAGCTGAAACATTTGCTTTGCTTTACAAGGTCCCTAATGTTCTGTTTGTACCAAGTGTGATGCAGAAAAACAGATTCAGACCTAGCTGAAGTACAGAGTGGTCTAGATTGCTCTAGGCAAGCCACTCAATCTTACCCGTATTAAATGGTCAGGGTTGTGGTGAAGCTAAAATGCAATTCCGAGTTCTACAAGGGAAGCAACCAACCCATCCATCTCTTATTCTTAAGCAGCTTAGATACTGACAGTCATACAATATCCTCTGTTCAGGAACAAAAGTCCTCACTATTGTGTGCGTGAGAGACTGATATATTCCAAGTTGCATTTACTGCTAAAGTTATTTATACAGAGTATAGAACAGTGTTTCTCAGCCTTGGCAACTTTAACTGGTTTGGAGGAATTCTGGGAGTTGAAGCCCACACAGCTTAAAGTTGGCCCGGTTGAGAAACACTGGTATAGAATGTACGTAAACATTTCAGAGGTAATTTAAGCCACATATATATTCCCTGGCTCAGGAAACGTTTACCTGATATGTTCTCTGTTGGGATGAAGCATCGAAGATTGGGACTGTGAACAAGTTTTGGACTTTATTCTATTTAAGAGATTACATCAGGACTTCTGACATGTTGTAGCAATCCACAAGGAAGTGAAAAATTTCCACAAAATGAAGGCGTGACTCTTCAGATTGAAATATCATTTAGAGGTAGATCTATATTTTCAGACATCATAACCCCGGAATTAACTTGATTCTGTTAATCAAGAACAAATTCAACTATTTACTATAGACATTGTAGGAGGAAAGCTGTTTTGGTCCATGGTGGCCAAAAATCCAGAGGAGGCTAGTAGCACCTTTTCTGACTAACAAATTTAATTAAAATTAAATTTTAATATTATTAAAATTAATAAAATTTGTTAGTTGGAGAAGGTGCTACCAGACTCCTCACTATTTATTAGTAATGGTTATGCCCTTCTCCTGAACAAGGAGAGCTAATGGATTTAAAAAGCATATCCCCAGTTAATTTTCTATACTAAATGCTAGTTTCCTATAAGCTATGCAATACAAGGTTATAGTACAGTTCCTAGAGGATTGTGTTATGTGAGGTTTCTAAGCATTTGATTCAGTTTCTGAAATGATCATCTTTATTCAAAGATAAAGGCAGAGTCCCCATCTTCTCTGGGCTCAATTAACAATAACAGAATAACATCTGATTCTCATCACCCCAGACTACCATAAATTCTTGTCAAATCCTTCAGAAATATAGGTTTCCCAGATGAGTAAGATCTCTCACCTATGAAGGGTAATTAGACAGAATCCTACAGAACAGAAGCCACTGTGCTTTCTATAGCCATCAAGGTCTTTCTTGAGGTGAAAGTCAGAGCAGGTTGTTCCCAATTATATATGAGATTCCAGTTACTAAGGGATGTTTTGTTCACTTAGCAAAATGGGCAAGGAAACTTTATTGCATGCAGACTTGGCTACCAATCCTTATGGGTATCAAAACTGCACACAGGTTTTTAAAGTGACATTCATAAGTGAGCAGTTTGAAGATGAACCGTTTGACTATTTATCAAAATTCAATTTATATTGGCCTATTTATAGTGATTCAATTTACATCTTGGGTTTCTTTTTCTTGCAGCTTCTTGGAAGTTTTCCTAACTTCGGCTGTTATTTTATGGCATTTTTGTAAAACTAATTGCATGAGCAGGTTTTGAGACAAATCACACACACTGTCTCCCAGCTCTTGTAAGTTTACACACCAAAACATTTACTGAATAAGATAATACCAATGCCTGCTCTGCCAGAGGCTCCCTAATTTTACAGTATCATGTCAATGGTAGGTGCATAAATACATAACAGAGATACATAAAGCAAACTCTGTTACAATATGTTGCAATCAGAGAATATGTTAAAAACTATCTAATAATTCTTCCACACTATCAGAGTGAAAATGCATTTTTGGGCTTCTCTGGGCACAATTTTGGTGCAAAAGCTAACAGCATTTCCACATAAAAGCCAGCAAGATTTCCTGCCTTATCCTAGCTAACTGTGAATGAATTGCATGACAGTGTACCCACACCAATTGTTCCTATTTTGCTCTTTCCAAGAACTGATTAGACAGAAGAAATGTTAACTTTTTGTTAAATTCAGAACTGTGATTCCAATTTGTTGTTTTCCCAAAATAAAAGCTAGTATGCCAAACCAGCAACAAGCTATGTTGTTTACGAATTTACTCTTGTCTGAGAAAAACAAACCCATATTGTGAATTCAAATCTAACATGAAGCTGAACATTTTTTGTTTGCTTACCCACTTGTGCAAATGAGGAAAGTACAAGAAGAATAAATAGGTGGCATACAGTCGTGCATAGATCATTCAGAGGAAAGAAAGAATCCTGGTTTATTGTTGCTTGCAACTTTGGTCTTGGAGTTGTTCTTGGTTATTGCTACTCTTACTGCTTATCTTCCTCTGGATGCTCTGTATACTTTAATGCACGATTAAATCTTAATCTTTCTGGAAGTATTTTCCATACTGTTTTGGCATGAATAAAGACAAGAATACAGATTTAATCCATATGTATATAATTAATATGTGCTATCCACTTTTTGCCCTTTAGATGGGTTTGAACCATACTTGGTATGGATACATGGTGGTATAGACTAAACCCAAGTTTGTAGTGTTGAAACCTTTACACAAATCATTTTGTGAAATCATCCATCCATACCTATCACACTATTTACTTTCAGATTAAGCAAAGTTATGCAGAGTATAGAAAAGGAGTAAGAAAAGTAAGCCAAATTAATTAAAGGTGTGACATAAGAACAAGAAGAGGGCACATAGATCAAATTAGCTTACATCAAAACATTTATTATATCTCATCATGCTTTTTGTCCTTACAATTTATTCCTTGTTTTCATCACATCTATACATTGCTTCATATATTGTCCTTTGTTCTTTTAACTTCTCACCACTTTTTTCAGGATCTCTTCAACTCTATATAGCTATGACTTTCCCATTTTCCCCCTTCCTCCTGATCAATATTTTCTTCCTTCATACATTTATTTTGCAATTCAATACTCATTCATTCTCTCTATATGACCTACCATCGCAACCTATTTCACAGTAGTCAGTCACTTTTGTATTCACTGCACATTTACTCAACACCATTTTAGCTTCTTTCAATATACATTTATTCTACACAATAGACTACAGTCATGATCTTTCTACCAGCATTTGCACATCTTAAAATCTCCCAATTTTCCCAGCTTTAGCTAATATTCTACCAGGATATACAAATAACTTGCAATCACTCCATTTTCCCTCTCAGACACTTCCTTGATCTTTGTTACATTAATTATTAGATGCATAATCTTTGTTGCATCATACAATCTATCTAACATTCAGTGCAAATTATTCAGATTCTAAGCTAGCACGGCATTATTTATATGCAAAAATACACATACATTAATATTCCCAACCAACACACTTCCAATCTCACCACAAACATTCCTTATATGCTTACCCATAGATATATAAAATATATTCCGCATACACAATCCAAGTTTGGATTTATTGTAGACATGCTCACACAATTCTTTGCAAGCTAGGATTTCTAATGTAGAGATTATCTTGCAAGGCAGCATAACACTGCCCACATCCCACCAAACAGGGAGCATATGCAGTGCACTGACATACATTCGATCAATTAAAGTCTCTATCAGGTAACACTGGAGGAAAAAAAAGTTGTATTACCATATTTGTTTTATTTGCAGCAACTACAGTTGAAAGACACAATTTCAAAAAGGCATTCCCCATGTATACTCACAGAGAAAGGAATGTTCATTCTTCCCATGTTATATTTTGATTATTACCATTATTATTATTATTATACCGATACAGTCCTTTTACAGATATGTACAGTTCTGAGAGGATTGATAATATACAAATTACATAATTACAAGGGGACTGAAGTAAAATTTAAAATGACTATTGCTTTCTCAAAGTGTTCTTATAAACCTTTCCAACTGAAGCATAATAGCCCTTTCTTCAGAAATTTGTATCTGAAACCTGTTATCTATAGCAACTGTGAAGTCTGATAGACTGGTATGTGTCCAACACAATTATTTCAAACATGAAATAATGTTCACAGACATACACAGAGAGGTGAGCACTATAAAATTATCCATTGTCACAGTACTGAATCAGAGAAAAAGGCATAATGAATTATAAATTCATTTTTCATGTTGCAAAAAATGCGCATAAAGAAGAGAGTAATTGTGCTCAAAGTTTGTTTCACCTCTCATTAGAATCAAAACTAGTGATGTAATTAAAGAAACTAGAAGCGATCAAACAATTTTATTACACTAAAGAGAAATCAAATAAAGTTTATCACACAACTATTTGATCCTGCCTTTAATGAGGGAGGGGGTTATAAATTAGCATAGAAATGTATTGCAAATATTGTGGTGTTGAAAACTGCGGATGGATAACTTTGCTAAGAATGCTTGGGAAACAGTGCAGAAAAAATGTTTCTCAAAAGCTATGTACACCCCCTATAAGCACCTTGCTCTTTTTCTGATTCTCAGTTAGTGAAAATAGCACATAATGCATAGTTAAAATACATTAAGTGCATTGGACACTTGCTGAAATATTGCTTTTTGCAAAAATATTAAAGAAAGAGGAATTAGGAGCTGAATTATGGAAAGTTACATCTACACTGTTTTGCTGAGCCATCATGGAATATTAATCAGAATAAAAAGCACCTGAGGAACAGGACGTTATCTACATTTTGAGTAGATCACATTTGGGATAGATGATTCTCCATTTTGAATTCACAAACACAAGCCAATAACTGATAGGATAAGCTATGCCCTCTGTGATAATCCAGGTATCCATGATTTATAAGGATATCAGGTCCTTCGTGTTCCATGTTTCTCTGGAATAAAGAAAATATATTCACTCTGAGTTTTTACCCTACTTTCTCTTGATTTAGTGATTCCATTTCTTGCATGTACTAATGTGCTTCTTACTTAACCTCACCATTTCTACAGTGCTCTTGCTATTTTTTTCGCAGAAACTAATTCTGTATCTTAGAGCCTTCCTCTAAGTCAATGTTTCTTAACCTCAGCAACTTTAAGATGTGTGGACTTCAACTCCCAGAGTTCCCTAGTCAGCATGCTGGCTAGGGAATTCTGGGAGTTGAAGTCCACTCATCTTAAAGTGGCCAGGTTTGGACAACACTGGCCTACTGTCTTCAAAAATAATGAGCCAATCCAAACACTAGAGAGCGGGTATATATCTTTCTCTTCAGTAAAACACTTTGGGTTGAGTTTGTAACAGTTGCTATCAAGGAAATTTTCCCCATTGCAAGATGTGTTTCCCCAATTAACTAGAGTACTGTGCATGGTCTGCTGTACATACCAAACCTTTGGGGAAAGTGTTTATCACCATATATATGGATTTGTTTACTCGTATGAATGAGGACATAATGTCCTGGCTCAATTTAAAGCCAGCAATGTGGCTCTAAAAAGTTGAAAGGACTTTTTAACACATTTATCTCGCCTTCCAATATGTGACTCCATTTAACACAGTGGCTAATTAGTTCTTTATCACTATCTGCTCCTCACCTTCCCCCCTGTGAAATATTAAATATTTTCTGGACAATTATGCTAGTCTATTGAGCATGGCCTACTATACAACAGAAGATGCTGTGTTGCTATCTTTAAAAGATAAAACCTCCAAATAAGGACAGCACAGTAGAGCCAGAACTGTACAACAGAAAGAAAATGAATCTAAATTAAGCAAAGCCTATTCCCACTGTGTCTCCAAGTATTATATATAGGTAATCTAAAATTAGACCAGCTAGTCACCTGATTTCAAGCAGTTAATTCTTGCTGTAAAATACAAGCTATGTCAGAAAAAGAGGCATTGCCTCACAGTGTAGATCAGCTATTAGTCATTTTCCAATAGGACATTAGGTCGCTCTTAAATTCTTGATCCAGAGAGGCAAGTATATTTAGACCTGACCCTAATTATGTTTTCATCTGCCCCAGCATTGGATTCTACCCAAGGTTGGTTGCAATTTTGCTTCTGGATTTCTCTGTTCGCCTTTGCTTTGTTTTTGGAAACAACCCAATATAAAGATTTGACAGCTATGTTTTGTCAAAATTAAGGGAATGAGTGGAACTAAAGGCAACTTATTATATCCAAAGATTCCACGAGTGCTGAACTTTTCACACAAATAAAACACTCAAGTATACCATAACTGGGCCACCCAAACCTGGATGCAAAAGCACAGATGACCACTAGGTGGCAGTGATTCTTCTCTACCTAGAATTTTCTCTACCCAGATTTTGTAGCTACCTAGTGGCTGTCCAGAATATTGCAGTCCAGATGACAATAATCCACATTACCAGAACTGTGCAACCTCTTATTCAAATCACTACCTAAACTGCTCTCCTGTGCCTTAGCTTCCATGTATTATGCCTGCTCTCCCATAAAGGCACTACGTATTAGAAAGTGTGGCCAGGGTAATCAAATATATATTTTGCTTCAGGAAATCTATTAAGTAATTAAGTAGTTAATTACTTGTTACCAGGCAAGAGAACACCCATGAGTTTGATCCAGGTATCAAAAACTGAAGATATTCAGAGCATGGAGAAGGCTTCCTTCAGAGCTTGTTGCTATCAAACTGTGGGCAAACCATTCTGCTGTGTAGCTTTTATTACAAGTTTAAGACATTCAGGGCTGAGCATTCAACCCAATAACCTACAAATTAGCTGCTTCAGTCTCTCTCACTGTTTCTACTTGCCTTACATATTTCTTCTCCTCCTACGAAGTTTTTATATAGATGTCAGCAAAGAGAGCAGTCATGCAGAGAAAAAAGAGAAAGCTCCTTGTTTCTAGCCCATTTAATTAGACAAAGCATATAAATAAATGAATAAATAAACAAATAAACAAACAAATAAATGCCTAGGACTACAAATATTTTGCTCAGGTGCCTTTCTACAAAAGTTGTGGACAGGAGGCTGCAGAAGAAAGGATAGGACGGTCTCTTGTGATCTTGTCATCTTGTATGGATTACTGAAATTTGCCTTACATGGGGCTTCTCTTGAAGATCACTTGGGAACTTCATCTGATGCAAATTGTACGTAAGCTTACTGAGCAATCTCACTACTGCCCATTACACCACTGCTGTGGGAGGTGCGTTGGCTACTGATATATTTCAAAATACAACTCAAGGTGCTGATTATTACCTATATACATAGTCCTTGCTTAATGACCCTTTAATGACAGCCTCAGAAAAAGTGCTTTACAACCTGTACTTGTACTTATGAGCATTGCAAACCATCACACCACCCCCTGTGGTCACATTACCGCGATTTGCAACTTTTTTTATGATCGTAAAGTGAATCACTGTGGTCATTCAGCGAATCATGTTGTTGTTAAATGAATCCAGCTTCTCCAATGGACTTTTTTGCCAGAACTCACTTGACCATGTGATTCACTTAATGACCACGGTGATTCGCTTTACAACCATGATAAAAAGTCATAAAATTGGGTCCAGTCATGTAGTGATTTGCTTAATGACCACCCACTTAACAACCAATTTTCCGGTCCCTATTGTGGTTGTTAAGCAAGGACTACCTGTAAAGCCCTATGTGGGTCAGGGTCTGAGTATCTGTGAGAATGCCTTTCCCAGATGGATTCTGCCCCCCACCCCAGTCCAGATGACAGCAAAAGCCTGCTGGAGGTCCCCTCCTATGTTGAGGTACAACAAGAGGGGACTCAACAGCAGGCATTTTCTCTGGGGGCTCCCCTCCTCTGGAACAGTTGCCCCCTGAGGTGAGGGTATCTCCCACTCTCAGAGACTTCCAGAGACTTCTAAAGAACTGGCTTTTGCAAATAGCCCTGGGAAGGTTTAGTGGTATCCCAACCATTATGTGCTTTTAATTGTTGTTTTATTACTATTATTTGTATACCGCATTACTGGTTTATTATAATGAATATCTGTACATCATCTAAGGTCCATCAGGACAAACATTACATTCATAATATTACATAAGAGTTCACAACCTAACTACCAAACCAAATGAACAAATATTTACAGCTAAGACAAACACAATCGCATATAATAAACCACACCCCGCAAGATGGCAAAGAACATATAAAGCCATATACTAACCTAGGGAACTGCCAAGATTAATGACAGGGATAAGCAGACCCCACACTAATCCATTCATCAAATAAAAGGGCCTTTAAACTCCTTTAAACAGCCATTAAACTTTTACAAAGAAAAGGAAAAAGCTTATTTCAGAATCACAGCGCCTGGTCCTAGAAACCAAAAACCTGGTTATCACAACTTTGGGGAGTGAACAAAAAGGCTGCCCTGCTCAGAGGAACAAAGCAAAATTTATCAATTTTATCAAAATTAAAATTTATAAATATAAATAATATAAAATGTAACAAAATTTTATCAAATTTACATTTGATAAAAATTCAGCTAATTAAATATAGTTGATACAATGACTGCATATATATTTGAGGTTAAGTCAAATATTATACTCCTGAAATACAATGATAGTAACATTTAAGATGCTGGAAAGCAATGAGACAGAGCTCTATCTTTCCCCAAAGCATTTCTTCATACATCTATTTTACACTCTAAGACAGTATTTCTCAACCTTAGCAATGGGGAATTCTGGGAGTTGAAGTCCAGATATCTTAAAGTTGCTAAGGTTGAGAAAGACTGCTCTAAAAACTGCACTTAGAAGGAAGCTGGCCGTGGCTTCCTCCCTTGCATTGAGCTGGCCCAAGTAAGAAAAAAATTCTAGAATCCTACATTTGGAGGCAACCATTTGGGTCATCAAATCTAACCTACGGCTCAATGCAAGAATCCAAATTAAAGTATGGTTTCTAGCCTTAACCTGAACACATCCTGTGAAGGAGAGTCCTCTGCTTCTCTGCTGAATTGGTTCTGCTATCAAAGTGCTTTACTCTTCAGAGAGTCAGAATCTGCATTTCTATAACTTAAACCCATTATTTGATATCTTGCACTTTGAAGTAACAAAAGAAAATATCTTGACCATCTTCTCTTTTACATCCTTCAGTTACTATTACATCTCTCTTCAGTCTTTTGTTCATAAGGCTAAACATACCATGTTCCTTCAGTCCTAGAACTTAACCAGTCCTATGATCTTCTTGTTTGTCCTTCTCTGAATCTGTTCCAGTATCTCTGAATGTTTCCTAAAGCGTAAGATCCAGAACTAGATGTAACATTCAAATTATAGTTTGATCAAAATTTTACTGTTTGGAAACTATACTTCTATTGATGCAACTTAAAATTGCATTTGCCTTTTTTGCAGCCACATCACACTAATTCACTATTTGCAATCAACTACCAACCCAATACCTTTTTTCAGAAAAATGACTGCCAAGCTAGATAGTCTCCATACTATGCCTATCCATTCAATTTCTTTTCCTAAGGGAGGAACATTTCATTTGTTGTTGCTAAAAACCATTGATACTTTCAGCTCACTTTTCTAACCTATTAAAATCATTTTGAATTTTATATCTGTCTTACCCAATTTTGTGTTATCTGCAAATTTGCCAAACATTCCCTCTTCATATTCATCCAAATCTCTCTCTCTCCCTCCCTCCCTCCCTCTCTCCACTCCTCCCCCACACACCTAGTGTGTGTATGTTATATGTGTGTGTGTGGGCATGGGAGTTGATTGGCTTTTTGTATTGGGGATTTTACTCCGGAGTCACTGTGTGTGAGTTGGGCGGCTATATAAATTTGTTTAAATAAATAAATAAAAAAATAAAAAAAAACAAAACAAAACAAAACAAAACAAAACAAAACAAAACAAAACAAGAGTACGGGGCCCAGAACTGAACTTTGTGGCACCCATATGATATCTCATCCCAGTTTAATGAGGAATCATGGATGAACCCTCTTTCAGTACCACTGTCAAGCTATGAATTCACTGTTCATGCCAACTAACACACTTAAATAATTTGCAAATAATATATGAAAAGCAATTATCATTATCAGAAAATTTTGCATACAGGTATACAAAATCTGTACAGATAGCATCACCCTACCAGACCACTGTTAAATCTATTAAGTCATATTCGCCCTCCTGAAATGAGAGTTTAAACTCACTTTGTTTATTTCATGTTCTCCAGGCATTAGTGTGTAGCCAATGAAGGCAATGAAATTTCATAAGGCAATTTCTCATCTTTCATTGAGTGGTTTCTATTTATGGTTTCTATAATGTGAAAGATTTTCCTTAGTTTAGGGATTTGTCTGTAACACTCACAGGATTCAGTTTGAAGCTCTCCTGATCAAGCTAGCCATGCTTCACTCAAGTATATCTTTACCAGTGCTTGTAAATGTCATCTACCCCTGCCAGGAGTCTATCCTCCAGATAACTCAAACCATGATTCCAGAAACCAAGTACCATTCATCATTCACTCCTAGTATTGTTTTTTTTTTCCCCAGTCCTCTTCTGTGCACTGGAAGGATAGATGAAAACATCAGTCCAGCCTTTAGATTTTAGAACATTCTTCCTAGATCTTCAAAACTCCTGGCGCTACAGTTCTTCACAATATTATTTGCCCATATAGATTAGCAGGAGTAGATAACTGCCAATCTACTTTTAAGTCTTAGAAACTGTTCTCTTTCAATCCATATTTCAAGCAATCAGCCCATTTTCTCAGCCAATGGATTCAGTTAGCACACTTCTGTTTGGTTCCTCATAGTAACAAGTCACCAAAGGTCATGGCTCTTTTCTCTGTCTTCATGTGAGGTACAGCTGCATCTCTTTTCCTCATCCAGATTCTTCTGTCATGTCTTCTGTCCACATAGTCCCCTTTCTTTTGATGAAATTCAGAGCCTGCTTCTTCTTCTACTGTACAGAGGTGTCAAAACTGTTTCTAAGGTTCAGCAGTGGACATCTCTTTTACATCTCTTGCTTTTGGTATTATTCTCATCCAAAGGCATGTTCCTCTGTTTGATTCTCTTCCTTATTGTTCTTTTTTCTTTTCCTCTGTAAGCTCCTCTTCAAGTAACTCTTTTGTTTGATATGAGAAATCCTTATCCTCTCTTATCAGCTGAAATGTAACCACTTCTTTTTCTTCAAGCAGTGTTATAGGCCTGCATTTGCTAGGAACGTATGCCAGATTGTTTTGAGGCAGGAACATAATAAGCATGGTGTAAACATTGCAGATCACATGGGTCATGTCAATATTCACTTCCCTTTCTTAAGGCACCACAGAAAGACTTTTCCCTTTTTGTTCCATTCACAGACTCTTACATTAGCCAAGAATAACTCTGAGAATTTAAATTGCCCATCTTTAACTGATATACAGGAAATCATATCATGCAGCAAGAATGGATGACTTACTTAGACAGAAACAAATTGGCTTCTTATGTGTAGAAGCTTTTGTAAGATTTTTCTCACAAAACCTGTATTAGTTTGTTCTTTGATACACTGATACAATTTCATTTGGGGAAAAAAAAAACTTTCTGCATTTCTCCAATAACTGACTTTGTCCTTTCGACCACTGTTTATATAGAATAAATAAACCCTACATCAATTTTAGAGAACAAATGTTAGGTGTATAATCTCCACACTACAGTGAAACTTCATTTTAATTGAGTAATTTAGGGAAGGAGTATCCATTATTCACCATCTGTTATATACAAAAGGTTTTACTTCAGTGTTTTATGTCATTTGAATGATGATGTTATTATACAAATGAGATAAACTGCAACAGAAATGGGATCCATTACATGCAAAGTGTGTTGTGGTGAAATCTGCTAAATTGAGGCTTCACTGTATTACTAATTATGATAGTAACTGATATCAAAATGATACCCAATTTGACCATTCCCAGTAAAGATATTTAATTTCTTTTTCTTTTGAATTTATTTCTGGTGACTCCCCAGTATCTAAAAAAGTTCTGTGCACAGAAATACTGTATAAACCCAAGGTTGTGAATGGTTGAAACAAAGGATCTGCCAAGTCTTTACTAAGTGGTCTTAATTGAAAAGAAACATTGATCTGAGTGGTGGAAGAGTTATATAGAATATATTTAACAATCCCACCCTTGGTTTCTAGCTCAATTATCATATGGATCAACAAGTTGAGTATCAGCCCAACCTTGAGAATCATAGAAAAATAAGTTCCTATGAGAAGAAATACTTTCACTTTATTCTTCTCTGACAGCAATTGAATCCTGGAAGCCATTACCTAGTAATTTATTGACATTGATTGGAAATTTTCAAGCAGAGGCTAGATAACTATTTGTGAAGGATGCTTTAGGTCTAGATTTTTTGTACTTAACAAAGAGTTAAGACTAGGTTGTCTACAGGATTCCATCCTTTGATTTCTAAGTGACGCTCACAACATTGGATTTCAAAAATACAACTAAACCTTAATGCATCTGGAAAGCATCAGATTAAGGACGGTGGTCATAGCTCATTATTTATCTCTCACTTGTCTATCCATATGAAAAATCAAGACCCCAGCAATTTAAACAAACAAAAAAGCACAAAAAATTGAAAATATTAATTTTACAGATTCTATATTCAACGAGAGAGAGAGAGAGTACTAACACAACTCCTGAAGGAATGTATTCCATAACCTTGGAACAAGCAGATGAAAGTTATCTATGTGCTAGATCAATACGCCTCTGACAGCCACAGTGTACTCAAAAGAGCTTCTCCTGCAGATCTTGATGCTTGGGCAGATTTGCAATCTGTGGTGATCTATCAGTGAATCTTATCTTAAGCTATTAAGGGTTTTAAAAGTTAATACCAGTATCTTAAACTGTGCCCAGTTAACCAGTAGCAGATCTTTCCATACAGCCATGCTTCCTGTATCTTACAGTGGTTAGCAACCTAACATTTGCATTTGAAATCAAGAATAGCTCCATACAGATATATCAAATAAGTCACAACTGACTGTTTCCACTTATTTGCGAAGCTGCAAATACTAGGTGCACACTATAAGCAAAACCAATACAAACCAAACCATATTCTGTTTTAGTCTGAATGTGGAACAATACATATTTTTGTCTTCACTGTAATATGGATAGAACTTTATATATATGTATATATAAAGTTCTATCCATATTACATATATATATATATAAAATTTAATTATTTTTACCATCTCCTGGAATTTCTTCTTCATATTTGATTTCATAACATGTCTACAACCTGAAATGTTTCAGGACAGTTATATAATATGCATTGACCTTATTTATACATTAATAAATCTCTTAAAAGCATTGTTAAAAGCATTGTTAAAAAAAACTAATTCCAAAACAGGGAACAATAAATTAAAAACAACAGTTCAATAAAGACACTTATAAAAACATATTTGAAACCATAAACAGCTTAAAAATGATGAAACAGTTTAACATTTTAATAATATAGGATAACAATACACTGTAAACAGATGCATCTTAAGTTGACACCAAAAGTTACCAGGCTCGGCACAAATTCTATCGGAATGATATAGACATATAGCAGAATTTATAGCAGTAGTTTTAACCATGAGAATTAGTTCATCTCAGGCAGCCTACTGTGAACTGTGGACCACTATCAACCTCCAAAATCTTTTGCATTTTCTCAGTCCAAGCAATTTGCCATTGATGAGTTAGTTCTCCTTCAACACCACAAGAATCTTTGTTTTCCTCTTTTATTTTGGGTACTTAGTACTTTCCAAGAGGTGGCAGGCAGGATTTCAACCAGGGCAACTGCATTTCAATCTGGGCAACTGCAAGTATAGTAACCCTAAAAGCTAATTCTTTTAAGTGATATATTTGAACACTTGTTGTATCTCTGCCAGACTCTGCCATCCACACTTTTCTTGGCAATGTTATAAAACTGATTTCTATTTTCTTCTGGGATTTTTTTGACTTCCCAGTCTAACCTATATCCCTGGAATTTCCTCGTAGACTCCCATACAAGAACTGACTAGATCCCATCCTGTCTCGTTTTCTGAGATCAGCCAACTCAGCTAAATGGCAGTACCTAAAGATACCCTTGACTCAAGCTTAACTGTTGACTAGATCCATGCTGGGGGAGGAGGTTGTTTGGTTGTTTGTTTGTAGCATTTAGTTTGCCACTATCCTCTTTCAAAAATTCTAATCAGGGCTGATTCAGCTTAACTTCTGAAATCAGCCAAGTTTGGGTAAGTGCTGCCATTTGCTGAGGCATGGATTAGGCTATGGAATATGTCATTACGACACACACCTATCTATAAAAACTGTGCTATCAGTGCCATTATATCTAAGATTTTTAAAAAGTAGCTACCAAAATCTTATAGATCTATCTTTTACAAATGTTACAATTTTTATGCTGTCTATACGAATAGCTTATTGGAGTCCTTGGTGCTCTCTGAGCTTGGTTGTTTCCTTGCAGACGTTTCATTACCCAACTATGATGATACCTAGTTGGGTAATGAAATGTCTGCAAGCAAACAACCAAGCTCAGAGAGCACCAAGCACTTCATAGTTCAACTCTGAGCTACATATATTCCCACTCCAAGCGCTGGGCAGTGTAACTAGTACCTTGATTTCATCTTGTAGAACTTACAAGAGAGATAACAACCCTGGAATCCTCCAGATGTTTAAGCTACAAATCCCATAAGCACAGGTCCATTGTTAATGCTATGGAATATAGGAGTTGTAATCCAAAAGATCCGAAGAATATAAGATTGTCTACCCCAACTTACATTGTGTCAAGAGGAAACATTGATAGAAAGAAGAGTATTATGCTATCATATCAAATCTATAACAAATAAAGTGATATTTTGATCCAAAGAGAAGTCATGTCACTTATCCATTTTTTAAAAAATCTTTTGAATGGTTACTTTTGTCATTTATTTACTGATGAATAACTCCTTTAAGGAATTGCTATACTCTGTCCTGTCAAAAAGAAAGAAGAATAAAGGTACCATTTTTGTATTAAGAAACATAAACTCAGAAGGACTATAAATTGTTATTACCTTTCCCAAATGACAGAAAAGTTTATTTCATGCCTGTTTCACAAATGTATATAATTCAGCAGTAAAACAGAAATATATGAATGAATCCATCTATATAATTATCCATACATGCTGGAAACTAGAAATTCTGAAAAGCATATTGGGAAGATGCAACAAAGCATCTGAAGCAATTGCCAATTCACTCTCATAACTATGTATCTGAAGAAGCAAATTGCATGTACTGGATTTTCTTTATAAGCTGTGGGTCTCTCTCTTAGCCCCCCCAAAAAACACACCCTGCTTTCACCTTAGCAGAGGTGGGGGTGGAGAGAAACATTCAAACTTAATGGCCATGAAAATGATGATGCCAGAAATGGAGCTGCCAAGGGCTTGCAATTACATTACCTAAACAGCTGCAAATTCCCAAGATAGACAAGTGAATCTGACAAGCATCACCAGTTTTATTGCTTTTTTCCCTTGAAGTTCCTTTTTTATTATTACTATTACTACAATAAACTTACTAAATGAGTTAATTCTTCCCAATCAAAATATCTTGACAAATGAAAGAATTAACTTTGCAGCCTTTTCAAATGTAGGAAGGGTTCACATATCTCAATAAAATAAAAGGTAGTTTGGTTTTGTTGGCTTAGCGTCTTATATAGTGTAGTTTACAAACCATGGTATATACTACCGCTAAACCTAAACTCCAACCAACTGTTGCTTAGCATGATGTGCAAAAACCCATGTTATACAGATTAATTTCTTTTTCACCAAAATTAAGATTCTTGCAATTCATAACACTGATGTTCCTAAAATTTCTATTCCCTCTTTCTTGTTTTAAGCATTCATGATTTCATTATAACTGTCAGAAATTCAACCCTGCATTCAGAAATAGCAGAAACTTCAGAGATTCAACACAAGTCTTTTCTTGTAGGCAACAAAGAAGATTCGAAACAGATACAGATAGAGTAGGCTTCTCCACCTGCCCCTCCAAGTGACTTTCAAAATGATTAGGCCATTCTTTCCTTGGCCTTTCCAGTTTACATAACAGTTCAGTCAGGACTGAGAATGGTTGATTCCTGTTCTGCCAGTTTTAGCCCTTGCAATAACTGTAGCTATATTTGCTTTTTTACTGTAACCTCACAGGACCTACTTAAAAGACAGTATAAAATAATTAAGTAAGGATCTCTTTCCATCTTTATTAACTCTTTTCATTTGAGACCATGGTATAAATACTATCTGAAGAACTATTACAGTGCATCCACTGAATATTTTTTTTTTGGCTGCAGAAAATTGAGGAATAAGATTATACAGGAAAGCAGATCAGAAAATAACAAATCTCAGTCACTCTTTGTCTGTAATTCTCAAAACATTCACAGGAATTTCCAAAGTATGCCCAGAAAAAAGAGCGGTATCTGGATTGAGCTTAAATGTAGTCAGACATTTTAAAATTTCAGAAAATTCAAGAACAGGCAGTTATTTAATAAAATGAAATCATATAGCTTCTAAAAGAATGTATCAGCAGGTAATTCAACGGCAATGAATTATTTCTAAATATTTTATATTCAAAGAATCCCACTAAGATAATAGCAGTCTCATTTTCAAACATGTCTTTCAAGATCATACAACACATATATATATATGTGGAATTTTATTTAACTTCTTAAAAGGATGAGAATTATACTGGAGCAAGCAAGAAAATGCAGGAGTGTCTAAAAGATCTTCATATTCTATACAGGAAAAATCTTCTTTGAGTTGGATTTTTAATTACACTGGAATATAAAAGATACCAGAAGAATCCTTTTATGATAACTAAAATCCATATTAGCATATTCATTGCTAAATTTATTATCTGAATGAGCTGCCTAAGATTCTGAACTCTTATGAGTCCACATGCGTATGGGTCTATATTACAGGTATGCAAAATATTTTGAACATGAGATAGTTTAGAAGGGTTGGGAATTGATTGTTCAGGTTGCATAGGAAAGATTCTGATGCTATTCAGATCCTGTTGAGGTATTCTGAGCCGGTGGGGCTTCTCGTATGGTTGGATCGGTATCAGAACGCTTCCGTGAACCTGTTTTGTTTTGAGGTCAAAGTGCTGAGACGCATCAGTTCACTCAAAAGTAAGAATGTTAAAGCTTAAACTGTTCCATGACTGGGACAGCTGAAACACATGCATTTGGTCCAGATACAGAACGAAATGGGGATTTTTGTTCTGAGTATGGACCAAAACATGTTTGTTCAGGACAGAATTGTTTTTGGGGGGATGCAAAAGCAAGCAAAAGCCAAGCGGTTTCCTTAACAATGGCAGGGGCAGTTAGGAGGGGCAGGGAATGTGCTGGAACAGCAGGGCAAGCTGGTGGTCCAGTGGGATATGCTATGCTACTTGCTACTGAGATCAACAAGAAGCAGGCGCATAGGAGATGCAGAGAATGCAGTGATGGCACCGGGTATTCTTGTTCATGATGGAGAAGAGATGGGAGTGGTGCTCATCTGCTTGCCTCACAGAATCATTCCAGGATTCCTGCAGGTTTTGTTTCAGCCAAAACCAGGGACAACATGGTTGTTGTTGTTTATACTGAATTGGAGCCAATCAGGAAAAGTTAAGCAGAACTTCCAAGTATGCATTGTGTCTGCTTGGGGTGTGAATCCAAACACATTTCCCATTTTGTGCATACACCTTAGTCAGTGGTATATCAAGTGAAATAAACAAACAAATGCATTTCATATTCAAAATACACTGCATACCACTCGGCTGTATACGTTTAATTTTGGTGGCAAAGTGGTGGCAGAAGAAAGAATTTTATCTGTGTGTCAAGATCTCTTCCAAATGTAGCCAGAACAAAAATACACAAAAACATAAAGTGGTGTGCAAGATGCAGATCCTGGTTCAGGCATTCCCAACTACAGGACTGTAGACTATAGAAACATCCTGACTGGATACACAGATGTGGACGTTAAGACTGGACTAGGATGGGGGAGAAGAAAGTTCAAGTTCATTCATCAATGGATCTTGCTAAGGGATTCTGGGTCCTATGGAAGGACAGCACAGAAAATGCATACCATCATTGTGTCTCCCCCCACCTTTTGAAGTAGTCCCACCCTGCTATGAAGGGTGAGTGCCAAAACCATTGCTGATAAGAAGGACAGCATGGAGAGTGATGAAGAGGCCAAGAAGACATAAGGAGATGGAAGTGGAAGTTCAGTAATGACATGAAGAAACTATAGAAGATTGGTGTGGAGGCAAAAAGAAAGAAGGGAAAGCAATATCTCGTTGGCAGAAGAGCAAAGTGTACTATCAGCAGCAACCCTCCTCCTCCAACCAGTAACAGTTATGGCCATAAAGCCAGCAGTACCACCAACACAGTGAAACCCACACCAGTCCAGCAGAACAAGGGGCAACTGTGTAGGTTTACTAGCAAAAGGGGCAGAACCAGCCCAGCACTGCAGGGGACAATGTCAGCCTAGCAGAACAACCAGCATGGAGACCCCAAGAGCAAAGCAACCCCAGTCCAGCAGCAGCTGGAAGCACAAGTCAACAGTAGTTTCTCCTGCAGCTGCAGCAGCAACCCTGCAATGCCAGTGGCAGTACAGGTAGTCTTCAGTTAACAACCATTCATTCAGTGACCATTCGAATATGATGTGCTGAACAAGAAGACTTATGACCAGTCCTCAAAGCTGTGGCTGTCACAGTGTCCCTGAGGTCACATGATTGTGATTCAGGCGCTTGGCAATCAGCTCACAATTACGATGGTTGCTGAGACCCTGCAGTCACATGATCACCACTTGCAAACTTCCCTGCTGGTATCCAACAAGCAAAATCAATGGGAAGGTCGGCAGGCGTCCGCAAGTGACGATTACATGATGTTGTGCCTAACAACCAGGTGGGATTCGCTCAATGACCACAACTGGAACTGCCAGAACTGCCACTGCAAGTTGGCACAGTCACATGATGTTGCATTTTATGACCATGTCTCTTAGCAACAGAGTTCCCAGTCCCAATTACTGTTGTTAACCGTGGACTACCTGCACTAAATTCTATAGAGAGTGAGAAGGCCAGAAAAACCAACAGAGGGGCAGTCAGAGAAAAACTAAAATAAAAGGAAACCGGGAATTATAGAATTAAAATACTGATATAAGTATGAGAGATAAGAAATAGGTTTAGGAAACAAAGTATAGAAATAGAAACATAGTTTTAAGGAAACAGGTATAAAAGTAATAGAACAGCAGGTACTAGACTCAGGAAAATAAAGATAGAAACCATTGTCAGTAGATTTACCTGTGTGGGATAGGAAGGAAGGAAGGAAGGAAGGAAGGAAGGAAGGAAGGAAGGAAGGAAGGAAGGAAGGAAGGAAGGAAGGAAGGAAGGAAGGAAGGAAGGAAGGAAGGAAGGAAGGAAGGAAGGAAGGATTTTAGCTTTCTAAGAAAATACTGTAATTTCACTTTCTAACAGAATGCTCATTTACTGCCCAGATTCATACTCATCCTTGGAGTTAGAAACCTATCCTGTAAGCAATTGTTGGGTCATTCCAAAAGAACTCATAAATATTTCTTGGCCAACCTTCCTCACAGATTTGTCAGTTTGGGGTATTAAATTTGGGCAGGGAGCGTGTCCCATAAATGCAGCCTTGCATTCTTAAAGGATGGGTATTTAAAGGATAAATTGAGTACAGGTAGTCTTTGCTTACCAATCATTTGTTCAGCAACCATTTGAAGTTACGACAGTGCTGAATAAAGAGACTTACAACTAGTCCTCAAAAGTTGTGGCCATTGCAGTGTCCCAACAGTCACACGATTGCAATTTGGGTGCTTGGCAACCAGTGCACATTTACAACAGTTGCAGCATCCCATGATCATCATTTGAGACCTTCACAACTGGCTTCTGACAAGCAAAGTCAATAGGGAAGCCGGCAGGATGTCACAAGTTGCAGTCACATGATGTCACTCTTAACAACATACGGCAATTCACTTAACAATCGCAACTGGACCTGCAAACTGCAGTTGTAAGTCAAGCATGGTCACGTGATTTTTCACGTCACAAACGTGTGGCTTAGTGATGGAGTTGCCAGTCCCAATTGAGGTTCGTAAGTGAGGACCACCTGTGTATCCATACACACGTGCATACATACATAGTGATAATCTGATATGTTTCAGTTTTGTTTAGTGTGTTTTAAGGAGCCAACCATTGTGATTTATAATCCATAATTTCTGGATGAGCCCAGTCACTTTGAAGCCTATTCCCGCATTTTTCAAAGAAAACAGCTGCAACCAATTAAATAAAATCTAGCAGATTAACACAAGAATCTGATAAGAATAAATTTGGGCAAAAAATGTGTAATTTTAAAAATAGCACTCATACATTGTTTTAGATGTCATTTCCTTGAATCAGTAGGGGAGGGAATATTTATTTTAAAATGGTGGCTGGCACCTGGAGTTCCTCTCAGTCTTAGAAAAACATCTACCTACCAACCTGCTTTGAACCAGCATGGTAGATTACAGTCCATAACCTTCAGTGAAGAGGGCTTTATCTTGGGGTAGATTGATTCAGCTGGTAATAAGACACACACCCCTGCACACACATAAGGGGAAAAAACCTATAATGGCACAACAGAAGAAGACAGAACTGTATCTTTGGGGAAAACCTGAGGCTTTTAAAAGGAGAGGAAGGGAAAAAGCTCTACGCTCCCCCCACTCAAAAATCCAGAAGCAAAACTCTGTGTGCCTGAGATCATAGGGAAAAAGGAGAGGACAAAGTGCAGGGCAGTTCACTCAAGCAGCCTATGCAGATTCATACTGTAAAGATGGAAAAGACAGTTACAGATGATGGGGATAAAAGTTGGAAAAGAGGTGGTAAAGGAAGGAGGGAGAAATAGATGAGGGAAGATAAATGAGATCAGAGGATATGGATGTAGAGAAACTATGTGTTGCACAAAATACCTTTTTTAAAACAACAACAGCATTCTAACCTGTCAACTCCTCCCACCCAAAAAGTAGCTGAAAGATAAGTTTCCATGCCAAGTAGCTCTAAAACAATCAGGAGGCGGGGGTGGGATGGAATGGAATGGAATGGAATGTCCCAGAAGAAGGAATGGATGTATCATTGAAATTCAGGTCCTAACATTGCCCTGCAGATTCCAGTTGCTTGAAAAATGTTAATGCTAAAGATTTAAGCATTTGCTTCTTGATTTGTTGGGTAAATTCATCAAGCAAGTTCAATAACCCTATTACAATCTATTCTAATAAACTGAGTTCATCTATCATGCTAAGTCATGATTTACTTAAGTTTGGTTTACCACATAAAAAACAGGCTGGGTTCACCCAATACCTCAGCCATAAACCATAATTTACAAACAACAATGGTTGTGCTTATATAATATGCTAAGCCAAGCCAACAAGCCATGTTATGACTTGGTGTGAACCTAGCCAACTAGCTTAAAGGATAAACAATGGCCAGGATATAAACACCAGATTTAGCACGTGGGGTGAAACTCCTGAACAATCAACCATCCTGATACTTTTTGTCAAGCTGCCTTTGAAAAGCAACACTTTCCAGAAACCATTTGAGACAGACCATGAATGTCAGATGCTCAAAGAAAGAATTTTGACTTATTATTCTTTTTATCATCAAAATATCTTGGGAGCACCAGAAGCACACATCTGAAAAGTGTGCAAACAAGAAATCAACATAAGACCATCCCAAATGGCAGTATGTTGAAAGAACTGTGTGAATTTGATGTTGAATATTCACAAGCTGTTCTCTTAAGTATTCCCAATTTTCACTAGACATATTATCTGTCTTTGGCAACTGATGTTTAAATGTTTGACTGATATTTGATTTTTATATCTGACAATATTTGAAGCTTACATAACAATATCTACTGTTTTATAATTGACGGCTTATAACATTTCATATCTGACATTGCCAAAATCAAAACTACCCACGGATGCCAACAAGTCTAAAACAACTTTATTTTAAGACAAAATGTCATTTGAAATTTAAATTTCAAATTTTGCATTCAGGCACTGAATGGCAGAGTTGGAAATCTAGGTGAATGTTTTTTTTTAATTAGACTTTGAAAGCTTAAATGGAAGACTTGAAATCTTGGGTGCGAGACGTAATTATCTCATCATGCTCTGCTGATGACAGAATATTGGTCAGTTTAACAGCTCATCCATCTGTTAGCACCCACCTTTCCTGCTGAAATTAACTAACAGTTTTGGCAAAGACGTCTAGAGGTAGATTAAGGTTTTCTATATCATAAATATTAGGAAGATTTCCCATCCTATTCACCCCTTATACAGCCGCTGCTGCTGCTTGCTTGGCTTCATTTGGCCTGCCCCTTCTTATTCTTAAGCATTCTAGAGTTGGGCGGCACCAATATCGAATTAAATTAATAAATAAAATAAATGAAATTCTTGGCACCTATAAAGTCTTACGTGGCATATAGCCAGGGTAGCTGCTGGACTGCCTTCCTCCCATTTTTCTGCTTGTCCCACCAGAACTGGCAGGGCTGGAGTGCACCAGGTCCCTTCTACTATGCAATGTCCTCTTGTGGGACATAGGAGTCATGCCCTTTTTATCCCAGCACCTGCCCTATGGAACAGGGTCCCCGGAGATTCAGATGCCCCAACCCTCTTGGCCATTTGTAAGGGGATGAAGACCTGGACATTCCCTCAGACATTTGGGCTGGGAGAGTAAACCAGCCCTGTTGGTGGATTTGTTTGTTCTGGTCTTTATCAATTGAAATACAATGATTTTTAGACCCTTGGTGCATGCTATATTACAATTACTACTTTGGATTAGTGGTGTAGATGCTTGCTTTTATATAGAACGTTTTTGTTTCTTTGTGGTTTTAATCCTATGTTTGTTTAAGCAAACCAACCAACCCTCCATATTCAGAGATGGTATGCTTCTGAGAATGACATAAACAAATAGGCGACTAGCACCTGGTTTGCCAGCTTCTTAGAGCAATTTGGGGCTACTAGTCTGCAACAGGAATACAACACAGAGATATTTGACTACTGCAAAGAAACAAACGATTTCCTCCTTTCAAAAATCACTGCTTCTTCAAATCAGCAGTAGTACAATATACAATATAATTGTATTTCCTCCTTTCAAAAATTACTGCTGATTCGAATCAGCAGTAGTACAATATAATGGTATATAATGCTCTAAATTGTTAAGTCCTATCTATCCCTGTCCTATAACCTGAAACTCCCCATGCAGAAGTAAATGGGAAGAAAACAGAAGCTCAGTTCAGGCAGCTGTACATCCCAGCAGGCTTAGTGCCATGAAGCGTGGTGAGAAATTGCTACTATACAGGTAGTCCTCAGTTAATGACCATTCATTCAGCAACCTTTCGGAGTTACACCCAGTCCCCAAAATTACAGCCATTGCAACACCCTGGCGGACATGTGATCAAAATTTGGGTGCTTGGCAGCCTGCCCACACTAATGACCACAGGGGTGCTTTAACTCTCCCCACCCACCTATCTCTCGTATCTCTGCCTTTTTGGGCACCCTGCACAATGGCACTCCTCAGCAGTAGAGGCAATGCCAGCAATGCCGGGGCTGAAGTAGAGGCTCAGGGCTGGGGCTGAAGTAGAGACCTGCAGCCAAGGAGTGTTTCCTTAAGCCCTGCACTGCAGCCCTGCTGCCCCCAACTAATCTTCACCATCTTCTTCCTCCCGCTGATGAGGTGCACTTGGCCTGGCCCAAGCTAGGCAGCTCCTGACACCAGGCCTTCTTCCTGAGGCCGTGCATATTTCTCTCCACATTGCGTGCCCTCTTCTTACGATGCTTCGGAGGGCAGGGCTGTGGGGACAGCTGGGTCTTTGCACTGTGGCACTGGGGTGGCTGGCTGTGGTGTGGGGTTTGAATCAGCACTCCTCGGCGGCAGTGGCGATGTCAATGGCACTTGGGCTGAGGTAGAGGTCTGGGGGTGGTAGCAGTGGCTGGCTGAGACTGCTGAAGGCCCTGGGCCTCTACTTCAGCCCCACTGACACCAGCACTTCCAGCAAGGAATGCTACTGTGCAGGGTGGCCAAAAGGGCAGAGATCAGGGGCAACAAGTGGGTGGGGGGAGTTCAAGAGGAGGCAGTCCCTTACCTTACCAAGGCTCAGGACTGGGAGGGACCAAGCCAGGAATGGCTTGGATTGGGGTGGGTCCTCACCTAACGACGGGTGGGATTCGACCTCATTGGGGACTGCCATGATTTCCATCGCTAAGCAATGTGGTCATGTAATGTCATGCTTTATGACTGCATTGCTTAGCGATGGAACTTCTGGTCCCAATTACTGTAATTAACCAAGGACTACCTGTATATCATCTTTTAAAAATAATGAAACATATTTGTGATGGATAGGTTTACCAACAGTTAGGTAGAACTTACAGATCCCAAGGCAAGATACCTCAAAACGCCAGGTACTAAGGACAAACAGGAGTAGCTGACTCCCTCAATGAGAGCTTCCAAAGCCAAAATGGATACCCATTATTAGGCAGAGAATGCTGGACTACACAGATGGCCCATGGCCAGCAGAGATTCTCTTACAACACAAGCATATCCTTCATTAGCAATCCAATGCCACTCACACACTGCAAATCATTCCCTCTCCTTACTATTGCATTTTTCACAGAGTTCTCCTTCCTCCTCCTTAAAAAAAAAAAAAAAATGCTTTCATTACCTATCTTCCTCAGCAGTCCTGGCATGATCCTTTTGGTCCCAGAGGCCTACACACAGGGCTGCAGTTGTACTTTCAAAGGATCGCAGGAGAATGGAGGCCCACGGACACCTGCAGACTCCACCATTCCTGCCAGGGAAGGTCTGTTCGATTCTTAAATCAAAGCTTCCCCACAGAGAAAATGAAAGCTGTGCAATTTCCGAAATGTTATCAGGCACCTATAATGCAGGCTTTGCCTTCCTTTGTTCATCTCACACACCTGCACCCATAACATGGAGAGAAAGTTGTGTGACCATAATGGTTTGCATTACAACCCACCTTTTCCAAGAGCTCAAGCAGATTACATAGGAGGATCCCTTTATTTTACCCTCCCAAGCAACAACAACCCTCCCTGTTGAAAGTAAATTATTGACCCAAAGCCATTCAGTGAGCTCTACAGTTAAGAGGGAACTATAGCCCCACTTCATCAGTCTACGTGCAACTTCTTAACCAACACATTACAATAGTTACATAATCACACTTGCCAAAGACGTGTATCTGATCTGAAGCACCGCCAGCTTTGGTGGTGGCCAAAGAAGTCACATTTGACCCAAGGATATAAAAAAAGAAATACTATTTGGACTCTACCAACTCAATTCTTATGTACAGGAAATGTAGCCCTATGATAGGTTTAGTGAGGAATTTATAGGAATCCAGAGCTCCTTTTCGCCGTACCCAGTGATGACATTTTCCAATACCTTTAAAAAAAAGAATAGCAGTGATGGAGCAGATGCTAATCTCCCAGACATCCTCAGCACCTTTGATCTGTCAGCATTTTTTTTTGAAATATTTAATTGGAGGCTTTGACATTTGTTTGGATCAATTTCTGGCAGAAAGAAGTAGCAAAACTAACAGGGAGTGGAAAAAGTGGGATACAAAAATCTATTCTCCATCCCCCGGCTCTTCCAAACAGCAAACTCAATGCCATGGTCCATAATGCTAAAAGAATCTGCAGCTGATTACTGAGACAATGGCGAGCAAATGTGCCTCCCCTGCCTCAAATACTGAAGCAGCAAACCAAGTCAAAGCAGTATGTGGGGAAAAAATAATTTTCAAAAGAAGTTGCACTTGACTGGTGATACAGAAGGCTAACAGATACCACTGCACAACTCAAGTGAATACACCCCAAAAGAGTTTCAGAAATCATTATCTAAAAGAACTACTCCCCAATAGACTTAAAGATATGAATTGGGGCGGGGGGAGACAGAAAGAATGAAAGAAAATTGACATCAAGGACAGTTTCTCACAAAGAATTTCTCAAAAACCTTAATATAATTAGGGTTTGAAGAGATCAAAGATATAGAATGAACAAAACTGGAATAGCACAAAGCATTATTAGCGAGATGAATGGCTGAAAATTCTGATGAAGAGCCTCTTCATCTAAGAGCTACTATGATGCTTAAAGATAATGAAATTAAAAGTTCTTTCCCAGTAAAAATGTTTAAACGCTTTAAAAAGATCAGTGTCATTAGAACGGCAATACACACATTTTATGTTCAGTTACCCAGTGAGATTTCAATCAAGAACTCCCTTTTTCTAATTGGGTAACCAAATAACTTGGGGATCTCACAAGGCTCATGAAATACTTGCTTATGCACAGCTGTGGCTCAATGCTTTTATTCCAGTGTCTCAGTCAATTCACTGGCCTGCTTCAACACTAGTGTTAAGCATAGTATAAACACCAATCTCCCAAACCTCTCTAATCTTGTACAAAATATTTGAAACAGAGCTCCTATCCTGACTTACATTCTAAAATCTATTACGTTGCTTAATAGTATTTCAGCATTTGCCCTTTTTGAGCAAGTATGGTGTTCCGCTGGAATTTCCACAATTCTGGAACATATTATTTAAAACCTTACAGCAATTTACAAACTTCAGAACAATAAAATTAACAGGAGAAAACGATTAGTAAGAGAAGGAAGAGAAGGAGAAAAAATGGGAACAAGAAGAGGAAGAGGAGGAAGAGGAGGAGGAAGAAGCAGTGGCAGCACTGAAATTCACTTGAGGTCCCTGTAGATGTGCTTTCTCACAAAAATTCAATCAAGAAATATCCCTATATATTTTTCTTCTTATCTTTCTAGGCACTTATTTGAATCTTCAACAAAAAGCAAATGTGAGAGAAATTATCCAAGAGATGGATTTGAGAGTAACTGCAAATATTGGCTGGCTGCTAAACTAAGCTAGAAAGTATGGGCTTCAATTGATAATCCTCTGACGTTTTCTCCCTAACCTTTTGTTCCCTTTCTGCCTGAAATTCATCTAATAACTATTTAAGAATAAACTGCTGAAAATACAAAAGTGACTGTGCTTCTCAGGATGGCACTGTGGGATCAACAAATGCCAGATACAAACTATACTTTTGTATCTGGAAAAGACAATATCTGTGTTTATTGGTGACTGGAAACCCCTTATGAACTTTTTGCATAAAGAAGGAAAAAAATGAACTTATGATATATGGTTTTGATGATTAGATAAGATAGATTATAGAAAGAAGAGAGTCATGATGTAACTTTAGAGAGAGAGGTCAATTTATAATTGTACTTATAACTGGTATAAAGAAGATTGGAAGCCTCTTCTTTATATCTTGTTTCTTTCTTTTCTATTTTTCTCCTACTCTTTTTGTTTTTGCACCTTTAGTTTTTTCTTTCATTTTTTCTTTTTCCTCTTTTCTTATTTGCTCTACAGGTAGTTTGCAGGTTAAGAATGCCTGATTTACAGATGATCCATAGTTAAGAATGGAGCCTATTATAGCAAAATTCGTGTTAAATATACAGTGGTTCGAATTAATTACACAGTACTAATTATCCAGTATTATACAATGATACTGTTCCAGCTTATATACAAATTCAACTTAAGGACAGACCTTGGGAATGGAACTCATTCTTAAACTGGGGACCACTTGTATGTTAGTTTGTATTAGTCTTATTCTTGTGTTTAAAATTTTCATTAAAATTATATTTAAGAATTTTTACTTCCATATCTAGATCCAGGACCAATCTGTTTCTAAAAGGTTTCTCACTGAGCTCACTTCACAAAGTAAAGACTCCCTTGAGTTGAGCTTGATTCCTTGTAACTACATCCATGCAGTCTTCTTGGAAGCAGGATTTATTAATTTCTTTATTTTATCCCAGCCCTGGAATTTCCAGATGGCCCTCATGCAAATACTAATCAGAGCCAACTCTTCTTAGCTTCCAGGATTAGCTAAGGCTGACTAGGTACTCCCACCCACTGAGGCAAGTATACTTAATTTAACATGGCCAGAAAGTAGAATGCGCTTTCTCAGTGGCTTATTTTCCATCAGTTACAATAATCTGACTTTCCAACTGCTTTCAATCAACTCAACAAAGGATTGGATGGAGAGCGGACAATATCCAGTTCTTAAGCAAATGCTCAAACAATTATTTTATCAAAATTTGAAGAAGAGACTAATTTGACTTTATAGGCACATCTATTTATTGATGGAAAATATTGGAAAGGGAAAGGCATGGCATAGTTAAGAACAGGAGAAAGCTAATTTTGACAGCAATCCAATCACTTGTCTCCCTGGGATGTCTTGGAACAAGGAGATGGTCTTCTTCCAATTATGAAGTCACTCTACATGAAACACTGCTGTAATATGAATTAACCAATTTTTGCTACCCTATTGCATGGCCTGTCAGTACTATAATATTACAGAGCCTTATTTTCCCTTTACAGTTAAGAGTACTGCAGATCCACACATAAGAACAACTTAAAATCTCAACAATGAACAGTAAGACAGAATACCCCAAAGGCTTTGAACATGGCAGTAAATGAATTTGGCATCTGTTTTTATAGCCTTGAAAGTATTCCTGAACACAATTTTTTGGCCAAGTATCAATTTATAAAAATGTTACATTTCAGAATACTTCATTCAAAAGGTTAACAGCTAATTAAATGGATAAAACTATGTGAGATTAGCACATTACACATTTAGTAATATTTAACCCTCTTCAAATGTTCAACAAATAGAAAAATAATGGTTGAAATGAGATTGTCTATTGGTGATACTGAAGCTCAGGGAGAAAAGTGGCTGTTTTTTCCAACTTAAAGTAACGAACCATTTTAGATGCTGGAAATCCACATTTGCCACACAGCAATGATTTACAAGGCTTTAATATAATTTTCCATTGACTATGTATTATTATGAGAATTCAATAACGCTGGCCTACACTTTCAGAATTAAGTAAAGAAAACAAAATCACCATCAATTTTTATTTCTATGGCTCACAGGGTAAATAGAACTTTAGACTGTAGAGATCTCAAAGGATTAGCAGAGCATATGGTACAATCCATTACCTTACCACAGAATTCAGATTCACACTATATATAGAACTGAGAGGGTAAAGAAAACAATTTAGTCTGGGTTGAAATGTTGCCTGTTTTGAAATACTTAAAAGAATGATAAAACAAGGAAAACAATATTTTCACTGAAGATGGCATAGGAAAACCACTTTAGGTTAAATGACAGGTAAAAAATTCCATTGCAAAACTATTATTTAAGACTGCTTCTCTAGAAGACACTAATAAACATCCTTCAAGGCAAAAGTTCAAGAACAGACTGGAACTGTCGAACCTGTTCTCAGAATTGTCCGAACTGCCTTCATATGAAAAACTGAGCAGTTTCACCCACTGCTAAGGAAAACAAATTTGAACCTTCTGCTACTTTACGCAATTTCTTGTTTTGCACCCAGTGCATAGTTCAGCTGTGGAATTTGCAACCATTAGATGTAATTTAGGCAGTTTTAGGAGTCTGATCAAAGCAGTGATTCCTAGTCTTGATGGCTCTTTATGGATACTAAATACCATATGTTAAATACCAAATGCTAGAAAACAATGCTGGTAAAATATTATCACCCCCTTTAGATGGTTGTGAACTTTCTGAATGCGTTTGGTTCATCACTATGTGACACAGAATGATTAACTGAGTTCTTGGATGATGATGTTTTAAAATTCAAAAAGAAAATACAATGACAAACCAAGAGGGTGACCTGGACAATTTTTTTCCTATGGGATTTACAAAAGAGGCTTGTTAAAGCTTTGAAGAACTCTGTGCGATGGGACAAAGAAGAAATGAAGAGAAATCAAATCCTATGACAATATTTGAATGACCTAAAGATTAAGACTGTTAGAAGTAAAAGGAAGGAATATAAAGTGGTTTATTTGGTCAAGGTTAAAACAAGATATATTGTTACTTCTCGCAACCCTTTATGGACTTTTTTGCTGACACCAGGATTGAAAAGATGATGCTTTATGGATCTGTCTATAGATAAGGGATGGGATATGGAATGAAGAGATAAATGTTTATAACCTTAGAGGGGGTGAAGAGTCACTCAGTTTGTTTATATTTGTTGTGATGGAGGTTGGAAGTCACTTCTTTATGTATTCTTCTCTTTCTTTATTCTATTCTCACTTTCTTCTTTCTTCTCTCTTTTTTTTTCTTGCACTTTTTATCCTTTCTCTTCTCTTCTAAGTTTAGTTTGTATTAGATTTTATTATAATCAAAATTCTTAATAAAATTATATAAAAAACAATTTTCTCTATCAATTATATATTTAGCTGCAAAAGATCAACTCTTTTTCATTCCACCAAACTTATACAGGTACTGAAGTTCTGCTAAACGTATGCAAATATCTAGATGAATATTTGAACAAGTATTAATAACAAACTGTTTCCAGATAGGAAATTGCAATTAAAAACAGAGACATCAACAATTACAATTAGCATATCTCTGAGGAATAAAAATTTGCCTTCAAAAATTCAAAAATCCACAACAGCTTTCCCCTTCTGGGAACCATTCCTACTTCTTAACTTAGCATCATAACCTAGATCAGGTTCTCTGAACTTGATTGAAGTTTTTAAGAAGTGTATTTGGAGAGAGATAACTGCAAGCTACCTCGAGAAAGAAAGAGCATTCAGCCTTTTTTGGAAAGAGCTATCCTTTGACATAAAATGGCACATTGGGACTACAGTCTGGCAAATAGGCAGGGCCAAGACAAAAATATCCGCTTTAATGTAAACTTAAACTTAACAAAGACCATACAGACATATTGCTAGTCAGACCAGACAACTATTCTCTAGAGCAGTGTTTCTTAACCTTGGCAACTTTATGATGTGTGGACTTCAGCTCCCAGAATTTCCCAACCAGCATGCTGGCTGGAGAATTCTGGGAGTTGAAGTCCATACATCATAAAGTTGCCAAGGTTGAGAAACACTGCTCTAGATAGACCAAGGATCTGAATTCTTAGAAAACACATTTATAGGACCTGATACTGCCTGCTCCCTGAATCTTATTATGTTAGCCTTCTTTAATTCAGTTGCACTTGCTGTACAGCTTGACTGCCTACTGATTATAACAGTAATTTTATAGCTGCTGCACGATGCGTGCCTAACCCACTGTTAGCATGTCTAATCCACTGTTAATCCTTGATCCTTATTTTGAAAGAAAAGAAGAAAAACTTTGAGTAAAACTAGGATACTCTAAAAAGTATCAAGGGGCAAGATCAGAATATCTATTTCCAACAATAATTTTCATATAGTCCTGAACTTGCTAAACTAACCTCTGGACAACTCGACCCTCAACCTGAATGAGAATCTGAAACATTATCATCATGGAACTTACTAGATCAAAAACCTTCATGCCGTCATTAAGGAGCGTAATATATTAAGAATATTTTCTGTGGCAATCCTGCTCTGTGGAATGATCTGTCCCTTCCCCCAGGGTTCAGATGACCCTGACCCTGTTAGCCTTCTAGAAAGCTTTAAAATCCTGATTTGGCCGGGACAATAAAAGGGCCTGTCTTCTTGGAGGCTGAGTTTCTGTTCAGTTGCCCCAATCATATGATTTGTTGGATATGTTGGCTATGAATTTTATTTCTTTTAATTTTGTATGATCTGTTTAACCTGTAACCATTGTTCTTTTTTTCGTTTTATTTGATGTACACCACCTGTAGTTATGATTATGGGACTTGGGCTGCAATATCAATCTTCTAAATAAATAAATAAATATAAATGCTGCTGAAATTCTAATGGATATTAAAAATGGACAGCAGCTCAGGATTAACAACCAAGGAGTCTATGCAGGATTATCACGATGCCTACCAGAATATTTAAGAGCAGCATAGATATGAGGGTTTTTAAAAAAAAATAAAGAGATCTGAATGACAAAGAAATGAATGCATCACTTTTTCCCCAACACAATTACATCCAACTCTCTTGGTCAACAGCTCAGATTTTTTATACATTAATTTTGCAAGCATTTATATCATAAATTATGTTCAAGTCTCCCTGGCAATGTAAATGGAAGGATGACAAGAATATCAATGTGAGATCTCTGAAGCACAAACCTTAGTTAAGGTACTTGGTTTCTTTGTGAGAGATTTTAGGGAAGAAAAATATGTCTGAAATTCAATGCCAATTTTCTTATTGTAGATAAAATAAAAACCCTGAGCAATTTAATCAGTCTGTGCTACTGGATTAATGCTTTGAACAGTTGCATTTTTCCTTTTCACCATGCTGTGCCATTTGTACTCAACAATGTACACTTGACTACGTGAATCTAGATATTCATTTAAGAAGTATACACTTTTAAATCAATCAATGTGTTTGATTGCTGATTGTTGATGTAGCAGAGCCTGGAGTTGCATATTGTTACAGTGCAGAGTAGGCCTGGGAACAGCACCAGCTCTCACACTAAATGTTCCACATATAGTCCTTTCAGAATTTTAGAAAGATCATCATTCTGCAGCAGTGTTAGAAGTTCTGAATGAAAGTGCCTCCTGAACAGCAGGAGTAGAAGTTGTAATACTCAAGGATTCTTAAAGGCTAATTCAGCTTTAGCCTAATGATGATTTCTGTTCTTTTTCTCCCAGCTGTACTTAACTAATAGAACCTATGCAATTTAGGTTCCCTTGTAATATTTTTCTTTTAATAGTTAGCTGCCTTCCATTGAAATCAACAGTTTTTCACAAGACTAAGAGATGCTCTTTAGAAATCAGAGGTAGATCGAAATTTGCAGTATGCCAAGCTGCAAGAAATCAACTGTTACGCATTTCATCCAGGAAGTGTTTTGACTCCAGCAGTTCTCAAAAAAGACAAGACTAGAGTAACTAAACAATCAGGAGAAGTCTGGTAGCATCTTTTCTGACTAACAAATTTTATTAAAAGGCAAAAGCTTATACTCCTAATTTTTTATCACCATAGACTAATTTAGCTCTCCTCCTACAATATCTAGAACAAGAAGCTTAGAGTAAATAAAGCCACCCCAAACTGAAATCTTCTCACATTTTTTAGTACACAACTCCATAACATGTAACCCCTGTCCCTTCTTTTCTAACACTGCAGCACCATAAAAGGATTTTACATTTTTTTAAATTGCCACTGCTTTTTGGAATATTATTTTGCAAAGCCCCTTTCAAGGTGAAGCTCTTAATATGAGTAATCTAAAGATGAACAGCTTTAGCAAAAAAGCTATCATATACATGGGGAAAAAGTACAAGACGGGGCAATCAGAATAAAGAAGGTACTGGGGCAATTCCCATTACGGAAGGCATTACACCTGAGGGTTTTTTAAAGAAGTTAAAAGATAAGTATGAAGGTTTATTTAAATATTCATTGGTTATCTAATGAATCTGACTAATGGGAGAATTGGGAAAGATAAAGGGAAAAGGGAAGACTATGCAGTACAGAACTAATCTTTGGAATTTACTACTACAGGATACAGTGGTAGCCACCAATCTGGATAGCTTTAAAGGAGGATTAGCTACTTTAAAGGAAAAACATGCTATATATGACTGTGAAGCCAGTTGCTAAGGGATATAAGCAGAGAGTGCTGTCACATCCATCTCCTGATTTTGTGCTTTCAAAAGATCGGGGGGGGGGAGTAATGTGTCCACAAACAGTCTCTTAGATGCCTTCCATGTTCCCACCCAGACTATTAATTGTTGTACACCACTCAGAATCACCTTGTGTGAGATGGGTGGCTATATAAATATGATTGATAGATAGATAGATAGATAGATAGATAGATAGATAGATAGATAGATAGATAGATAGATCTATTATTTAAAAAAAAAAAAACTGGTAGGCTTCAAGGAATGTTCTACCTGATGGTATCTTCTTTCCAAGAATGCCCCTATCCTCAAAGGATGGATGACTGGAGCTAAGTGCTTTGTGTGGAAGTGAACTCATTTGCCCAGAAAAAGCACAAAGAGAAACAGGAATTGTAGGGATTATACTATGAGAACTGACTATGTCCCTGTGGTGGTCAAGCTTCCCAGACCTAGCAAACATTCTGAAAAATAATCCCAAAGGTTTGAAAGTTCCAAATGTGCTCACAACCCCAAAGGGTTGAAGACATCTGCCATTGATATCTAGCTGTTGGCCACTGTCAGAAAAATCATTGCTATATTACACAGGGATTGGTCTGATCCCATATAAGTGGTTTTTATGTACTAACCCTGTGATTGATTGATTGATTGATTGATTGATTGATTGACTGATTGAATCAGTTTATATGGCTGCCCAACTCAACAATTGTGACTCTAGGACTAACTTCAGGTTAAAACCAAGTAAACAAGTAATAACCAAAACAAAAGTAAAGATAAAAATAAAGTAATTCCCCTCCTTGAAAGAGTTGCCCAAACTCAAGAATCTTCAGAAAAAATACAGGAGAGAAATATAGTCGCAAGATATAATTAAAGCATTATTTGGATACACATTTATTTTGGGAATATCTACATTTCTATTTCCTCCAATCAGGGTAATAGCATTGAGTTTATCATGAATTAATTGTACTTGGAACTCTTATGTTGTACAATTGGTAGGTTCATTCATTCAACCCATATAATTTTCTGCCAATTCTCCATCATTCTTGGAATTGATTTATTATTAAGATTGTTTTTATACTGTATTTTAATTGATTTTATTTCTTCTGTAAACTGCCCAGAGTTGCTTTCAATGAGATGGGCGGTGACAAATTTGCTAAATAAATAAATAAATAAGAAAGAAAGAAAGAAAGAAAGAAAGAAAGAAAGAAAGAAAGAAAGAAAGAAAGAAAGAAAGACACTTTAAAGTATTACTGTATCTTCAAAGTTTAACTCCAGGATTTTCTCTGCATAATTATAAAGCTCAAAATTAAAGCATATTGCAAGAGTAATTTTTTATTTGGGTGAGATATAAATGTAATAAATAAGTAAATAAATTTCCATGACACTTGAAATCATTTTGCTCCAGCATGTTATCTAACTTTTAACCATGGCTCAGATTCTGGCATGAAGACTGAAACCATGGCTTGTTTTAGGTTAACTCAATCTTTTGGCCTCTGGATAGAGTTGTGTGGCAGGCTGGCCACAGAGTGGAACTGTTCCTGGAGCAGAACTTCCAGTGCTCCAATTTCTTTTTCATACTCTATGGCTGCACAGAGAGTCCTATTTTGAAACATACAACTAGGGGAAAAATTACCCTTCCCCACTAAACAATTAGGTCTCTTAACTCTAAGCATACCTCACATTCCATCCTCTATTCAGTATCTATTCTTCATTTTCAGTATTACAAAATTCACATTAATTCTCCATCTCAAGACTTTTACTGAGAACCTAAGACCCCTGAAAGATCAAATCAAAGCATTGAGCATCCTCTTGCCCATAGTGGTCAATCAGAGGACTTTGACTAGCAGAGTTTGAAGGCAATAGCCAACTAAGCTAATCTTCACAGCATCTGATACTCAAATGATCTGATCCCTGGAGGCTCCATATAGCCGTCAATTAAATGCCTATTCTCCACCACCCATATAATTGTCTTGCCTTATTTTTATACTAACGTGACTAATAGACATAGTTGACCAGAACAACTGAGGAAAGAATATACATTTAATTGAGCAGTTAGATATATGAATAAATGAAGAGGCAGAACCCTATAATATTTTGGGAGTGGGACAAATCAAAGATGCTTTATATTGTTACTAATATACCAATATAAATTACAATGACCTGTATTTTCCAGATGAATGTATTAATCAGACTTTGCAGGTCTCCTAAAATGGAACTCATTTTACAAACTGGTTACTTATCTGAAACTGCAGCATTCAAGTGGTCATCTGTGGATTCAAACACATGGGTTTTGTACTTGCACACAGTCCTGTTTGAAATCTTCTAGGATTTTCAGAACTGTTTGATGGATCTCACCGAACTAGGTACAGTTCCTGCCAAACCTCTTCACTTTCCAAAATCAACACAATAGACCACAAGGAACAGTGAGTGCACCTAAAACAAATGGGGCACATTGTATGAGTTCACTGATAATCACTTGAAGAATACAGTTAAAGATAAGTAAAAACTTATTGATTGTGCCCACTATGATTCATATACATAGATGATAGCAATAACTGGAACAGGGTTTGGTTATCATAAGGTGACTGAAAAGAGGATGGTCCTTCCAAAGATTTGGTCAGCTCATACCAAAGCTTGATAGGTGCCACTATTCATTTGGAGAAATGTTAAGGAAAGACCAATCTTTGCTTTTAGAAGGACAGGAATAAACACTGTTCCCTGCAAAATGCTACTGTACAGTTTAGGCAAAAAGCAAGTGCATGACACACATCAAAAGTATGAAGATTTCTGGAGGAATGGGGAGAAAGGTAGGCACTGTGTCACCTTGATTCAAGAGGAATGTAGAGGCTTTTGCAAGAAGAAAATATCTGATCAGATGCTTTGTGGTAGCCATGGGCTCAAAGGATTTGGACACAGAGCACACAAGGGAGAGGCAGGAATTATAGCTCTTTCATGAAACATTTCACTATCAGGTTACAAATAAAGAGAAGTACCATCTGGTGTAAGAAAAAATGAAGGAGAGAGCCGTAAAAAAGCCAATCTTCTCTGTTTCAAATGCAAGAAAATAGTTAAAACTTGACTGACCTGATGGTGCATGGAATTAAAAAAAAACTATTCTCAGATAAAGCCCTGAAAGAATTATCATTTAGTTAGAAGACTTCCAAAAAGCCACCATAACTTTCTCTCCTTTGTCCCAGAGAGGTTACAGAACTGTATCCTTGAAGCTGCAAAATAGAGGAAATCAATGTCTGAATGGAAGACTTGTCCCTGATGGATGGAGGGAAACTGGATCAGCTCAGAAGATAAAAGTACTCTTGAAGGGCAAGACAGAGCAACAGAGTGAATTGTGCCCCTTCTTATCCCTGGATGCTAATAATGATGGGAACCTGACTGTGATACCTTTATTATAATAGAGCTGGAATAAGAATAACAGAACCCTCCTCCTTTATAAAGATTCTCAAAGTGACAAGAAGTTGATTCCACAAAATCTGTCTTGACAGGACTGGAAACACTGAAAAGAGAACCACTGAAGCAGTAGTACCTTGGGCTAACTGATATGCCTGATCTTCTACTGTTCTCTGCCACCACCACCACCACCCACCCCATGGAATGGAGGCCTTCCAACTGAAAGTTGGCACTTAGTCCCCAACCTAAGCAACATGAGATTATGTTGAAAAAGTCAAACAGACCAAGTAAACATCAGAGGCATAACTGTCAAATTCACAGAAATCAGTATTAGCTCTGCTAGAGAATGACAGGATCATACCAGAAATGGGTTGCTGATGTGGTTGTAACTAGCTAATACAAAAATAGTCTGCCTTACTATATCTTGGGCTATTCCACTGAGTACTGGTCCAACTGAATGAGAAGGTGAAAGGTTTGGTGCCAAAAGGATCGATGGACCTCTGGAGAAAAAAGGATCAATGAACCTCTGGGGGAAAAAAGCAACAAAATCAGGGAGAGAGAACTTTTAGAAGCAGAATGGGCATAAGGTCACAATCTTGATGATCTTAAGGTGACTGAAATGGAAGGTCTTAATTTTAACTACTCCAGTAGAGTAGAAATTAGTCTGAAGGAGCAGATTTTACAGGGTATCAGTTCCAAATCTCCTCTTCTGAGACTGCTATGCTTGAACAGAAGTCAGTGAGGACAGGGCACTACAAACTGGAGAATCCATCAATTGCAGAATTGCCAAAAAAAAAAAAAAAAAAACACCCAGAGCTGCTGGATTTGGAATTGAAGGGGTAATATAGGCTTTTCTCCTTTTTTTCTTTTTTTTTTCCTGTTTGGAATTGGGTGTGGTAGACTCTTTAGAAGGCTTTGAGCTTTTAATGAGTATTTTCCTCAGTCCTGATAATCACACAGCAGAGACTTGAGAATCCTGAGAGCAGCGAAAAATAGGATCAATCTCTTGAAGAGACAAAGAAGCTACTAGACAATTTGAGGGACATTGTAAGAGGCTTGAAGAAAATAGGGGCGGGGGCTACAATAGCTTTGTAGTCTGCCACCCTTAAAGCTTGCTCCCAAAGAGAAAGTATGATGATGGTAAGCTGTTTAATGCTTACAAGTGTCTATTGTGTGACCTAGGCAAAACAGACACAATTGGTGCCCATTTAAGGGGCAGAGTTTGGTCCTGTAACATTGGCCATTAGGAACCAAGTGGCTGTAGGGCTGAGGCTGGATGCCTGCAAAGGAAGAACAACATGACCCAACAAATAATAAAGAGTGTTCAAAGAAAGCTGAAGACAGATTAAAATAAAATAAGGAAAAAATAAAAAGGAAAAAGTACAAGAATTTTTATAAAGAAAGATGATTGGCTCAGAGTTAGAGTTAGGATATACTAATGCTGTGGCAGTCATAAACAAACTGAAGGAGTTTGGTGGGAGCTAACACATAGGGATAGAGTTCCCACCAACAGTTCTATGAGCTTTGGAAAATTCTGAGTAAGACTTGCAGAGGCATATAATCTGATGTGAATGAATCACAGAGACCATGATGGAGACATATCACTTGGAGTTTAAAGTTTTAAATTAAATGCATATACATTTTAAAATAAAATGTTTTCAAAACATTTACTTACATAAGAGTTTTCTTTAATGCAAGTTAACATGGCAATGGGAATACTGCAATATGGAATATACACCACTAAAAACTTGAAAAAATAGCAGATCAGATATAGATTTATTTGTCCATCCATAACCAAGGGGAGAAAAGTATATTTCACAGTATATTACATATACTGTTGATAGTATGCCATTCTAGGCTTTTCTCTCATGTTTCCATTTTAATTATCCATTTTCTGCCAGTCCTACTTTAAAAGGAAATCATTTAAATAGCAGATATGTAAAGGCAGGAGTTAATCTTGAGATGTTCCTGCCATTGATGTCAATATTAAAAATACACTACACTTGTAAATATTGCCTGCTGGCACAGAAAGAATAGTATTTAAGTAGCTTAGCAGGCTGATAAATAAGTAGCATGAAGAGAGATGAAATGAAATGAAATGAAATGAAGTGAAATTAAATTAAATTAAATTAAATTAAATTAATAGGATTTGATTGAGGAGGATCTCAAAAGGCTTGACCATCTTCAAAATCAATGTCCTTCTTCACAGACAAATCACACATGGACAGATGGACTTGATATTGAATTCAAATCACTATTACAAAAGATAGTGATGGTCATCAAATTGATCTACTGTAAACATCAGTGAAGTTAAGACTAGTCATGGCTACTAGCTATAACATCCACACAGGATGGGAGGCATCATGCAACTTCACACTAGTGATGAGTGGGGGAGTGATATCCTACTTGGATCCTGCTTGTGAGCTTCTAATAGCACCTGGTTGGACAGTATCAGAAATGAGCTTTGGACACGAGGGTTCTTAAATCTGGTCCAGCAAGACTCTTCTTATATTTTATTCCCACAAAAAGCAGAATGCAAAGGGATATTCTATCTTTCCATTCTTAATAACATATTTACCATTTTTCACAACATGCTTAAAACACACAAATTAACATTTTTGAAAATAAGTCAAATGTGAATTCCTAGAAAAAACAAAAGCATCTTTTCCCAGTATAAACCCGATGTTACAGATATTTTGGTTTACAGCTGCCATCATCCCACCCTCACCTACAGGGTGAAGGGGACTGCAGTCCAATGTGCCTACAAAGCATCAGTTTGGGGAGACAGGCATTGTTAGCACAGAGATCAAATAAAAAGTAGGTTTCTGCAACAAGTATATCACATTTAACTGGGGAAAATAACTATGGGATTTTACAAAGGAGGAACAAGGCTATTTGCACGCTTTTTCCCAACGGTGGAATGCAATCTGACACACAAGACATCTCACCACGGCAAGCAGATCTTTGTGAAATGGAAATAGGGTATATCAACAAAAGCAAGGACAGAAGGAGAGAAGAATTTTTCCACAATTGTCCATTATTGGTTAACGCTGCCCTAACGACTGGGGAAATATAGAATCACAACCCCCGTTCTCGAAAGAAAGACCCTGAAGAGGAAGTCAAATTTAACGTTTTATTTAATGCAACTGTAACCTTTCGTCGTTTAGACCGCACAAGACCTCGCTGCTGAACACACAATGGGTTAACAGAACACGCATGCAAAAGATCCGTGCTAACGCTTCAGCCAATACAAGAGCGTGACCTCCCTTCACGAAACCTCCGTCCGCCAAGCACCACAGCCGACCCGGTCTCCCTCAGCGATACGAGTCTCCCTAATTCTGCTAGGTACCTAGGGCTGTTCTCGGAAATGCTCGCCTCTGCTGTCCCCTTAAGGGCTCGTCCAGCTCCGACCGCCGCGGCCAGCGTCAGGCGCCCAAAGCGGGCGTTCCGGGGCGCAGCTCTTCTCTCCTATTGGCTTCACGGAGCCCGGCTCCTCTCGGCACAAGCGGCGCTTACCCACATGCTTCGCCTCCCCCTGCCCAGACCAAATACAGGCTCCGTGGACGAGCTGAAAATGGGGCTGGTGGTTCCGCCCTCTCCTCCCCCCCACCCCAGTTCAAACACGCAGGGATGCCTGAAGAGCCGCTAGGCTTTTTTAAATTTTTTAAATTCAAACTGAATTGCTTCAGGCACAAAGATCCCGCTGCCCCTCTCTAAGCCCGCTACGCCGCCTCATCCTTTGGATCAGCCGCAGTCAGATCCCAAGGCAGGGGGATACTTTGGGCAACACCTGCTGTCTCCCATTAATATGCAAGCGGCGGCACTGATAGATCTCCCGCCGCCTTTTCTTTCTTCCCCCAGCACTGAGACCGCCTTGTTCCTCCCCTCAGCGACCCATCAGCTGCTGCCTGTCTGCCTGCCTCCTCCCCGGAGCCCGACCCTCTCGGACAAGTTCCTTCCCCTCCTCCCTTGGAAAGAGAGGGGGAGCCCCCACCCCGAGGGACGACCCCCTTTCGGTCTGTACTTCATTAAGGCAGAGCGGCCCCATTCCAACCTGCAATGCGGAGGCAAGACAAAACCCGCGCCACGCTTCCCCTCGCCGCGCTCTCAAAAGCCCCATTGTGCGCCGGGCATCTGGTCCCGCTCCCAGCCTATTCGCCTCCACTGACCCCGCTCTTTCACGGCGCGCCCGAGCGGGGGACGGGCCTCCCGCAAAGTTCGCTTGAGGGACCCCGAAAAGCCGTCCCACCGGCCATCTGGCCTCCCGGGCTGGCCTCCGGCGAAGGCAGCCGGCGCGACCCCCGCCCGCCCTGAAGCCGCACGGCTCGGGAGGGAAAGGTGGGCGCAGCCTCGCCACCGAGCCTTCGCCGGAGGAAGCCCCCTCCGCCCGCAGCGCAGCGCAGCGCAGCGCAGCGCAGCGCAGCGCAGTGTTCCCACTTGCCTGGCTCCTTCTAAACGCAGCCCAGTCCGGATTAATCCTCCCTGGGTGCCGCCTTCGCCTCTAGAAAGTCGGGGCACGGAACGATCCCCGCCGCTGCGGTAAAAAGGGGGGTGTTCCCCCCTCCAGAAAAGAGAGCGCCAGAGGAAAGACTGGCAAGGCTCACGAGTGAGGGTGGGGGGCGGGGGTGGTCGGGGCTTACTGCATCAGAGATGTTGCCACATGACATGGAAAAAAGGGGGAGACGCGGAGGGGAGAGTGGCGGTGGGGCCGCAGCCGACAGCACCAAAAGGAAAGGCAGGAGCCAGTCTTTTATATTATTGGTGACATTTCTAACACATGACAACAACTTCCATCTGTGTGGAAAGCTAGGAGTGTGAACAAGGCAGCCTTGCAGCACAGTTCCTCCGGGGCTGGAGATGTCGGCCAACAGGACCCCAAGGCGCCTGTGACCGTTGCCAAGTGAAATCCCAAGAGACAGGTTTGGGAATCCCTTTCCTTCCACCAGAGCCTTTTCTCTGCCGCTTTCACAAAGCAAACTCCCAAAGAAGAGCCACAATGGTACTGCCCTCGTCTGCAAGGCAACGGCACCAAAGGCTGAACATCTATGGATGCCGGATAGGGGTCTGTGCCAAGGCAGCAGTCCCACTTTTTTTAAAGTATCCCTGCCCTCCCATCAGAAGCCCCAGATTAATTTTAGAACAAAAGCAGAAAATCCCACTTTCTGAATCTTTCCTTCATCCGTGTCAGCTTCTCTCATCGGCCCAAATCGTGTACCCAAATCTCGCTTGGAGATGCTGCTTGTCCTTTTCTCTACAATCAGTGTTTTCTAATCAGAGAGTATCTAATTCATTTCAGATTATGGTGGTAAAATTAGTCATTCCCTCCTATTGAACAGCAGACACTGTCACAGTGTCCCTAAAAGGAGGCAGGGCACTTGGGCCCCTATTTCTAAAAAGCTGTGAGAACATTTCAGACTGAAAATGTATTGATCTTTGGGCTAACCAACATTGCAAGTACAGTCCAGAAGTGGAACATTTCCTGCCCTCTCTCTCCACACATATCACATTGCGGGTTAGTTTGGGCCCAACTTCTTGCAATTAGCAGGCAGGACCTCCCAAATCAGACGGAACTTGCAATGTTACTTGCTATGCTCTCTTCTCCTGCAAAATCACACCACTTTTGGCTAAGGCCAACATGTAAGTGTCCTAATTACAGCCTGTAACGGTGGCCAATTATGGGAAGGGAAGACGGTATTAGTCTGGATGAGGATTCTCTGAATAAAACAGGTTAAATCCTTGCTGATCAATTCACCGTTATTAGGCTGTGTCCGTAACTGTCTGAGTCATCGAAGGCACTTTCAGGTCTTTCTATGATTAGACTCCTGGGAGGTCCTTTCTGGCTCAGCCTGCACTGCTTCAACCTCGCTTGCCTGCCGCTAATTGTTGTCTTATCAGTTCAGCCAATTCCCTGGGAACCCTGGAAAATCAAGGCATGTTTTGCACAAGGCATCCAAGTTACCAGCACTGTGAAGTTCTTGGTATAGTCTGCAGATTTCATTTGCTTGTCTGGCTCTCCTGCCTTTTGCCTGGAAATGGGCCATTTTCCTAGCCCTGCTTCAACTGCTTTCCCCATCTGCTTGCCAACTCTGGACAGACGGTCTGTGCAGAAGGCCTGCTCTCAGCTGTTTGCTCAGAGCCAAACTATACATTCCACACCTCCATCTTCTCTGGATCTCATGAGAGGAATGGGTTAGGCATTCCTGGGACAGAACCACATTCCTAGCTTGGACCTTTAGGGATTTTTTTTTTAAGTCTAATTGGAGCCAATGAACTTTTCCCTAAAATTACTACTTGTGCAGGAAGAGCAACTGAGGATATTTTCATACAGTGATTGTATCATCATACCATGGGAATCCTCTGACAGAATTAATTAACAAAAAATTAGGCAAAAGCCCTAGTTTATAGGCTGCATTTTGCACTTTGCTAAACCAAGGTATAGCAAAAAGTCAAATGATTTTGAGATGCACCACACACATACATATCCAAAACACAAAAAGAACCGGGAGGAGGCGAGGAGACCCTACCTCTCCTATTGCATTCTGAGTGAATCTAAAATGACTTTCTACTGTTAAAGGTGACTCTTTTGGGGAAAAGACTAGCTTTCCTTTCAAGTAAATGTGGTATTTCTTGCACCGCCAGTAATCCTGAGAAGAATGTCTGGTGCTCCAGATTTTAATCCAAGGTCTCATAGGATGCAGAGTTCCTACATACTCTTGAGTGCTGAAGAATAATTCTGGCCCATCACTTAGAATTCAAATCCCAAAAGCAAACCCAGTTTGTTTGTTTGTTTAACAGAATTTATTTGGCCACCCATTTTAAATATATAATTCTAGGTGGCTAACAACCAATTTACAAAGCAAAACAAAACAAAAATCCATAGCCAACAAAGTTACAAATAATCCCATACAAAGAAAGAGAAAGCCAAGGTACTGTCAGGCCCAGCCCAAGAACAATAATGAGGCAGTCCAGTCCAATATAGTTCCTTTATTAGCTTGCACCTAATAGACAGGCTAAACCTATGCTAAAGCAACCAGTGGCTGTACCCCGTGAGGCTCTAGGGAAGGGCCAGTCTCAGCTTCTTCATCTTCTCACAGTCCTGCTGCGGGCTGAGGAAGCACTTCCCCTGCAACCTCTCCAGGAATGCTCCCCCTCCCTCCTGATACCCTTGATCCTCCATTCCAGTATCCTCCCCGCACATGCCTTCCATTACAGGCACCCAATAATCAATTCACAAACAGATACACATAAATTAGATATGTTGTGGGTTTTTCTGTGTTTCAATCTTGTAAGCCACCCAGAGCCACTTGTGTGAGATGGGTGGCTGTATAAATCAGATAGATAGAGAGACAGAGAGGTAGATAGATATTTGGTCTCCCCCAAGATCCCAGCCCCAATGCCTGGGGGAAAAAACAGGTCTTCCAGAAGACCAAAAAGATTGGGCCCCTCTGAATCTTGGGTGGAGGGGAGTCTGTTCCACTGTGACAGAGAAGACATGCCTCCTCGGTCCTGCAAGATGACCCTGTTTAATAGAAGGGATATGGAGCATGGTCACCCTGTCAGAATAGGCAGAACCCCTTGGAGATAGGTGGACCCACAAGTAACCTGGCTCCATGTCATGAAGGGTCTTAAAGGTGATAATCAGAACCTTGAACTGCATCCAGAAGCATACCGTAAGCCAGTGCAACAGATGCAGCAGTGGTGTCATGCAGACAGACTCTGGAGTGCCCAAACCTGCACACACTGCTGCATTCTGGACCAGTTGAAGCTTCCTAGCATTCTTCCAGGGCAGCCCCATGTAAAGTACATTGCAGTAGTTCAATCAGAAAGTGACTAAGGCATGAAAGACAGTGAGCAGGGTCACAACTGGCTCACAAGACAAATCCATGCAAAGACCCCTCTGGCAGGTGGAACCATGAGTCCAGGAGGAACCCCAGATTGTGTACCAGCTCTACCTGGGGGACTGCAACCCCATCAAGAGTTAAAGATGAAAAATCACCTGATCCAGGAAACCCAAAAACCCAAACCACTAGATTTTGCTAGGGGTGAGCAACCACCTGTTCTCCCGCATCCAGATGCTCACAGCCTCCAGGAGTGGGTAAGAACCTTGACATCACCATTTGAATGGCCAGGGGTGGAAATATATAGCTGAGATCATCAGCATATTGATGGCATTTCTCCACATGCCAATGGATGATCTTGCCCAGAGTTTTCATGCAGAAGGTAAATAGGAGTATTATCCCCAAGAGAGAGAAATTTTTCAGCCTTTACATTTAAAAATAGTAATACTTTACTCTTCAGTTCAAATAGGAAGGTCTTAGAAGAGTACCTAAAAGATAACAAAGGCTTTGGGATATATCAGGAGAAGGAATCAGGAATTGAGGAAATGTTTCTCACAATTTCTGTGTGGCCCCTTTACCATACAGCAGCTGTATTTGGAGAAATCAGTCTGAAATGCTGCCAAGATATGAATTTGGCATACTGTATAAACATCATAGCCAGAGAAGCACTCATTCAGCAGTAGGAATCACCCAATTTAATAAAAACAGGATTTAGTAATAAATCTGATTCTCTAATAAAATAAATAAATAGTACGTAGGGCTGAGCATACTTTGCAGGACTTAGACTGGAACCTGACAGTAATCTTTGTTCAATAGGAGAAAGTCTGCTACGTATAGAAATAAGAATAAGGATCATTTGGACATACCCAGGCAAAGCTGAACAAACTAAAAAAGCTTCCAACCATTTAGTTTCATACTGAGCATTACCCCGAAATGTAAAATTGTGTATGGTACAAGGTCCAATATTAGAAAGGTAAATACCATACCAATGAAAATAATGCATCTGTCTAGTTTATATTTGCTATAGTTACATACAGTTCAGAAGAACATTCCATGCTGGAAATTGCATATATAACCTCACCTAGTTCCATTTAATTGCAAGTGCTTAAATGAGGTACTTATGTTTTAATGCTCGTGGCACACTGAAAATATGATGGCTTTTAGGGTGAAGCAAACGTCTGCATCAGTACATATTGGAACCAATTCACTTAGCATGTGGGAGCACCAAATGGAGAATCAAACTGTGAATTCACATTAACTGAAAACTCAGCAAGATGTGGAAATCAAACACAGATGGTTCACTTCAGATTAAAGGGTCAGTGTTTTGCGTTCTCTTCTCACTTTATAATCTCTCTGATAATATTTAACAATCACTTTGCTTTTTTGTTCTGACAGGACTAAAATTTAACACACAGCCACTGGAGAAGGCCCTCAACAAACTTCCATTACATTAATATAATAGATTATGATGTGGTGGATACTTCTGCGGGTCTCCAGTGATTTAAACTTGATGCAGAATTAAACTATGGTTTATTATTCATCCAACATTAAACTGTAATTTAGTACTATGGAGACAAGTCTTGGCTAGTGCATACTTCCTTCCCCTCTGTAATCTCAGTGCAGCTGTGAGCAGAACATTAGAATGTTTCATCTCCAACTAACCATGGTTAGTCAAGGTAGAATTTGGCTTGTTTCCATATTCTGTAGATAACACTAAAAATAACCACAGTCCATCTGAGCTTGGATGTAACAGCAACTGTTATTTTAAAAGAAGGCAAGTCGTGGTTAAAAATAAAAGGAAAGTTCAATCATAGTTTGGTTAAGAGTTATGTGCAAAGTTGTCTAATATCTACCAGATCATTTTACAATGCGTGCTATCACTTTCAAGATGCATTTGCCATTCAAGTTATTAGCTATGCACTCCCAGTTAAATAATAATAATTTTCACAATTTTCTTAAATCTGCTCTTAAATCGCTAATTAAGTGCAGCCTCTAACATTATCATGTCTTTTAAAAGCGGCAAGAGTGGGAAGTGCCTCCTGTCCACTCGTAAACAAATCTGCTTTGGCAAATTTCCAGCAACCTTGACTTCATAACTCAAAGCTGTAATTCTTCATGGAAGACAGGTCTTTGATTATCGATACATCCGGAGCACTACATCTGAAGCAGAGAGAGGTTTTCTTTTTTTCCTTCTTACAGGAATAGTAACCAAAGATATTTCATCTATGTTACTTTACAGTATTCATAAACCGCTCTCTTTGAGCTATCAGATGTGGGCTGCAACGCTCCCATTGGCCACTAGAAGGCAGCACAGAGTAAGAGATTTCATATGTCTTTGCTGCCCTCTGTTAATTATCCAGATATCTGCAGTCCATTTTCTTCAGAGGAAAACCAAACATGAAAATAGCCCGGCTGCATCAGGTGAAGGGCCATCTTGTCTTCGGATTTTATTTCTTACAGTTGTCAACTGAATGCCTCTTCAGATGCCTACATGCAGACAGATCCCTCCTCACCTGCCACCCCTCCCCTGCAACTTCAAGAAAAGACTCCTCCCGATACCTGTCCTCCATTAAATTATCTAATTCCCGCAGTTGATAAGGGGGGGGGCACTTCAATGAAAGATTTTTATGAAATAAAAGATACGCCATTGAGAATTGCTTGACTGCAGTTGGCTTAGGAATCTAATAAATCAATAAGGAAACCCATTAACAAAAAGACTAAAAACAGTATTTTTTTTTAAAGATACTTTTTAAAAGAAGAAAAGTAACCTGAAATAAAATAACCTGATGCTTGAATAAAGCTTATCTTACAAATGCCTGAGGAAAGAGGCATCACATCAACTGCAGTCAAAACACGACACTGTGGGAACCAGACATACTTGGGAGAAAAATTCAGTGTTTGGGGTCCAAGCAGGGTTTCTGCAGCTCATCTTGGTATGTGAGATAGATAGTATTGGGTGGGGCAGCCTTTAATTACTGGGGTCCTAAGCAATTTAAGGACTTGATGTCCAGCAGCTGGATCTCTTTCTCATGCATACACAATCTTTTCACAAGGGCAGCAGAATCCGGATTCTTCACCCCACACACTAAGCTTCTGAATGATGCAACATTATCATGTAATCTGCAGCAATGTGTAAAATATTTAAGTATGGGTAATCCCCAGTTGAAGAATGGGTTTCATTCCCAAGGTCAGTCCTTAAGTCGAATTTGTATGTAAGCCGGAACAGTATTATTGTACAACACTGTATAAGTAGCATTGTGTAATGAACTCGAACCATTGTGTATTTAACTCGAATCACTGTGTATTTAACTTGAATTTTGCTACAAAAGGCTCCTTCTTAACTATGGGTCATCTGTAAACTGGGCATTCTTAACCCAGGAATTCTATCTTGATCACAGAAGCAGCCCAGACTCCAATATGTTTGATTCCATTCTGTCACAGGAGCATAATTCTAAGCACATTTATCTGAAATGTAATCCCAGTCAGACCAGTGGGACCTCCTTTTAAAAAAAAAATATGCTTAGGACTGCAGCCAAAATATCCAACTATGCAAACACAGTTTATAACTAGGCAAAGTTATGCTGATGGAAATAGATGGAGGTTAAATTGTGGTTGTTTTTTTTTAAAAGATGCCAGACAGCCAAAGAAAAGGGAAAGGAAAAAAAAACATGAAAAAAAAACATTAGGATGTTAGGACAGAGATAGCCAATATTTTAGAGCATACTTGGCATAGTGAGAGATTGTCATGAGGGCCCTCACAAAATGGTTGCCAAGGGAGGGCTTTCCTATTCACAAAATGGCTGCAATGATGAGTATGGCCAGTCAAACGCCATGCAACAGACAGGCAAATTAGTCTAGGACTTCCATTCCCCAATCTGCAATTAACATCCCCAAGAAGGTCTCTACAAACCCTTTTATTTTTGTCTTTTTTTCTGAACAGCAGGCAGATTAACAAAAGAAACATTCAAAGATTGCTGTTTGGACCTATGTGAGGTCCAAGGGCATTCTTGTAAATAGAAATGAAACTTGGAGCTTTGTTTTGTACCATGTCAGCTTCCCATGAATGTGTTATTTATTCTTACAATAAAAATATAAAGTAAGGCAGAGTGTGTGATGGTACCAATGGTGGTATCTGCATACCCATTGATGCCTGGAGTATCACACCACTTATTCCTCAGCTATTGGGAGAAAGGATGGGGGATGAGAATATGGAAGGCAAAAGGAACAGTAACAATAGAAACATAATAGACAAATACTGGTGGGCTGCTCTCAACTATCAAAGCCTTAGTTCAGAGAAGTCTCTTTTCCCAGATGGCTATCCAGTTCTACTGAAAGTAGTGCTCATACTCAGCCTTAACTCATTTAACTTCCCCTTATTGGTCCTGCATCACTAGAATTTGGTAGAAGGAAGAAAAACTCCTGTGGTCCTCTGCCACTTGAACTCATTGTTCCTCTGAGGAAGAGACATCCATTTGATTCCAAAAATATTCCAGTGCCTGGGCTTCAGACTTTGAATGCCCCAGCAACAATCAAGTACACTAATAAATCAGCCATAGACTTCAACTTCTTCCTTGCTGGTTCCTAATTTTCAGTCAAATACCTTTATGAACTATTTAAGCACCCCAGTGCAGACTCCTCACCATAAAGAGACAAAGTAATCTTCTGAACCTCTTTGCATTTAGTCATAATGGGAGCAAACTGAGGAGTGCTGAGAATTAATAAAGAAACAAAGCCACTAAATCATTAACTATCTTCCCACAGTCCCTATTGAGAAGCTTACTGGCAAAAAACATAAAAACTTTGAGCTAAGTGGAAGAGGGAGTTCATTGATTCTTGTGTTTTCTTTTAATCTTTGGCCAGTTTCAAGCAGGAGCAACTCTATAATGTTGGCAAAAAATGTAGAAAAAAGAGTGAGAGGAGAGAGTTCTTTTTTTCTCCAAACCTGGAAAATTAAACTGATTAATGGTCTCCTAGTGTGAAAGATGCACTGTATTCCAGGTCAGCATAAGAGTCAAAGTCCCCATGCCTTGCTTCAAGGGAGGATTTCTCAGAATGAGATACTGCACCTGATGGATGTTGCAGGAAAAAACAATGACCTTCTTACTGTTGCAGCACATGTCATTTCAGGGATGCAGTCAGTAGGTTCATTGTATCTTCTGCTCAAAAACTTCCCCATAGGAAGACCACTCCACAGAGACACAGCAGTCCGTCTCCTACAGCTGCCCATCCAGCATCTTAAATTGAGGGATCTTTCCTAGCTGGTCCAGGCTGGCAGCTCTGCAATGCCCAAGAGGCAGCAGCAGCCACCACCACTTCCCAATTTATATCCAAAAGCCATGACCAATACTGTATCCATGGTTACAGTCTTTTGCAACACATGTTACTGCTATATTCCTGTTGCATGTGTTTCCACAGGTTACAGTATTCCCCAACATTAGTGGAATAGGGACGCAATCAATAACCTAAAGTGAGTAACTCATCCTGTCTGCAATTCTGCATGTTAGAGGACAGAAAGTAAATGGCTTGCATGAATGATCCATTGGATAATGAAACAGATAGCAGGGAATGGAAATATGGTGACAATTTCCTCAACTTTAAAAATAAAGATCTAGAACTTGTCTACACATTCTAGATCAGTAGAGTATCATACACAGAGATTCAGGAAACATCTCATGGAAAAGAGAGCTATTCTTTTATCAGGCATCTTCATACTTTTATCCTGCTGCCCAGCTATTTTGCTCATCAGTGATGCAGTTAAACAAGAACCAGTACATCAATGCAACAGTATTCCAAAATGCAGACCAGACATGTTCTCACAAACACAGTCATAGTCTACTTGCCTCAGTCTCAAAACTTGTAAGCTCTGTATCAGGCATGGTAATCTATATCCAAAGTTACATCACCTTATGGTGAGGGTTAATTCCCCCTGAATGAGTCTTCCAAATATTGCTTTCACACAGAAAACTAAATGTCAGACTGAAAGACTCTAGCTTCTTTGCCTCATGACTACTTTTCTACGTTCAGCAACCACGGTTGTTGTTGTTTCTGTTAACCTTCTAGTCTTCTCCAAAGTCCTGTTCTGAGTGGCCCCAGAGTGGGCTTTCTGTATCATGGAATGCCAACCATGGAACAGCCTTCGGAAAGGAAGGGGTGCCTAGACCTTCAGCCCTCTCAGTGACTATAAATCTCTGTTAGCTCTGCCATTGCTGTGAATGTATTCCTTTACTTCTTATTTAGAACACAGCTTAAGTTGTTGCTGATTCAGATGGACTACCTTTCTTGTGCATGATTTTTGTGGGGAAAAAAAAGAGAGAGAAAATAATCTCTTAATATAATGTATATGCGGTATGTTAGTATTTCCTGTGTGCTGGCAACTTACACAGTCTTCAACAGCTTTAGTAAATTCCAGAGAGGGCATGGAGTAATTAAATTTATCTCTGAAAATATTAATGGATGATAAGGATACCATAAAAATGTTCCATTTCAATAAGCTGCTTAGAAAGCTAGGACAAATTGGGCGAAATAATTAACTTACTTGCCTAAGATGTAGAAGAACTGGTAGATAAACCTTTTGTATTTCTCCACAACACGTGCCTCCTCTAAGAATTGGAATCTACAGAACACGAAAGAGCCAAAACCATAATAACCTCAGAGCAACTATGAGAGAGAAGAAGGCCTTTTCTAAGAAGGCTCTGAACGGAACTCTCTCCAGGCAGAACGAAAAAAGTATGAAATATAAGTTTCATTTCCACCTAATCTGTTTTTCACATTGACTCTCGGCTTGCCTTGCATTCTTCCTATTTGTTTTTCTTTTTATTCATACTTTACAAGGCCTCTGTGAAACTCACATGGAAGTGTAATCATGCTTATTTATTTACTGTTAGTTGTGGGTTTTTCTGATTAGATTTTGGTGATGCTTTTAGCTTGTGATACATGTTCTTTAGTGATTGCTTTTTTTGTTGTTGTTTTTGCTTTCAGGTTTTGTAGGACATTTTTAAAATATTTCCTTTTTGAATGGTAAAAGTGGGGTAATAAATAAAGATGAGGCTAAAACTAAGACTTTGTATTGCTTCCCATTTGATGTTCTGGCTTCATACACCATTTCTGAATTGCCTAATATAAGCTCAGCCTACATATTGCAAAAGAAGGCCCCAGCCAGCACGCAAAAGAAGGCCTAGCCAGCACATGAAAGAAGGACCCAGCCAGTAGTGGCGTGTGGCATGCACACACCCGCCTATAGCTCTCACCCACTGGCCTGCAGGACGTTTCCACGACACCTCCCCTGCACATGGTCAGGATGGTGAGCCTAGCAAAGGGGAGGCAGGTGAAGACAATGATGGTCAGCTGGGGGGACAGTGGTGGCAGGGGGGCAGTCATAAATGCAGGTGGGCCCAAATTTTGTTCATGTGACCATGGAGGTGCTGCAATGGCCGGAACTTTGAGGACTGGTCGTACGTCCCTTCATTCAACGCCATCATAACTTTGAATGGTCGCTGAACAAATGGATGTTAAGTGAGGACTACCTGTAGAAGAAAGAAAAAAATATCTTAACAGGACCCCATCTAAGCTCTTCAAGGTAGGCCAGGTCAAGAATCAGAAGCAGCAAGGATTCCAGGAACGCCCTTTATTGTTGCAGGGTAGAATAACAGAATCTGAAAACCCTGGCAGAGTTTTTCCTCTGCCCTATCTCATACCAAATAAAATCAAGGTGGGGAATTTTGAGTTTCTTTCACACGGCTTCCACTTGCTCAGGATTGAGTTGCCATTTCCCTTAGCAGTTCACTGCTCTCTTCTCCCTTCCCAAGGCCAGACATACATTCTTTCACACCCCACAAGACAGTAGCTATCAGAGCTATCTCTCCTCTGCCATCAACAACAACTGGAACCATCAACTAAAGAAGGGATGAACCACTGTAATACACTACCTCAATCTCACAGGCAGTCCAGAAGGACACCATGGCCCTCTATGTTAGATTTATGTTCCTTCTGGTTGGTCGAGGCCTCCTGGGAAGGGATGTGTGGTTGGGTTCTGGCAGTGCTTAATTCCTCTTTGAGGAAGGGGATGGTTCTCTTAAGTAGGTGGTGGTATGACCCCTTCTCAAGAAACCATTGCTAGACCCCAGCATCCTGGACAATTTTCATCCAGTTTCCAACCTCCAGAGAAGGTGGTCACCCTGCAATTTAAGAGATCCTGGGAGAAGGAGATTACCTGGACCCCCTTTAGTCAGACTTCAGGCCAGGGTATGGGACCAAGACAGCATTGATCACACTTTTGCATGACCTCTGGCAGGAGTGGGGGTGGGGGTAGTGCAGCTATTCTTGTTCTTCTTGATTTTCAATGGCTTTCAATAACATTGATCGTGGTATCCTTCTGAGCTAGCTCCAGGAGTTGCAGGTAGACAGCATGGGGTTGTGCTGGTTCTTCTCCTCCCTCTGGGGCTGGTTCCAGTCAATGGTGATGGGGGGGGGGGGGCGAGAAGTCCAGCCAGTGACCCTTCCTTTGTCAGGTATCTGTCAGGTGCTGCAGGGTACTTTCTCCCTTCTTATTTAACATCTATATGAAGCTGCTGGGTGAGGTCATCTGATGGCTTGGAGTGAGATTTCATCAGTATGCTGATGATACTCAGCTTTATATCTCTGTTCTCCTCTGCCATGGAGGTTCTATCTCAGTGCTTGGAGACTGTGGGCTCCTGGAAGGGGTGCAACAGGCTTCAGTTCAACCCAAGCAAGATTCTGGCTCTGGGTTTTTGAATCAGTTCCAGGGACTTTTCATCTTTGGCTCTGGATGGGGATGGCTCTGCTCCAGACAGACTGGTTGCACAATCTGGGGGTCCTCTTGGACTCATGGCTCCTGCTCTAGAAACAGATGGCAATCAGGTTTAAAAGGACCTTTGCGCAATTTCGGGTTATGTGTCAGTTGCACCCATTCCTGGACCTAGGGGCCCTGCTCATGGTCACTCATGCCCTTGTGGCTTCCAGACTGGACTACTGGAATGCGCTCTACATGGGGCTGCCCTTGAAGAGTATTTGGAAGCTTCAACTGCTGCAGAATGTGGTGGCACGGTGTGATGGAATGGTTTGGTGAAGGCTGCACTCAGGGAGATAAGCATTTCCTTAGCCCCCAGCAGGAGCGTGGGAAGGTTAAGAGGATGAGACTGGCACCACCCTAAGGAATTCGCGGTGTTTGCTCACTGGCTTGGGAAGTTTAGATTCAGTCTGGCAAGATTCTGTCTTGTGGGTGAAAGCTAATAAAACCTATCAAACTAGACCTGTACTGTCTCGTGGAGTTTTTTGGGCTGAACCTGATACATGGGCAGTTAATGGTGCTGGTTACTGGGCGCATGTGACACCACTGCCTGGAAAGTTGCATTGGCTTCCAGTGTGCTTCTGGGTGCAATTCAGGTGCTGGTTGTTACCTTTAAAGCCCTATATGGCTTGGGGCCATCTCTCCCCAATTGTCTCTACCCATCCTATTCAATCTAGCAGAAGGGGCATGCTCTGGGTACCGTTGGCTAAGGAGTGTCGGCTGGCGGGGCCCAGAAGAAGAGCCTTTTCTGTCGTGACACCTGCCCTTTGGAACATCATCCCCTCTAAATAGCCCCATCCCTGCTGGCCTTCCATAAGGTCCTGAAAACTTGGTTTTGCGCCCAAGCCTAGGGCCTTGGATGTGTGACAGAGCCTGTCTCCTGGCTAGGTTGATAGTTGTTTAATGGTGCTTGGCTGCTATGTGTTTTACTTTTTATATTATGTATTTTATCTATTTTATTGTAATCTGCCTAGAGTCACATATGTGAGATGGGTGGCCAATATAAATCAAATAAGTAACTTAAATACATAAACAAACAGCATGAAAGACCACTGAAAAATCTAAAAGGACTAAGATGAACATTCTTCTTCCACCCAGGTCCCAACAAAATCTTCTACTAGTGCAACCAACGCTGCCTCCTTTTCATGTCCGAGCCTGAACCCTGACTGTGGAAAGCAACATAATCTATTTCCTTTAGGTGCTGGGTAGCTGATTCCCTACTGCCTCAATAACCCTTCCCTAAAAGGTGGGAGACTGGGCAATAGTTGTCTAGTATCTCCAGATCCAGATAGGGCCTATTAAGGTACAGCCACACCACAGCCTCCTTCAAGGTCACTGGTTACATTCCCTCCCACAATGAGGTATTAACTATCTCCCAGGAAATTACCTCCTCACCATATCATAAACAATCCAATTGCTTTATCTAAAAAATATAACACAGAATATATGTGGTTGTCCAACTCTAGCATTAGCTCTTTGTTTCAAGCAAGTTCTTCCTACTTGAGAAAAAAAAAGACTAGCGCTTAATTATAATTATATGTTCTAGATAAATTACCATTGTATCACTAAAGCCTGTATGGTGGTCACCCAGCAAGACTCTTCCGGCACAATCCTTTTATTAAACAGGTATGTTTCTTAATGTGGTAGCGCAATATGCGACTGCATTATTAGACTCAAATTCAAAGATTTCAAACAAATCACCCAGGATGCTGAGGCAAGAATCTGCTCTACATATTCTGGGCCATTAATCATAAATTCTGCAAGTCCTCTGGTTGCAGCAATAACAATCAGCAGGCAGTCAAGGTCTGCTCAGCGCAAGCGACCTTCTGAGCCGTTAACATCTTTACTACATAATCAGCAGGGAATTCCATTTTCAAAATGCACGACCTCATAATCTATTGCAATAGAGATTGGCCCAGAGCACTGGATTTTCTGGTCACATGTATCAAAGAATTAAAACAAAAATAGTATGCAGCCAGATTAATCTTCAACCTCTAAGAAAAATCCCTCTTTTCCTTCTCTTTCTCTATGTACATCAACTCCCAGCTGCAGACAATCATAGGTACGGTAGCTTTAGTCTAATACAAGCCAATGCATGTTTATCACGGCCAAACCCTGTAAAAGATGGACAGGAAAGACAGAATAGTATTGGAAAAGTTACTCAGTAAAGGTGGCATTAAATAACTACTAATTCTCCTCCCTAGAAGTGTGGTACAAATGCACATATTCATATTAATGGGAAAACTGAAATATCTCTCGTTCAGCATCACTGCTCCTTTTCCTATTTTTAGGGAAGGGTGGAAATAATAGAGCAAAGGGCATTTCTCCATCCCCATCCAACATGCAAACAGAAATCTATTTCTATAATCACGGCCCTGGGTGAGATTTAAAAGCAAGCAAAGTAGTTTAGCTCCTAGCCAGGCCCAATAAATCACAGAAAAGAATCAGATCACAAGCATTTCAAAATGTAACCTTGGCAACGCAGAAAAATGAACCAACAGAACTTAGCCTCCTTTGCTTTATTTGTCGTTTCTGAAATTGGAACTGAAAAGGAACGTTCACAACGAAGTCAGCAGCAAGAAACTACAGATACAAAGGGCTTAAATAGAAGACATTTATCTCCGCACACATTTTCATTTAGCCCTTCCCAATCTAGTGCCCTCCAGATGTATTAGAACTGCAACTGCAATCACATACATATAGATATTACATATATCTATCATGCTGTTCCCTTTCAGGATAAGCAACATTATGCAGAGAGTAAAATGGCAATAAGAAATAGTAAGTCAATTACATTAGAGCATGAGACAAGAAAATTAAAGGGAAATATAGCTAAATCTCCTGTCAACCCTATAAAGTAGATCAGTCTAAGAGACCAATGTCCTATAGGTCAGGACTACCTTTATTGTCAGCTATAGTAACAGAATCTCTTTTAAGTCTGAATGTGCTTCTCCCCTCCCTCACTTTATCTTAGTGTGAACTAGGGAGGGGCCTGTCTGAGATGTCTATTCAAACTAGTTTCCTGGAATGGGCTCGAGCTCTCTTGTCTGATCGTTCCTTAGTAGCAGCTCTTCCTCCTGTCCTTCAAGGCCATTCTCTATACTCTCCAAATCTACTTTAAGAGTTTATATTCACTATTATTTCCTATACCTTTCTATCTTTGCAAACCACCCTTGCTTCCTTCATAAACTGCTTCCTATGTTGCCTTTTTTTCTTTAAATTTCTCACCTCTCTCTTTTCGAAGATCTCATCAACTCTAACCAACCATATGACTTTTTTGGTTTTCTCCTTCCTCTTTACTCATGCAAGCTTCCTTCAAGTATTTGTTTTGTTATTCAGTCCTTATTCATTTTCTGTATATAAGCAACCTACCTCAATATATTTATTTCATCTTGGTCGCTCATATTTATATTCTACCCAAGTTCATTTATGGAGACTGATGGACTAGGAACCAGTGGTTCTCAGGCTAGACAGAACAATCATTTAAACACTGAGTAGATGTCCCTCAATTTCAAGGCTGGGAAGAAAACAGCCAAATTTCTGTTGATTCAGAAAGGTGAGAGGAAAATTTCTAAGATTAAACCTGGAACTGATCTGATTTTTATGTTCTATAGGATGCAGGTCATATCTATCTAATCTGGTCTGCAATAAAACAGGTTAGCTAGTAATTTGGATTCTGTGAGCTTCTCTGGTAAGCAAGTCCCTGAGTATGGGGTTAAGTGTCTAAAGAGCAGATGTTTATTGCTGAATCTGTCTTGAAGTGCGACATTCAACACCAATTTATCCTGACCTTATCTCTTCTTGTTTTACCATACATATTTCTTAAGTACCCCATTCCTTCTGCATTCAACTTTCTTGTTTCTCCTGGCATATCCATCTCTCTCACATATTAAGAAGTGGGCAGAAGCATGCTTTAATATACAGCCCTTTTGCTTCTTTTGACAAATATACATCCACACAACAGGCCACATTATAATTCTACCAAAATTACTTTTTAAAAAAATATAAATGTTATTATGTTTTCCAAAAATAGCTATAAGACAGAAAAATCAAGAAAAAAGAAAGGGAAAAAAGGGGGGAAAGAAAAAAGGGGGGAGGGAAGAAGAGGGAGCATAAGGTATAGATACAGAATATATTCGCCTCTTACTCTACTATCTAAAAATTTACATAGTAAAAAAATAGTTTTTAATATAATATTCAGAAAAATTCTACCAAAATTTCTGTGTTCATTTTCTTACTTTTAGAAGTATTTGAACAGAAATTCATCTTCCATTTGCCATTTACCTTGGTTTGTTCATTTATTTATTTATTTTGCCATTGATTTATAATTTGTAATCATTTCTCCAATGTCTTTATTCTAATTCTATCCCTACCTTATCTTCCTACTTGTACTGGAATAGTATTTGTACTGTTTCTTTCAGTCAAGGACCCTAAACTTCTAAACACACCCCATGACAGGGATATTACACACCTGTGTCTTACTCCTTGCAAAATGTTGAACAATTTACTAAGCATTCCATTTATTCTCACCCATGCTTTAATTCTGTCATATACCACTCTTAATATGTTCAGCAACTAACTTTCAGCTCCATATTAGTACAAAATATTTCATAATTCAAACCTATTCATTTTATCATCTTCTTTGTCCAAACCAAGAAATATACATTAACCTTTCTTTCTCAATGTAGTCTGAGGAAATTCTCTGGAAAATACTGTCACAGAAAAATCAGCTAATTATCTTGGTTCTATCATTTAGAATTAAAAGCTCACCTAAAGGTCCATCTAAATCCCATTACTAGAGAGGAAAATGGCTGATGCCAGAGTGATTGAAAGCAAACTATTTACATCCCCAGAACAAACAATGCATGGCTATCACAGAATCTGCATATGTTAGATGGCTATTTATGTCTTATAAATAGAGAATGTAAGCAAGAAGCATGGTTTGATTATAGTATGATTAACCTATCAAATCCTACTTCAATGTATGTGACATTGGGCTTTGTCCAAGGGCTCCACAGCAGGTCCGCCTTGTCTGGGAGCGGCCCCCATCGCAAGGTAATGCCAGGTCCTCCCTCGCAGATTGATGAATAAGATAACATTCAATAAAACTACTTATTTTCCTCTTGTTTAAAAATGACTGTAATCTTGGAATCTCTTCTAAACTAGGAGGAATTTCCCTGTGCAAGACAAAGCATTCCAATCTCACCTTTCTGTTAAGCGCACAGAAGAGAGCAAGAACATATTTAGGGCACATTTTATGCAATTAACAACTTTCACCCATTGAGCGCTACACTGTCTAAAGGCTTTCCTTTTCTGGCATAATACGTTCATATTCATACATTATATACATTACTCAGTATATACATTTCTCAGTATACATCCCTATTTAGTGGTTCTGCGGTTACATCATCTAGACTTGCAGCCTGTCAGGCCCAGGCCCAAGAACAACGATGAAATGGTCCAGTTGAGTACAGTTCCTTTATTTGCTTACACCTTATAGACAGAATCTTGCCAAACTAAACCTACAGTGGGGCAAAAAAGTATTTAGTCAGCCACCAATTGTGCAAGTTCTCCCACTTAAAAAGATGAGAGAGGCCTGTAATTTTCATCATAGGTATATCTCAACTATGAGAGACAAAATGGGGAAAAAAATCCAGAAAATCACATTGTCTGATTTTTAAAGAATTTATTTGCAAATCATGGTGGAAAATAAGTATTTGGTCAATATCAAAAGTTCATCTCAATACTTGGTTATATATCCTTTGTTGGCAATGACAGAGGTCAAACGTTTTCTGTAAGTCTTCACAAGGTTTTCACACACTGTTGCTGGTATTTTGGCCCATTCCTCCATGCAGATCTCCTCTAGAGCAGTGATGTTTTGGGGCTGTCGCTGGGCAACACGGACTTTCAACTCCCTCCAAAGGTTTTCCATGGGGTTGAGATCTGGAGACTGGCTAGGCCACTCCAGGACCTTGAAATGCTTCTTACGAAGCCACTCCTTCGTTGCCCGGGCGGTGTGTTTGGGATCATTGTCATGCTGAAAGACCCAGCCACGTTTCATCTTCAATGCCCTTGCTGATGGAAGGAGGTGTTCACTCAAAATCTCACGATACATGGCCCCATTCATTCTTTCCTTTACATGGATCAGTCGTCCTGGTCCCTTTGCAGAAAAACAGCCCCAAAGCATGATGTTTCCACCCCCATGCTTCACAGTAGGTATGGTGTTCTTTGGATGCAACTCAGCATTCTCTCTCCTCCAAACACGCCGAGCTGAGTTTAGACCAAAACGTTCTATTTTGGTTTCATCTGACCATATGACATTCTCCCAATCCTCTTCTGGATCATCCAAATGCTCTCTAGCAAACTTCAGACGGGCCCAGACATGTACTGGCTTAAGCAGGGGGACACATCTGGCACTGCAGGATTTGAGTCCCTGGCAGCGTAGTATGTTACTGATGGTAGCCTTTGTTACTTTGGTCCCAGCTCTCTGCAGGTCATTCACTAGGTCCCCCCATGTGGTTCTGGGATTTTTGCTCACCGTTCTTGTGATCATTTTGACCCCACAGGGTGAGATCTTGCATGGAGCCCCAGATCGAGGGAGATTATCAGTGGTCTTGTATGTCTTCCATTTTCTAATTATTGCTCCCACAGTTGATTTCTTCACATCAAGCTGCTTGCCTATTGCAGATTCAGTCTTCCCAGCCTGGTGCAGGTCTACAATTTTGTTTCTGGTGTCCTTCGACAGCTCTTTGATCTTGGCCATAGTGGAGTTTGGAGTGTGACTGTTTGAGGTTGTGGACAGGTGTCTTTTATACTGATAACAAGGTCAAACAGGTGCCATTACTACAGGTAACAAGTGGAGGACAGAGGAGCCTCTTAAAGAAGTAGTTACAGGTCTGTGAGAGCCAGACATCTTGCTTGTTTGTAGGTGACCAAATACTTATTTTCCACCATGATTTGCAAATAAATTCTTTAAAAATCAGACAATGTGATTTTCTGGATTTTTTTTCCCATTTTGTCTCTCATAGTTGAGGTATAGCTATGATGAAAATTACAGGCCTCTCTCATCTTTTTAAGTGGGAGAACTTGCACAATTGGTGGCTGACTAAATACTTTTTTGCCCCACTGTATACTACAACTAGTGGATATACCCTGTGAGATTCTAGGGAGTGGCTTTCCTGAACCTCTTACTCTTCTCACGCTCCCCCTGTGGACTGTGTTGCCTCTTGCCTCCTTTCCCCTGCTGGAATGCACCCCCTCCTGCCTGATAGCCTTCATCTCCCACATCACTCCCCTCCTCGTAGATACATTCCCTCACACAGCCTTACAATTTTTCAGTATCTTCTCCACGTTTATGACATCATTTTCATCAACTTTTTCTTGAACGCTGACATCTATAGCATCCATTCCAATCCCACACCAATTGTGAAAATGTGATTTTTCATATTTTGTTACTGTTAAATAGCAACAGTGCTGAAAAGCACTGCAAAATAGGTGTGTTGAGATTCTGCAGCTCACCTCCCCAACTGGAAAAAAAACATGTAATACTCCTGCTCCTTTTGGTGACTTCACAATGTCACAATCATGTCTCAAAGGCCCCAAAACTAAGAAAAAACATTACAGGTAAAACAAGTAGTCCAACTCTGGGCCACACCCATAAGTTAAACACAGTATTTCCAAACCGTGGAATAGCAATAGGATAGCAACAGGAATATCTTCCCCATCAAATTCCAAGATGGTTCATTGTCCAATAACTGAACCAGACTGAATCAGCAGCTTGGATAATTACAACCATTTAGGGTATAAATCATGATGAGGTCAGGGATTACACTGGGGACCTTCTGGATGCAAAGCATATATTTTACTCTCTTGCTTCTTGATATCCCACATCTAAGCACTCTAACTACTAGGAAAACAATCCCAACATTTTCTCACTGTCACAGGAATAATCATCTTATTAGAAAAAAATGAAAACAACTACATACAGCAGCACAGTTATCTGCTATTAAAAGGCTACTACCAAACAGGCCTTACATTTTGTTATGCCAAATATACTAGAGTTGTTAATTACTTACAAGGCACAGCATGGCGATAAAGGTTATCTCTAATAGTCTGTTGCAGCTCATGATCTGGAGATCCTTTCTGAAACCTTTGGTTGAGATAATGTCTCAGGTCTTTGTTCAGACGACTTCCTAGAATGAATGAATGAATGAATGAATGAATGAATGAATGAAAGAAAGAAAGAAAGAAAGAAAGAAAGAAAGAAAGAAAGAAAGAAAGAAAGAAAGAAAGAAGTAAGTCAACAATTGAGCATAAAGGGGATTAATGTCTTCAGGTCTGGTGAACATTAGATTTACAATTTGTAGCTGCTCTGAATTATATGTTCCTTTCTTCTATAGATGGCTGACTATCAAAAAATAATTTGTTGCAAAGATGTGATGTCAGTGGCTTTGTAACCCATCTTTCTTTTTTCTTATTCTCCCCCCCCCCATCACATCACAGTACTTTTTTGTTAACACAAAAAGAAAGGACATAGGTAAAATGAAAATATTAAAAAGAGCAATATTTCTTTTTCTTCAGTCCTACTCACCAAGCTAAGCAAAAGGCAAAGCGATTAATGCAGCACATCTACCTGTGATAGGTTTTAGACAAAGATGTAGATGATAAGGGTTACAGGAATGATGTTGCTCAAATGTAGGAGCTACAGTATTAACATGATCTTCACAACAACAGGTTCTAGGTACAGTACAAACATTAAGTTCTACCCTTCTTTACATATATTAGAGAAGAATCTGTTGCTCCCATATTATACTCATTAATCCATGCAGATTTCATCCCAAATGGACTTCTTACATGCAAATATAAACCAATATCACTGGGAACAACTGAATCTGTAGTTTAAGATCTTAGTTTATAAACCAACATGAAGCCAATTTGGCATAAGAGAATGTCTGGTTTAAATGAACCAGTTAAAGCCAAGTACATAAACTGAAGTACAAATGTCAGCATTCAAGGGCAAAATCTATGTGCTTGATTTTGCACATAGATTCCTATTCATTCTTGACCTATCCAAGCTGGAATAAGTAAACTGGAATGCCAGCTTTTCCTGTGAGCGCTTTCTGGCTTCCCCAGTCTAATAAAAATATGTATGGAAGTACAGTAGATAAAAAGAATGCATTCCCCACTTTAAATCTTCAGGTTTCTACATTAGAAATGAATCTTACTTCTTCTAGTGACCAAGCAAGATACAAGGGATTAAGTTAAATTTATTATAGGGTAATGAACTGTTTATTCAAGTAAGTAAAATATTATGGTAGAATATTCTGCAGCATCAGCATAGAAGAACGATGTAGAATATAAATCATGTGTTTTCCTCAATGTTCATAATCATATACATCAATAAATGCAGTCATTAGTTATCTGGTCACAGACCAGTAGGGATTTAACATGGAGTAGTTAAAATTGAATAAAAATAATAATCGAGAATCTTCTAAGTTTTTCTATAGAAACAGTTCTCTATTTAAGACTAATCACTGCTCTGGGATGGATGGATGGATGGATGGATGGATGGATGGATGGATGGATGGATGGATGGATATCCCAACTGAATTCCCATTAATTAGCTCCTTCCAAAGCAAATAATCCATCATTTTTTGTTTGTTTGTTTAAAGGGGGAACGATTAAGAAACTTTTCTCTTTGATACATAGTCAACTATTCCTTATAAGTCCCAGAAGGCCTGACAAATTCATTCTCCAGACCTGCAAAATGATTAAGCAGAAATTAAATTGTTCCACGAGGGCAAACACCCGGAGGTCTGAATATACCCTCTCAAATTCTACCACTATCATGTTTCAATTTGACTGTGTATCCTTCAATCGTTTCATGAAAAAATAACTCTACGGGCTTTGCATTTCATGAGAGAGAGATATCCTTTACAAAAGCCACAGTTGCCTGGAAACGACTTTTTTATAATTTATTCCATTCAGCTGGGGTTGCCCTGCTATCTGCTGCCCATCAGGCTGCTTTAGATGAAAAGTAGGTTCATTAAAATAAATGTGTCTCTATCAATAAAAATACAATCATAAGAGAAGCCAAAGCTAAGATGATGATGTTCAGCTTAATGGATCTCCCTTATTTTCTAAAACTTTATTACATAAAGAAGAGAATATATGTAACTCAGAGTTGAACTATGGAGTCCTTGGTGTGGAGCAAACCCCACATTCACTTGCACTGATGATGCTACCTAGTTGGATAATGGAACATCTGCAAGAAAACAACCAAGCTCAGAGCACCAAGGACTCCACATTATTACATCTTCTAATTATACAGAGCTGGAGAAAGAGATAACTCCATCGCATGTTTATTATTCTACAGTTGTTTGTGCCTTGGTGAAATAACATCTAAATAATTTCAATGTGTTTTCCATAAAGTTACTTTTGGAGTGCCAATGTTTACTCCAACCCAAAGAGATTGGCACTGTTTTCAGACTGTCTTCCGGCACAAGTCAAAGTTTTGGTGTTATATGTAAAGATCAAGCACTGCCCAAGATCAAGCTCTTTAAGGGCCAACTATTCTCCCAAACAACGATCTTAACAAGCTGTTAAGATTTAGAGGAAATATATTTCAGGATACCTTACTTGCAGAAATGCAGACGTAAGGAAAGAGCTCTCTGCTACATTGCTCTCAAATTATGGAATGTATTTCCCTAAAAATGACTGGTTACCTCTTTCTGTGCTTTCAACAAAGGGGTCCAAGGCATTTCTTTTTAACTTGCATTTTAAATTGTGGGGATTTTTAATGTTATTTTTAAACTAATATCATTGTTTTATTCCTGTGACTCCTGTTTTAACATTTTAAATTTTTAGATTGCTTTATGATGGTTTGTTTTTGTTTTAGAAAACTAGAATATAATAAAACAAATATTTTGTTTGGCAACAATACTATTCCAGAACTCCTGCTTCCTGAAGACAGGAGAGTTGCAAAAGAACTGTGAACACACAAATCAGGATCGTTTTGGTCTTCTAAGTTGAAAAAAAAAATAGCCAGTGGTTATTATACAGATTTGAATATTGAAAGTAATCACTGCAACTTTCTGAAATATTCCCCTTCCTTCCTGTATTTAAATAATCAGGATCATAAACTATATAGCAAGGTAGAAAAATATGATTTGAACAAGTCAAGGTCAGCATACAATGATCTGCAACCTACATTAGGACTCTTTACAGATGAATATGCTATTTCATTTAGTTTCCTGGATAAAGAAACAGTTCTCAGAGCTTGGTGGGAAAGTAAATTACATGGCTTCCAAGAGCTGGCTTTGAAAAGTAAAAACTGTATTCTGCCAATGCTCTCTTTATCAAAAGCAGCAGCTGCCTTTTGAGTTTCTTGGCCCATTTCTTGAATTATTAGTCAATAGTCATATTAACACTGGTATCAGAAATACAATACACACTCCCTGTGTATCCCTCCTCTATCAGAAAATCCCAGAATGGAATTTTTGAAATTTTGACATTATCTTGTAATTGGCATATGAAAACAAAGTTTAAAGAGCAGGTGGATCAAATGCCTCTGAAAATGATAATTCCTCCTATTAAAGCAAAACTGCAGAGCTGAAAGCTCTAAACACCTACTTTATTGAATTCATAAGAAAAAAGCTATTTATGTAACTGCTGACACTATACATTTGAAGTGTTGTCTAGTGCTGAGTAAAGGAAGAACATTAATATTCAGTACACACGGGAAATCCAGGTTCAAATGCCTTCTCAACAATGATTCTGTTTTAATTAACTGGGAGAGCCATTCTCCCTCACTGTTGCTATAAAATGCCCCCTTAAGAGGGTGCTTTTTGGATCTTCAGAAATGCAGGAACACAAGGGCACAGGTCATTCAATCTTTTTAATTCAAACCACCATCTTGCATAAGAACAATGATGGGTAGGACACAAGGTGTAAATTGCATATATGAATTTGCTTCTTAGGCCTTAATCTAGCCATTTTTCAATTGGCTCACAGTGAAAAGAATGCAGAGACTTCTTTAGATATGGTTGACTGATTGATTATATGCCATCAAGTCAGTGTCGACTCAGCGACCACACAGATCAGGGTTCCCCAAAGTGGTCAATATCAATCCTCAAGGGTTGATGGGACTATTCTTTATTGTTGATGCCATTGTTGTTGTTGTTGTTATTCATAGTACTATTAGTTAAAGTAGCATTTATTAAATTATTTTCACATAATAAATGTTTGGGGGTCGATGCACAATCTGAAACTTCAGGAAGGGGTCAATGAGCCATCAAGTCATTTTCGACTCCTAGTGTCCACACAGATAGTTTTTCTCCACTATGATCTGTCTCTAACCTGGTTCTTCAGATCTTCCAATGGTGCACCTATTGCCACTGTAATTGAGTCCATCCACCTTGTTCCTGGTCATCCTCTTCTCTTTCCTTCCGCCTTTCCCAGCATTACAGCCTTCTCCAGAAAGCTAGGCTTTCACATAATGTGTCCAAAATACAGGTAATCCTCGACTTACGACCATTCTTTTAGCAACCATCCAAAGTTACAACGATGCTGAAAAAAGTGACTTACGACCATCGCAGCGTCCCCATGGTCACATGATCAAAATTCAGGCACTCGGCAACCGGCATGTATTATGATGGTTACAGGATCCCAGTGTCACATGATTGCCATTTGCGACCTTCCCAGCCAGCTTCTGACAAGCAAAGTCAGGGAGGAACCGTGGGATTCGCTTAATGGCCATGTGATTCCCTTAACAACAATGGCAAAAAAGTTTGTAAAATTGGGTGTGGTCACATGATGCATCACTTAATGACCACACCGCTTAATGATCAATTTTCTGTCCCTATTGTGGTTGTAAGTCAAGGACTACCTGTAGGATAATTTGAGCCTGGTCATTTGTGCCTCAGATGAGAACTGTATGTTGATTTATTCCATTTTTTATGATCCATTTTCTTGGCTGCCTATGGTACTCTCGGGAGTCTTCTCCAATACCAAAGTTTGAAAGTGTTAATACTCTTTCTTTCTTGCTTTTTCAAGGTCCAACTTTCACTTCCATAGAGTTACACAGGGAATACCATGGCTTGCACTATTCTGATCTTTGTAGGTACAGACATATCATGGCATTTGAATATCTTTTCCAAGGCCTTCATGACCGCTCTGCCAAGTCCTAGTCTGCAGTGTATTTCTTAAATGCTTGTTCCTTTATGACTGATTATTGATTCTAAAAGGGACCACTTATCCATCACTTCATTCCCAATTGCCAATATCTTCATTGCCAATGTTAAGGTTGGTTGTTCTGCCTATTGTCATTAGTCTGCTCTTCTTTATATTTAATTTTAGTCCAATTTTTTTTTACTGTGCTCCTTGACATACTACTAGAGCTATCAGGGTAGTGTCATCAGTATAATGAAGGTTACTGATGTTTCTTCCTCCAATTTTAAAACCATAGCAGTCTTTTCCAATCTGGCTTCACTTAATACAAAACAAGGCTACAACTGCTTAAACATCTCCAATGACTTCTGGCAATTTTCCAAATATTATTTCAGACCACTGGGAGGATAAGGTAATAAAATTTACAACGGTCCAACTTGTGGGGAAGTTATTTCTTCAAAATGTAATGATTTATATAACATCCACATCACTGCAGTGTTCTGATCCAAGACACACATACACTCACTACACAGTTGCCCTATATGTGTGTTTGTGTGTATTTCAGTTTCAGTTAGAGCAAATTACTTTCACTAGAAATGTTGGTTAAATATAAATCTGCTATAAATTTCTAGCAAAGTGAATAGCTTCAGCTTAGTCCATCAAAAGTACATAGACAGTACAGCAGACACCACCGGAGGATCTAAACCGTTGGATCCAAGCACAACCTGTGGTTGTTTTACTACATATTAACCCACCAAACCTATTTAAAAGATTGTTTCTGGCATATATCTAATCCCAGGAGCTGTGACAGATATGGCAACATTTTGTGATGCATTACTTTGTACTGCTCCATTCCAGTCTTCTTACTGAAGACCAAAATTGGTAAGTAATGGGACTGTTAGAATTGTGCAATCATTAGCACTCTCACTGGTCAAATGCCAAAGTGATAAAAGAGAGTTCCTTCACACAATTTGCAGAGTTCTGGCTTTTGCATTACAGGCTAACTGTTCAGGGACGTGTTTGCCATGGGTAGACATAGGCTAACAGTAATTAGTGAACATTTGTCAAGGTAGTTTGTCACAATCTTGTTAAGGATTAATTATTATTTGAGAGTATTTCATTTACTGAGTTCCATTTACTGCAACTAAAATCAAGAATGAATATTTTTATAGGTTATATATTATTTCACTATTTTGTTTGGGTCACATACTACTAGATTTGAAAACAGATTCCCCCACTTCTGAGGCCACCTTTAGAGAAATGATTCAACCTTTGTTTACTTGGAATGAGTTTCATGGGGTTGGTTAGGGTGACCTCCCAATTAAACATGCACCAGATAGTAACTTAAACGGTTAACTCCTATACCTCACAGCTACAGAGGAGATGAACTGCAATGATGAAGGGAGCTGATATCGATTTAGTATTCAATGGGTATTGCAAACTAACAGTGAAAATACTTAGAACTGAAGTCATCAATCAGCAACAAGACATCTATGAACCAATCTCTTAGTATCCCTCCAGACTCTCTACTCCTCCCTGATTTTTATTTTATTTTTTATTATATAAAAAGGAAGCAAAGCATTTGTGTGGACAAAAATGCCATTGGGCCCTACATAAACTCTGAATAAATGTTGGGTGCTAACCTTTACTGTACTTCAAAATAAGATAGAATAGTAAAGAGCATTGGTGGGGGGCGGGGGGGGAGCTAGAAGAGTCAGAATTACTTGATCAGTTTTTATTCCACTAAATGGGAGTTTCATAATGAGCCAAAGATACTATGACCAACCATTTTGTGAACAAGTAAGCTCACTTATGGCAGCCATTTTGTGGGACTGTCCAAAGCATGCTATGAAAATACCAAGTGAGCCCACTGGGCCAAAGATAGTTTTGGACTTGTGAATGTTACAAATATTATTCACCCAAAGAAGGAAAATTAATGTGATGCTACCCAGAGTCACGTTATAATAAATAACTGTTATAATTTAATTAAATTAAATACATCATTAATCTGGGCACAACTGCAATTGAAAATGTCAAGATGTTAAACAGCATATATTTCATTACTGATATTTGTGCCTGCATAATGCCCATGGCACTGAAATTTGTGAGTTTTATCTTAAATATTGTTTTTTCCCCCTAATTAACAACCATTTTTTGAATTACAATTTCTCATTTGGTGATGTAGAATAACACTTTCTCTCTGAATTCTTACCAGAAATTCCATATCTGTTATACAGAATAACCTTTGGCAGGTGATGTATGGGTACCTCATGAAAAACAACATGAATAAATTATCTTCCTAATACATAACATGATCAAATGATTTCTCAAACACACAAGCTGTACTTGGATGGTTATAAACTTGTCTGCAAAAGCCTCTCCCAAGATGGGCAGGGGAAGTAAAAATGGGCTAATGTGCTGGCAGAAAAGGAGTTGGAATTTTGGAGCCGAGGAAAAGAAAAGAACGTCTTGCAAACTAAGTTGGATTTAGGCAGTTTTGGTGGCTGAAGGCAGGTCCCAGAGTGGAACCCTGGAAGACCACTGAAGAGTTCCTGGATGAAGAGAATGATCTTTGAAAATTTATGTATAACTAATCACTGATGGAGAAGTAGTTCCAAAGAAGACCCAAGAAGAAAACCAGCATTCTGCTAGCCACAAAATATTGCCAGTCGAGCTTAATTAATGTCCCTAAGGGGTAAATTAGTTAATAGCTGTACACACATAGATATACTGTAGCTTAAGTTAAATACACTCTTTGTAATGGTGATGAAACTACATTATTGGTGGCAGAGAACTAATCAGTAAAAGGAGGTAAGTTATAATGCAATTTACTGCTTGATTGCATGTCAAGATTCTTTTAAATCAAATGGGGGGGAGCGCAGTTTGGCTATCACTTATATTATACGCCTTACATGGCTAATAAGACCGATAGTTTCTCAATTTAAAAAAAATTGGCCTACCAGAGGTCTTTGTGTGATGGGAGTTTGCATGCTAAGAACCCAATTCCCTGTGAGAATGAGCATAAAAAATCCATAGCCATTGTTAAGCAAGAATTTTATTAACATGTGTCCAAAATTCCACACCACAACCCCAGTAAAACACCTCCTAAAATCTTTACAGTTGTGGACAGAAGTGTGACTATGGCACAAATCTGTAGTAATCAGTCCACTACTTTCTGACTTTTATTAGACGTTTGATTTACATTATGCAAGTTAGAGCTTTACAATACAAGAGCAAGCAAACTAAGATGATTCCTTTTTCATATGGTGCATCTGCTGGGACCCTTGGCTGTGGCACAAAGTAGAAGCAAGATTTTCTACATAAAAAATGGGAAGATGAATGTAAATTCCCAGATGATACATGGGGAGAATACATAGCCCTGCACTACAGGCAGAAGACAAGAGTTGTGTGATGTGGCATGAGTTATTAATGCTACTGCTGTATGTCAGTTGTGAAATTCTCTGGTGGCTTACTAATAAATCCCTGAAGTCACAGAATACATTTGTAAGGTCAGCAGCATAACGTCTACATTTTTATTTTACATGGTTCTCCTATTAAGCTTCCTAATTTTCCAATTCAGTCCACATATCAAACTGCTAAGACATGACTTCCCAAGAAGGTAAACAAATCGGAGCATAACAGATGACAATAAAGTCCACTACTAAGGTTAAAAAACCAGCTCTAGCTACTAAAGCTGTAAGCACAACAAGCAATCTGTAAGCCCAGCAAGAACTTCTATTAAATAGAGTCCTCATTCAATGAATATGTTGCTCCAAGTAACAGCTTGATCCTCTGCAACTTTACAGGGAGCAAATTCCACTTATTTCAGTGCATTTTACTGAGTGTGGACAAGATTGCAGGCTTAGCAGAACTACCATCTAATGAGCCCATGATGTCTTGATTCACTGCCAGCAAGACGCAGGATCGGCCACTAGATTCCCATACAACTACATCACACTGTTAAGACTTGGAAGCATTTCCTTAATATCCTTAGGAGGAAACAATGTAATTTGTGAAGCCATTACATGTTGAGTGATAATAACCAAATCAGAACCTTGCATGCCTCAAATCAACATAGTCTATTAAAAAAAAAAAAAAAGGAATATTAAACTGCCAAGCCTCAGATACATAAAGCTAAACTTGTAGTAAGTCCCTAATAAACAATATGCCCAAGAATACTTCACACACACACACACACACACACACAAATGCAGTTTTAATACCTGCCATTCACTCCCTAAACTCAAACCTGTGTTTATTTCAACATAGAGGATAAAACATATTGCAAATTCATTGAAGGCTGTATATGTGGAATGGGAAATAAAGGTTTACATTCTGTAATGTCAAAGTACAGCAGATAATGAAGAGGGGGGATTAATTTATTGTAAAAGCCATCTCAAAACCTTTCAAAGATGGAAATTACTTTTATACTTTATTTTTTAAATAACTCAGACTTGCACTTGGGTCTTTTTTCATCAACCTGGCTGGACAGTGAGTGATGAGAAGATGTTCAGTGCAGCCTTCCCCCCGCCCCCCACTAAATTCAAATTTAGTATTGAGTTATTGGGCATTTGTAGATATTTGAATATATACACAATATATTTGAATATATATACATATAAACTTTTCTAATTTTTAAGACACATATGGCGCTTGCATATGACTGCATCTTCTTAAAGGTCACATTGATTGTTCGAAAATGCCCTGTATCAAGGTCATCATCTCAGTGACAGAGCTTGGGGCAAAGGCTTCTGCCCCAAAGCCTCTCAGGGGTGGTCATTCTCACCCAGAGTGAAGATGAAGCTGGACCTGTTTTCTCTGCTTTCTTTGTCAGCCTAACTCTTTCTACCTTTCATCTACGGTACTTTAGCTTGGATTATGCTTCCAGACAGAAAGCCAGTTTGGCACAGTAGTTAAGTCTAGAAACCAAAAAATCGTGAGTTCTAGTCCCGCTTTAGGCACAAAGCCAGCTGGGTGACCTTGGGCCAGTCCCTCTCTCTCAGCCCTAGAAAGGAGGAGGCAATGGCAAACCACTTCCAAAAACATTGCCAAGAAAACTGCAGGGACTTGTCCAGGCAGTCACCAGGAGTCAACACTGACTCAGGAGTCAAAGGCACAGACTGACAAACACACAAACGCTTTCAAAAGATCACTTATATAGAGGCCAGTTCTGGTATCTCTCCTGACCTGTGAGCCTAATGCATCTACCTTACTTTATTTGGTTTTAAAGAAACTCTGTGCTGCTCACTCTTTCAACAGCTTTGGGTGGCTTACAATAACACAGAAAGAAAATCCATAAAATCACAACATATAAGAACACACACTAAAACAGCAGCATTAAAAGTTTAAAAGGCCTGGTTAAATAAATGTTGATGCTCCTTTTTAAATTGTACAAAGGGGGAAGCTATTTCATCTCCGACAGAGTTTATTCTATTAAGAAACACCCCAGCATCTACAGTCCTCAAGGAGTCAAGTTGGTATTTCCCAATGCAAGTTCTGAACCATCCCAAAGCAGCACCTCTAACCTCCAGTTCCCAGACCTCCAAAAATATGCCATAGTCAAGGGAATCAACAGCTGCTGAAATACCTGGAATATCAATATCGATATCAGCATCACACTACCTATCTCCCTCCCTGCACTGTCAGGGCTATGCAAATCTGGATCTGAACATTTACCTAGATAATCAGTTTCCTTAAGAATTCCTGGAGCTGAAGCACCACTGACTTCTCCACTACCTTGGCTAAAATGGAATATTGAACACTGCCTTACAGTTATTAAAAATAACTAGGTCCAGAAATGGTTTCTTAAGCAGACTTCTCAGCATTTCCTTTAATGTAGTGTGTGTCATATATTGTATATCTATAGTCTGCGCAATGCATCACATGTGAATTGAAAGGGATGCTTCAGAACATTCAGGGGCATGAACAAAAGGTCTCATTAAACCAGACACACCTTTTTCCAGAGTCATGTAGCTGCTGCAGAAGCCCCCCTGCAGAGGGACTTAAAAAATGTCGGTAAAGAAAGTTCCCAAAGATAAAATCTAAGATTAAAACATAAATTACACTGCAGTTAAAATGTGTATTTTTCAAATTATCTAACTTTATAAAAGTTAAGTTTCTTATGGGCAATGATCTTCTGATTAATCACTGATTAATGTGATACATTAGTTCACTATAATAGATATAATAAAGAATAAATGTAGGTGGCTATTTACAGAGAACAGATATAAAAAAGCATTGTCTGTTCTCTAAGTGTATATAAAACCAGAATAATCAACCAGAATTATTGCAGAAGTTTCTTCCATTGGCCAAGGTCATCCAGATGGTTTTGTGCCTAAAATGGGATTAAAACTGATGGTCTCCTGGTTTCTAGCCTGGTGCCTTAGTCACTACACCAAATTGGCTCTCTACAACTAGCTGGCTATTAATCAATCCATCAATTAATTAATTAATAAGGCTGCCCAACTCACAATGACTCTGGGCAGCATACAACTTAAAATCAGTAAAACAGTAAAATAGGAAAAAGATCACTATAACTAAGGAACCAACATACTTCACACATTAACACAATCTCACTCAGGGGATACATATTCCACCTAACACAGAACCTGCAGAAAAAGCCATGTCTTCAAGGCCTGTTTAAAGGACAACAGGATCTGCACTACTTAAACCTTGGGGTGGGAGGAATACTATTCCAGACAGTAGATACTCTGACAGAGAAAGGACACCTCTGGGGTTCCATCAGACAGGACTACTTTAAAGATGGGACCTGGAGCAGGCCAGATTTTACTGGATGAAAAGGAACAATGTGAGAGAAGTGGGTCTTTAGGCCACCAGTCACTACAGCATGAAGGGCTTTATAGACAAAAGCCAGCATCTTGAATTACCCTTGGAAGCTTTCTGTTAACCAGTGCAGTACAGAGATGTCACCAGAGCAATAGAGAGGTACAATACAGAGGCGTTACTGCCCACACTATAAAATTCTGGGGCAGCAGCAACTTCCAAGTGGTGTTCAAGGCAGCCATATGTAGAACACATTGTAATAGTCCACAACATGAGGTAACTAAAGCATAAGTGCTGTGAGAATGGACTCCTGATCCAAGAAGGGGGATAACTGGTATACTATTATGGCCTCAGCCACTACCTGCCATGAGTTCAGGAAGATCCCCAAACTGCACATCAATTCTGACTGGGGGAGTGTAATCCCATTCAGAACTAAAGGTGGAAAATCCATGGTTCCAGAAGAACCAGGAACACACAGCCACTCTGTCTGGTCAGGGTTGAGTTTAAGTGTGTTGCTTTCCATCCAGACTCAGCAGCCTCCGAACACTGAAACAAGACCTTGACAGCAATATTTGACCAAGGGTTGAGATAGATAGCTGAGAATTATCTGCGCGGTGATGGTCCCTGACCTTACCCAGTGGCTTCATATAGGTATTAAATAGCAGAGGCAAGAGCATCAAGCCCTGCGGCATCCCACAAATCATGGGCCTCGGTTTGATTCTCTGCACCACCACCCCATCAATACTGACTGGAACCAGCCATGAAGAAAGGAAGAGAACCAGTGCAACACTGTGTTATCCACTCCCAATTCCTGCAATCAGTCAAGAAGAATACTGTGATTGATGGTACCAAAGGCCACCTGAGATCAAGGAGAACCAGGACAGTCACACCACTTCCATCCCTACTCCATCAGAGGTCATCCACAAGTTCAATTAATGCAATTTCTGTACTATGCCCCAGACTGAAACCTGACTGAAAAAGGTCCAGATACATCACTTTTTGCAGGGATCTCTGAAGCTGCATTCCAACTACCTTTTCCAAAAAGAGGTTAGTGACTGGACAAAAATTTTCCTGAACTGTTGGGTCCAGTGATAGCTTCTTGAGGAAGGGGCCAACCTCCTTCAATGCGGGCAGAAGCACTCCCCACTCAAGGAAACATTCACCACTGCATGAACCCAACCACAAGTCACTTCTCAGGAAGTCTTGACTTAGGGTATCAATCTAATGGACAGGTGGGTGGATTAACAGTTCCAAGGATCTCATCCACTTCCTCAAGAATTACACAGCAAACACTTCCCAGGTAACAGGATAAGATAGTGCCTCAGTCAGCTTGTAAAAACTTGCCCAGTAGAGTCAAGCTCCAAGTGGATCCTAGCAACTTTATTCATCTGGTGCCAGAGTATTCCTCAGAGTGCCCCTGAAGATACTCTTATGACCTCTTCCTCTCCAGCAGAGAATGAGTTACGTTAAATAGGACCATTAATAACTTCAGTGAGCCTACAAAAGGATCTCGGCGACTTCAACTATTTAAAACACCCCCAGCCCCTTCTCTCCAACCTTATCTTCTTGGTCAACATGCAGGAAAAGTTTGCCAGTCCTTTTGCAGTCAGGAAAGGGAACGAAAGATGTTGACTATTTACAAAGTCCAAGGTAGGAAACGATAGGAAAAACCATTCTGAGAGCCGATTGTCAGAATGTTTACCGTTTTTCATTGGAAGCAGTTAATAAATCATCATTATGAACAAAACCTTAAGCAGCTTCAGCTGCTAGCTTACAAAATTAGTTGGCTACATTGGGACATAATAGAATTGGCAAAGAGGATGAGCAAATATGGAAAAACCACCTCAAAATACAAACACAAATGAGCGAAAGCACATGTCAATAAAATTAAAGGCAGCAAAATTAAAGAGAAACACACCAACATAAATTTTTACAAGTATTAAATGACTACACCGAGGGCTGTTCTGTTATTTTTTATTATCCATTATAAAGATAAAATGCATTTGGATTTACAGAGGCTGTCTTTCTCTAATACACACTGTCTGGGTTTGTATGACATACTAAAGCAAGCTAAGGATACTTCTGCATCAGTGTTTTGCACTATTTTGGGATCAACTCTAGATCTGATTGATTTGACATTATTACCACTTGGGGGTATTAAGTCAATTTATTTCTACCTTGGTTCCAATATTTCCCTTTGAACTGCTGTGATCCTGCAGGCCTTGTGACAGTCCAGTTTTTCCCATTACTCACTCTCCTCCTGTATGCTTCTTCACAACCTAGCTCCTGTTTTCCCATGGCTAACTATGTATCAACATGTTACTACTGAGAAAGGCATCTGTCTTTGAAACTACCAAGTAACAAAGATTTTGTCTTCACAAGACACAGGAGTCGTTAATGCAATACTGTAGGAATGATGGCTGGTGGAAAGGAAGGCTTGGGAAATTTCAGTATTTTTGTTTACATTTTTATAGCAGACTCTCAGATTTTTCCCCTGTAGTCTATACTGAAATCAGTTAATCCAAGCAACAAGAATCTAGGATCAGAAGGAAGGTTAAGATTATAGTACAAAAATTCGAGCAAGTATTCTTCTTCAAAATAGACACATATATTTAGGTAATTTGTAGTGGCAAAATTCTTGTCCATTTCATTCCATTTTTTTATATAGCAGACTTGCCTATTTTGTGTAGGCAGATCCACCTTTATCTGTTCATTGTTTTAGTAACTGCTAGTCTTTCTACTAGTATGAGATATAACTCTCACAGAGACCTTCTTACACATAGCTTTCTCTCATAACAACTATACAGATCTGTTCTGCAAACCATCAGATAAATGCACAAAAACACATGGACTAAAACATGGAGGGGGCCATTTATTTTCATTTCTTTTTTGTGGGAATAGGGTTGAGGAGTTTCATATTACTTCAGGATTGGGGGCAGCTCTGAGCGTGTTCAACTGGTCAGCTGGAGGGCAAACAGCTGAGCAGCAAAGGCTTCATGGTGTTCTCTGTGCTCTAAGGCTGGCAGAAGATAGAAGGTGGATTTCATATTGCTTCGTAAGAGATGAGAGATGGAATTGCTGATTCATTTACTACAAGCACTCTTATGGGGCTTCAATCAAGCCAATCTAAGCAGCTCACAAAAACAATATAACAAGAAATAAACCACACAGAAGAAAAGATAAATAGACCAAAGCTGTTACAATACAATAACAAGAAGAAACAATAAGCAGTGCCTCCACACATCCTAGGTATATAAATAATCAACTCTTTAATCCTTAAATGCCGTCTTAAACAACCAAGTTATTTTCAAATGTTAATAATGAAGGTACCAATTTTATTTCTGGGAACAACTGATTTAGAGGAGGGGACTTCCAGCAGAGAATGCTTGCTTCTGAGTCCCCTCCTGCCTTTCCTTGTGGGGAATGGGGACTCTTAATATGCTTTCTCTATCAGCATACCTTGGGGGGGGGGAGGAGGAGAATTTATTTGGAGGCAATTTCTTGCAGATAACTGGTCTCAAGCCATGTAGGTGATAGAACTCATCTCACTGATGACTGTCTCCACTTTCTCAGGTTTAAGTGCCTCAAATTCTTTCCAGATATCACAAGGATCATTGTGGTCATCAATTCAGATCCTGTTCAACTGGTTTGTAACTCCAAGTGAATGCAAGTGCTTAGCTAACATATCACACCACCGACCATAAATCTTCTGGCTCATCATTCTCTAATAGGATCTGAATCAATTTGAAAAGGGTTGCTGGATAGCGTGGATGCAATAATGGTGCAGTAGTAGTTACACCTCATTTTTTATTTATTTATTATTAAATTTATATGCCACCCATCTCCCCCAAAGGGTGACTCATGTACTTGGGCATGTATTTTGATCCTCATCCTCTGCTAGCATAGTGCCAAGAAGCTCCCTGGGATCCAGTGAAAGGCCACTCAGGAACAGGACAGGAACTCTTGTCAAGAGCTCCATCACCTCCTTGTTCCAGAGTTCAGCAAAGCTGAACTGCTAGCCTTGTGAGGTAATCCAGACAGAAAGCACACCCAGATGAACTAATTCTTTATTATAAGGTTACATCAACAGAATCTTGCAAGTCTGAAAGTACATTTCTCCCCTGTCACCTTTACAGCCCAAGAAACTAGGGAGGTGTCTCTTATCTGACCATTCCCCTGGCCGTTGTTCATCCTCTTGTCTTCCAAGGTCATTCCCACATACCTTTACACCCAACAGAGCTGCCCTCCAGGTTGTTCCAAGCACCCCCTCACACCCAGCCAGATCCCTCAAGCATCTAGAGCAGAACACTTGATTAGGTCCAACCTCCCTGTGGAGGCTGTCAACTCCTGCTATATCTGACTCTGTCTGTCACTGCCATGATTGATCCTCCCCTCCTGACAATCTTCTCCTTCTATTTCTTTATCCCTCCCCCACTCCAGGCCATTCTGGGTACTAAATGCTGGCATTAACGTTACAGCCTTGATTAAAACACCCAACTCTATTTCCTACTGAAGCTCTGGAATTCCAACCCTCCTTTATCACCAAGCATCTTCTTTGTCTTTCTCTTCCTTTGGACTACTCTCACTCAGGCAAGATGTTCCGAATACCTCATTTGCTACCTCTAAGGACCTCTTCTAACACTATTCTCTGATTGCTCCTTGAGGATGGATAACTCTTTCCTTCTTCCTATATCCTAAATCTCTCAACACCTTCCTCTATTCCTTACACTTGCCCACTCATGTCCTAACTCAATCCTCTAACCTAACCTAACCTAACCTAACCTAACCTAACCTAACCTAACCTAACCTAACCTAACCTAACCTAATCTAATATTTTTACAACTCTCTTCTGCCCTTCCTTCCACCCAAGCTCTATTTCTAAGGCTGGAATTCTTCCAGCAGCATCTTCAGATTCATCCATCCTCAACAGCTCTAGTTACAGGAGCTCTAAAGAAAGCCATCCCCGCTTTTGCTCTGCAGCCACTGCTCCTGCTGCCAATGATCTCCTGACATGGCATGTTTCTGCTGGGCACTAAATGGTGGATGGTACTTATTTACTGGCACCCTGCAAGATTCTTAGCAGCTTCAAGCACAGTGACTCTGCGTGAAGTATTCCACACTTCTCTTCGGCTGCTGCTCCTGCTGCCTGCACTCTCCTGATATGACCACAACCCTGTGGATTCTGCTCATTGTCTTTCCAGCCAGCATACACCTTGTCCCAGTTCACTATTGACCTGGTCAGCTTTCCTTCAATCTGTCTCTTCCAACTCCATCTCCCCCAGTCTTTTCACACTGCCTGTTGATCTTCTTCTTCAACCTCTGTTTAGTGGTTCACTCAGAGATGGGGTTAAGTCTTTTAAATGAATAAATAAAAAGCAACTATAAGCATCTCTTTGTAAACCTCCTGTAATGGAAGGCACGTGCGGGGAGGATACTGGAATGGAGGATCAAGGTTATCAGGAGGGAGGGGGAGCATTCCTGGAGAGGTTGCAGGGGAAGCGCTTCCTCAGCCCGCAGCAGGACCGTGAGAATAGGAAGAAGCTGAGACTGGCCCCTCCCTAGAGTCTCACGGGGTACAACCACTAGTTGCTTTAGCATAGGTTTAGCCTGTCTATTAGGTGCAAGCTACTAAAGGAATTATACCGGACTGGACTGCCTCATTGTTGTTCTTGGGCTGGGCCTGACACTTCCTAACTAAAAGAAAGTTCCCTAACTATTCTCTAATTCTAAAACTACCTGGATTAAAACATTTTCCGTTCCACCAGAGCCATCTTAAAAAAAATGGTGGGAATGTTTTAAAACAAGGTGGGGTAATTTGTGGTTCAACATCATATAAACAAAACTTAACATGTAATGTGAATCAGGAGATTAAATTAAGCTATAATATGACTTTTGTTTGGGCACAGCATGTTATGTTTTAACTGGGGCTAGTGTTTTGTTTGTTTTTTATCTCAGCCACCAAGGATAAGTTTGCATAGCGCCACAGATGGTAGGATGATATTTTGGAAAGCTCGTCCATTTAGAAAATATATTCATGACCATGGAAAGCAAGCATAACAAGAAAGGGTTTAAGTTTAATCCTTGGGATTTATGGTGGTATGTGATGAAATCAGTTGTGGTGAAATCAGTTTATGCTTAATGTATTATATATGTGCTTATGCATTTGAATTATCAAAATCAGTCACGGACAAATACAGTACATAGTAATTGTTTGAATACACATATCACATATAAGCAACTATATAGTTTAATAATAATTTGAACAAGCCAGAAACAAACCAGAATGTGTTCTGCAGATAAGCCCAGCAATCATGGCTTTTCTGGTGAATTTCTGGTCTGTTCTTCCTCTGTTTTGCTCCTCTTGGCTTATACAGCTGTGGAGCTGGAAAGGGTCAATGAATAAGCCAGAAATAAATCTGAAACGTGTTCCTCTTTGCGCATCGCATATAGCTGTAATCAGTAAACTAGGAAGCCAAACTTCCAAACTGCAGACCATTGCCCAAAACAAGCCACAACGTTTAACTGATCCCTAAGCTAAAAATGAGACCTAAGGATGTAGCCGTTTTGTTCAAGTTTATGAGTAGTATTAGACGATATCAACACTTGCTAATTATATGTATGATATTTTGTAAATATTAATTGCAATTCTTGAAAATCCACATGTAAAATCAATCTTACAAATGAGGAATTTAATTTAATACATATAATACATTAATACATATAATAAGCAAGTGTTGATATTCCAAATGAGCACATCTTTACATCCAGACTCAACCAACAGAATGCTTTTTGTTTTCAACACAAGCCTTCTTTCTTTCTCATAACCTCAGGTTTTCAAAATTTTAGTTGAACTCAAAATCATATATTTGCATTTGCACTTACAACTCAAAGAAATCAGTTCAAAGTGGATATTCTGCTCAAATGAGAAATGTTCCATGTATCAAAATGCCAATCATATTTAATACTTGTTGAGATATCTAAGATTGGAAGTGTTATGACTAATACAGATGGGTCAATATCCTAACCATAAAAGATGAATTATTGCAGGACAAAGAAGAATTACACATATATTAATAAATGACAAAACAGTGGGTATTATTTATTACATGTCTTGAAAAAAGATGAGATATCAGCAGATCTATTAAACAGGCATCTGCAGAGGGCAAGCAAGGGCCTGATGCATCAGACATTGAGACACAACTATGTAATGGTCATGACATCACCACACATGTGACATCATTTTGATGTAATCTCAGTTTGCTGTAGATACTTGTGAATATACAGAGGAGCTAAGTACTCAGTTAATAAATTGGCTGAATAAAAGCATTACTGTACTGTCTTATTGCAAATCACTTCAAGATTACTTTTTTTAATGAGAAACAGTATAACACTGCATTAAATAAAATAAATATTTTGAAACATATCAACATTTATTTCTTCCATTTCTTCCATTATTTCTTCCATAACGGACTGTTTACCTTCACTTTGTAAGATTTGCCCCGTTCGACAGAGAAACTCTCGTGACACGTGTGGTTCACAAAGAAGGTTTACTCATGCGTAACGTAGTAGTCACAAGCAAAGCCAGGACTGGCTTGGTACAATTGCATCACTTGTTATATTCCCCCCTTCCCGCGCTTTTTCCCGCCTCGTGATCGCGTTGCGGCTGTGGGCTATTAGGCCCCCCAATGTCCCCCCTGATCGTTCATGATGGCAGGGTCGGTCAGAGTCCATTGTCCTTGATTGCCAGTCCCCCTCCGGCTGGGTTGGTCCCTCCCTGCTACGTGCAGACCCGCGGGTTCTGTGCTGCGTTGCGATCTTGTTTCGCTGCCCTGCGGCCCCGTTCCTTGCATGCTCGCGCCGTTATCAGTTCATAGTTAAAAGCTTCCGCTGTGGTTTTCCTGTTTAGCTGGCCGCAGGTGGCTCGTTAATTAGCGGCGCTTTCGGTTCCTCTTTTCCCCGCTAGCTACCGCCGGTGGATTCCGCGTGGTCTGGTTGCGAGCTTCCCTGCAGCCCCGTGCTTCCCTGAAGCCTCGTGCTGACCGAACCTGACACACTTAAGTAAGTAATTTTTTAAAGTTGGGTATTTTATTAATTTTCTACGTAGACCAATTTCTATCAAATTTATTAAACTTAAGTTCCTGCTAATAAATTTGTTACTGCTGATAAATTTCATACCAATTTAACTAAACTGAATTTAAATGATAGCTGGACATCAGTATGGATCACATTATCTTAACTTGCAATTAAACATTTAAACAATGTGACTCTAGAGAAAACTTACAATATGTCATTTGTTACCTATATTGTCTTATAATGGAATCCTCCTTCTATTCTTAAAATACAGACAAATGCTTCTAAAATCTCTTTCATGTACAGAAAGTGTTTAGAACCTGTTCGCTTCCTACTGAATCACGTTCTTACTTCTCTCTTGGAAAGATAATTACAAAACCTGATAATCAAGCTTATACTAGGCTTCCTTCTCTAGCCTTCATGTAAAATAATGGTGATATAAGTCTCAAGCCCACCTGCTCCACACCTCCGGAAAAAAATAATCTACAATTAAGCTCATATTTTAACAATGTAAGTTGTTCATTTACATTTAATCTGACATGAGCTACAGTGTGGGGATGCATCATAATGGAGCACAGTATTATGCCTCCATTTCAATATTGTCAGAAGTCAGTAAACTGAAGAGAGAGAGAGAGAGAGAAAGAGAGAGGGAGAGAGAGAGAGAGAGAGAGGTGAAAAAAGGAAATTATACTCAAATGGTTCTTCAATCTCCTAATGTAAATAAAGGAAAAACTGAGGTGAAATGTCTCACACTTGTATTTTGTGTCATTCAGCATTCCTTGCAATGACTTTTTCTTCAGAAAGCATCTGAGGTGGTGGCCATACAGCCTATGTGTTTAAACAGTCAGGAGAAAAAAGTACAGCATACACAGAATCCAGTTGAAAATATATTGAATCAAGCAGATAAAACAAACCAACAAAAGTTACTAGCCCTGCAGAAGTCTGAGAAAGGAAGATGAAGACTACTGCATTTCTATGATGGCCATTGAAAGAGAAACCATGGAGTCCTTGGGGTTCCCTGAGCTTGGTTCTTTTCTTGCAAACGTTTCATTACCCAGCTAGGTGACATCTTCAGTGCTAGAATGGAGTGGGGTATGCTTTCTGTTTATAAAGTGTTGGTGGGGTGTGGGTTTTGGGGTTTTTTATGTTTTCCCCCCCAAAACAAAACCTACACCCCCACCAACACTGGCAGGGAAAGTCACTGTATATAAACGGAAAGCAAACCCCACTCCATTCTAGCACTGAAGATGTTATCTAGCCAGGTAACGAAACATTTGCAAGAAAACAGCCAAGCTCAGAGAACCCCAAGGACTCCACAGTTCAACCCTGAACTACACATATTCTCTTCTATTGGAAAGAGAAACCTTCTTTTCCAAGCAATTCACCTGTTTTCTACACTAGACACATAGGAAGGCCACAGAAATCCATCTCTTCTCTGTCAACTTTTATATGTGCTTATGCATTCAACTTTTACTCATCCATACACACTCACATTTGCACAAAAATACAAACTTCTGCCTTACTGGATCTATCCAAGGCCCACATATTACCACAGTGGTAAGCCAGATACCTCAGTAAGCTTACAAACACAGCCCAAACACAGTTTATGGCTGCATCTTCCATGTGGACTGGGATGGAGATGTCTCACTGGACACCATCATCCAAGGCTTCATGCAGATGTTAAATAAAAGGGGGTAGAAGACTAAATTCTAAGGCTTCTGACAGCCCCACTAGACCAGAACAGGAGGAAGTAGAAGTAGTTTTAGCCACAGGATGGCTAAAACTACTTCTATTGAGATTGGCTAAAATAACAGGGTCCTGCAAGCTTGTTTGTGCTGTACCTCCTCCTTCTCCTTATAGTTCAGTGAATTAGGGTTGTTTCTGTCTGAGCCACTTCTGAACATTATCCTGTTTCCTGAGATTTAAAGAAGGTTTCAGCCCTCTCTGCCTAGGTAATAGTTCTTCCATATTTTCATCAAGATCATCTTCCTTACTCTCTACAGCTTCCCACACCTAAAGTGCTTGACAGCTCAATCTCTCTTCCCCCATGATCACCAATTGGGAATGCCCACTTGGAATGAACAGAACTACCTCAAAACAGTGCCCTGAACTACTAGCTATCAGTACTACTAAACCAGAAGTATGCTATGTTGGATAGTTTGAAGGATGCTGAGAGAACAAACAGGTTCCACCGTAATTTATCTATGAAGTAACCAGTGCATTTTCCATTCCATGCTCAGGTCTGAATCCTGACTGTCAGGGGGTCTAGCTAATCTATTTCATTGAAAGTTCTTTGTCATTGCTGTGTCAAGACCTTCTCTATCACAACAGGGAGGGTGGTTGTCCAAGCTTCCCAGGTCTAAGGCATTAGAATCAGGGGGGAAAGGCAACAATACGCTTTGTCATTTTGTACACTTACAGGTCTATTATTCCTGCACTGAATTGTGAGAAGTGTTTCCTCATTTTAAAAAAAGATTGTATGGGGTTAAAGATAGATTGAAAGAAAACAAAATAATACAATACAACAAAACTTTGTCACTTGCATTTTTAGGGAAAAGGAGGGAAACATCTCTAACCTAATGCTAATTGAAAACTGGTTGGCTAACTTTTTCCTCCAAGTCTTCAACACATTCCTTCCTCTTTCCTCCCCACCTCAACAACCATTTCTTCCTTTGTACTTTTGAGATGGCGTGTTGGTTGCTCATTGCATATGCACAGTAATAAAAGGTAACAATTTACAAATCCATTTTCATTATAATATAAATTACAAAGGGACTGGAGGATCACATCCCAAAAGCATTAACCCAGTTTCTCTCCAGCCACATATTTAATCATTTCCTCCTTCTCTCATATTACATAGATGGTTTGGTAACAGGTTCTGGATGTTTTGGGGTGCTGCACCCAAGAATTTGGTTTTGGTTTTGCAGGTTATGGACCCAGGGTTTACATATTCAAAGCCAACGCCTACAGCATGGAAGCATTCAAGAGCCAAGATGTGCATAACCTTTGCATATGTACCAACTACTTGGTTGTTCATATACAGGTGAAACTCGAAAAATTAGAATATCGTGCAAATGTTCATTTATGTCAGTAAGGCAACTCAAAAGGTGAAACCAATATATGAGATAGACGCATTACATGCAAAGCGAGTTATGTCAAGCCTTACTTTGGTATAATTGTGATGATTATGGCGTACAGCTTATGAAAACCCCAAATTCACAATCTCAGAAAATTAGAATATTACATGACATCAATAACACAAGGATTGGAAATAGAACAATATCGGACCTCTGCAAAGTATAAGCATGCATATGTACTCAGTACTTGGTTTGGGCCCCTTTTGCAGCAATGACTGCCACAATGTGGTGTGGCATGGATGCTATCAGCCTGTGGCACTGCTGAGGTGTTATGGAAGACCAGGATGCTTCAATAGCAGCCTTCAGCTCCGCTGCATTGTTCGGTCTCATGTCCCTCATCTTTCTCTTGGCAATGCCCCATAGATTCTCTATGGGGTTCAGGTCAGGCGAGTTTGCTGGCCAATCAAGCACAGTAATCCCATGGTCACTGAACCAGGTTTTGGTACTTTTGGCAGTGTGGGCAGGTGCCAAGTCCTGCTGGAAAATGAAGTCAGCATCCCCATAAAGCTCGTCTGTGGAAGGAAGCATGAAGTGCTCCAAAATCTCCTGGTAGACGGCTGCGTTGACCCTGGACTTAATGAAGCACAGTGGACCAACACCAGCACATGACATGGCTCCCCAAATCAACACAGACTGTGGAAACTTCACACTGGACTTCAAGCATTGTGCATTGTGTGCCTCTCCATTCTTCCTCCAGACTCTGGGTCCTTGGTTCCCAAATGAGATGCAAAAGTTGCTCTCATCAGAAAAGAGGACTTTGGACCACTGGGCAACAGACCAGTTCTTTTTTTCTGTTGCCCAGGTAAGATGCTTCTGACGTTGTTTGTTGTTCAGGAGCGGCTTGACAAGAGGAATACGACATTTGAAGCCCATGTCCAGGATCCGTCTGTGTGTGGTGGCTCTTGATGCACTAACTCCAGCCTTAGTCCACTCCTTGTGAAAGTCCCCAACACTTTTGAATGGCCTTTTCCTGACAATCCTCTCCAGGCTGCGGTCATCCCTGCTACTTGTGCACCTTTTTCTTCCACACTTTTCCCTTCCATATAACCTTCTATTGATGTGCTTTGATACAGCACTTTGGGAACATCCAACTTCTTTTGCAATTACCTTTTGGGGCTTTCCCTCCTTATGGAGGGTGTCAGTGATGGTTTTCTGCACAACTGTCAGGTCAGCAGTCTTTCCCATGCTTGTGATTCCTACTGAACCAGCCTGAGCGACCATTTAAAGGCTCAGGAACCCTTTGCAGGTGTTGTGGATTCATTAGCTGATTAGAGTGGGACACTTTGAGCCTAGAATACTGAACCTTTTCACACTATTCTAATTTTCTGAGATTGTGAATTTGGGGTTTTCATAAGCTGTACGCCATAATCATCACAGTTATACCAAAGTAAGGCTTGACATATCTCGCTTTGCATGTAATGCGTCTATCTCATATATTGATTCACCTTTTGAGTTGCCTTACTGACATAAATGAACATTTGCACGATATTCTAATTTTTCGAGTTTCACCTGTATATTTTAGTGCCTTATGTTTGCTTGACATTAACCAGAGATCTTGGCTGAGAGTTTACATTTTGTTCAGAGGAAGGTGGCTCTGCTGGGAAAAAACTTGGAGAAGGTACTGTCTGTACCTGCAGTATAATTGAATAAAAGAGAAAGCAGACTTAACTTTCTTAGGAGAAACATTAAGAATCTAACATTAAGAATCACTACCTTAGTAATAAACACTGGCATTCTAGTCCAAACTCAAATTTTCTCTGTTCAGACACTGTAGCATATGGTCTTTCTATGCCCCTATTTGCAAGTAGATGCATGCCTGGAACAGACTTAAACATGTGGGTGGGCAAGAAAAGACAAAGGACATGCTGAGTTTGCCCTTTTCCCATTCAAGCGGCTGCTCCTTCAACCCCAATCCATTAGAGCAAAAAGCCACGTGCTGGAGCTGCTGTAGAATGAAAGATCCCTCCCACAATGGGGCTTTCTAAAAGCAGCCTTCTGTCCTACCCCCATTTATTTAAACGGATAGGGTGCCTCCATTACCAACATTTCCTGAGCAAATTAAAATAGCGTTTAAGACAAGCTATACGAAGAAGATACTTTACTGGGGAGCGAGAAGGACAAAAACAACATGTTGCCTGAGATTAGGAATATCTTAATTACATATTTGTTGTTGATTTATTAAATGCATTGCTTTATTGGAACAGGATCTTCAATTGCTGTTAAAAGCCCTATATTTCCCAGTGAACATGTGCACACGAGGACTTCATTACACAGGAGTAAATAGATACCTCTTATGGGCACTGGTGCTAAAAGGGTTGGAAAAAATTCCAGAAACCAGGCGCTGCATGTTTCCATACCTTGTTTATGTTTATTTCTTTGCATTATTACAGATGTTCACTGGGTTTACAGTCTCAACAAATCCAGCAAGTATTTCCAGCGATGGGTAGCAGGAACTACCACAAGCGTTATTTAATATTTCTTTAAGAAGGTTTGGAAAAAAACCATATTTCTATTTCTGTCCTCTTCACACTTAACAATCTTCTGCATACTTTTAGCAGTGCCTTGCCCCATATCTGCCCTGGAGAACAAATGGGGTTACTGGAAATGAACAAGTGCATGTGAGTAAACCTGCTAGCATCACAGGTCTATATTCAGATTGTAGTCCATTGAATAACAGATTCGAAACAGGAAGAAAGTGTCCTTTCTAGCCATCAAAAACTGAATTATAAATTATTAAAAGGTGTTCCAAAGTCACTTCAACCACTTCCTTAAAGAGTGCTCAGGAGTGAAAGAGCGATCAGACAGCAGAGAAACTAACATTAAAAATATAGCTACGACAAGACGTGCATCTCCGGATGCAGGATGTTCTCACCACCCTGCTTCCTAAAACATAATCACCAAATCCTGTGCTAAGATTGGATCTGAAACTAGGATTGTATATATGCATCTAATTTTGTTAACAGAAAGAAAATACTGTTACATAAATAAATGAACACACACTTTAAAAAGGGAGAACAAAAAAACAAAACAAGTACAGGATGTGGCCTAGGAGTCTTAAATGATTGCATTCAAACAACTCTTGAGAATTCGTTTACTTCTTTAGATTCTTCACCTTCACAGCATGTGCTTGAGTCATTTATATACTGAATGCAGCATAATAACATGCCATAAGTGGAGACAGACACTCTCTCTTGACTTCGATTCACCTGGTCTCCATGTTCGTCTGCTGCTGCTGTTGTGCTGTTCATTAACATTTTCATTCTGCTTTCCTCTTGCAGTTCAAGGCACCTTACTTGAAAATCTCCCTTAATTTAATCCTTACCACAACCCTGTGAGTTAGGTGCAACTGAGAGAAAGTGATAGTCCAAAGTCAACCAATTAATTCTCTGACTGAATGAGGTCTTGATTTGGGTCTGCTCGTCCTAGCCAAATGTCTCTATTATACTGGCTCTTATTTCCAAGAGCATTCGAGCAATTTAATAGGAATTAATAAGATTCCTTATACACAAAATAAGGAAGGTAACATTATGTAAGAATGCAGACTCCTGAAAACAAACCCCTTACAAACCCAAGTGTGAACTTGTAATTGGCTGTATTTTCTAGTATTGCTTATACATCTTATTTGTTTACTAAAACAAAACACAGACTATAGACATTTGTAGAAAAGTCTTCAATGTTTTCCCGTCATATAGCAGTGATAGCCAAAAGTTATTTAGTAGATAAACAGTTCTAGATTTAGATATGTAAAACTAAGAAACACGTACCTTTGGAAAATAATTAGTTCATATGCAGAAAAAAAAAATACTTCCTTTTTGGATCAGACCAAATTCACTGCTTCCCCCTTTCTCTGCCTCATCCTCTAGTTATGAAAAGGAGATAATGGGATGAGAATGACTGGTTTATTTATATAAGCACTATTTATAAAATAAGCAGAGTAAAGAAAGTCAGCAAAGCACCATTTCTACTGCTACTGAAAGAGGGTTTTTTTTAATGCAACAGCTGAATGACCCCAACACTTGCAGATTAGATGTGTTCTAACACAGGGTTCCTCAACCTCAGCAACTTTAAGATGGGTGGACTTCAACTCCCAGAATTCCCCAGCCAGCCATGCTGGCTAGGGAATTCTGGGAGTTGAAGTCCACCCATCTTAAAGTTGCTGAGGTTGAGGAACCCTGTTCTAACACATCTGCAGTCAAGATAGAGCTAAAGCTTCTCTTTCTGAAGTATCCAAAGCCCATTTGCCCCTTCTGTGATAAAGGTATGAACTCCAAATAGAGCTTTACAGAGTATCCAAATATGTGAGCTCCAGAAGAAACAGTATTCCTAACACAGGCAATATTTTCTTCATTCTGTTCCATCAACAGATGGCATTTCAGGACCATTCTCTTCTCCCATCCCATTTTTGCAAATGAAATATCTCAAGCAGAGCACAAAGGAAATTCTATATGAATATTTACCTATACAGTCTGCAGAAGGCCATTACTCTTTTAACACAAGTTCCCCAATTTATACAGATGCACGTGATTTCCAATATTTGAGCACCAAAAGCAATTCAAGGAAAGCAAACAACTCTGTCAAAAAGTTCCAAGAGGGAAAAAAAAAATCAGTCTAAAAGAATTCCAACAACTCTTAGCCAGCCGGTTAAATTTTTAAAAGTTAGACACCTTGTGAACAAAATCTGGCCAGAGTTCTGTTGTAGAAAATCAATTGCACCTTACAAAAGTTTTCCTGATGTAATGAATTCAGTGATAAGAGTAGAAGCTCTGCATGCAGGAAGCCCCAGGCTCCATTCCTGGTGTCTCCAGAACCATCTTAACAAGTCTCTGCCTGAAAGCTAGAGAGCCAATTTCAATCAGCAGGGCCCAGACATGGGGAAGTTCCAGCTAATGGCTAGAGATGGCCTGCTGGTATCATTCCCCTTTTCTTGGGCCTTCCTCCAGACCCTGCTGAGCTTGACAACCCTGTCTTTGATCAGCTCCTGCACTATACCCAGAAATCCTCTTCTCCTCAGCAGAGAAAAGCCTTTACCTCTAACCACTTGCTGACGTGAGCATTGTTTTTGAAACTATTTTCTCCACATGAAAAAGGTAGAGAACAATCAGTTCCACTCTCCGACTTCATGGAGAAAAGCAATTCTAGCAAATAAGGGCTTCGTGAGATGGTCTTTCCATCCACAAAGCCTCACCGACTAAACTCACCTGCTCCTGATAAAACATGGATCTGACTGGTTGGCAGTATAGTGGGTTAAATAATATATTACACCTATGCATAAGAATAGGGGGAAAGCATATTAAAATAATGTGAAATTAAGAAACCAAATTGAAGTACTAAAGTATGAACTAAAAAGCATTTATATGTGGAACATTTCTTCTAGAGGCAGATGAGGCATTCTGTATTTGTTTGTTTTTGCAATTCTTTGGAGAAGGACCTCAGACACCAAACAGAAGCTTAAAAGCTTCAGACAGCCAAGACTATTTCACTCGAGGCAACCAGATCTGTCCACTTTCCTTTCCTTTGCCAGATGCCTGTTTGACATTTCAGGTATAAACCTGAATCATGCTATGAGAAGTACCCGGATTATGAGCAGTACAATGGTTGGTCACCCAGTATTTAAATCAGTGTTGTCCAAACTTGGCCACTTTAAGATGAGTGGACTTCAACTCCCAGAATTCCCCAGCCAGCATGGCTGGCTGGGGAATTCTGGGAGTTGAAGTCCACTCATCTTAAAGTGGCCAAGTTTGGACAACACTGATTTAAAGCTTTGAATCCTGCAGCGCCTGATTCCTCTCCCACTCAATCAACATAAAAGGAAGCTCCAGACAGCAGAGCGATTGGCTTCTGTTGCTGGGCAAAAGGAACTCAAACACATTTCAGCTTTTTTCAGTCTCTCCAGCTCCAGGGCAATTGCACTGACCATGCAGCTGTCTTCTACTACCTGAATATTTTTTGTAACTGAATTATCCAGAAAGCACCTGGCATAAAAGTGTCATAGCACTACCAAGAGAGGCATTATATCCCGAAGCATATTAAGCTTCATTACTTTTAGAATCAAATATTTTATATCTTACACATTTCTGACTCTGATTCTTTTGAAGACAGTGAAGCTCCCCCTGAAATTTGATTTGGCATTCTTTGCTAGTTTTCTTTCCCCCATTTCTACTACAACATATATCCCCCCTCCCCGGACAAAATGCTTACAAGCAGTTAACGTCCTTCCTTCTGAAAGTATATGCAGAGCTCCTCTTTTCAGATATTCATCCTTAAATATATGAAGTTCTCTCATGACTGTGGAAGAGGATAAGGCCAAATAAGTGCTGAGCTAAGCTGCAGAATCAGAAGCTCAACCACAATACACTACTGAAAACAAAGCTTAATATACAGTCAGTGAAAAGGGATAAATAGAATAGCTTCAGCTTGCCACCCTCAATCTGAATTCCAGGGGTATGAGTGAGAGACTGGTGCAAGACACAGTCACTGCTTGTTTCGTGCATCACACTAAGCTACCATTTAAATCAACCACATCAGTCAGGGATTTGCAATTTCCATCAGTTTAAGGGTAGCACCAGGATTTACATGGCACATTGAAGCTGTCCTGAAAAAGCCAATGAGTAGGGCCCATTTTGGGAGGGGTTTCAGGTGTCTTAAGAGGCAAAATATGTGCCTGAAGCCATTGCATCCATTTCATTCCTAAAACCTCTGCAAACCCATCAAAATCCAATAAAGGGCTTAGGGTTTTGGCCTTCTGCAAACTGGGGACCTCCAGAGGATTGGTGATGGGCCAATATGGCTCCCAGGCTGCATTTCTACAACCTTGCCAGAAGTCATGGTTTACAAATTGGGTTCATACAACATGCTAAACCCAAACTAAACAAAGCACCTTATTTATTTTATTCAGGAGTTCACACTGCCATACATAGCTTTCCCTCTTCATTTTTTTTTCCCCCTCCACAGCAACAAATCCATGAGGAGGTTCAGCTGAAAGATGGTGATTGTCACCCAGTGAGTTGCCAGGGCTGACAGTAGACTAGAACTAAATCATCCTAGCCCAACACCTTAACCAACTTACCATACAAGGTGCAAAAACCAAGTTATTGTGTGTATGAAAATAGGAATCCATAGGTTAGTGATAGCTGCATGCTACATTCCAGTGAATGGTGATAATAGAGCCAAAGATTAGTTTTGGAGAAAACTCTGTAATGCTCTGAATGAATGTGGTCCAGGGGAAGCGAGTTATTTTGATAGGTGACATGAAAAGATTGGTGAGAATGATGCAAGAGTACACAGAAAAAGTGGTTGGGCCATTCAGATACTCAAGAATGAATGAGAATGATGACTACTTAGTGAATAATTGCTTAGATAAAGTTCTCTATTTTGAAGACATGGTTTAAACATAAGTCATTTCATGCATAAGGAAGGAAAAAGAATTAGTATAGATTTTAAAACATGATTGAATTGGTTGTTTATGATGAAGAGTTAAGACTATAAGGAGGTTTGGAAGATGGGACACGCTGTGTTTTGGTAGTGTCAAGAATGGATCTTGGGAAAAAATGGACATGGAAGAAAAGGAAAGAAAATAGAATTATTGCAGGAAGAGAAAGTATGAGTAGTACATGAGAAAGTATTAGAACATAAATTAATCTTCCAATGAACAGGAGCTCAATGTGGACTAAATATAGAAGTGAGTTGTCAGTACAAAGAAGTGTCATAATTTGATCATTTAGGGCAAATGACTGAGAACCAAATTGCAAAACAAATACGTGAAGAAAGAGAGAAAGGTGGGAACCTTATGGAATAAAAAGCAATGTATGAAGCAGTTTATGGAAATAAGGCTAGAAAAATATGGAGAGATGTAGTGAATGGAGTTGCTATAAACTACGTTTAGCTCTACTTCCTCTTTCTTATCTCACAGTTTTTAATTTACTTGGCTTATATATTCATTTTCTGTGGTTTGCATAACATTGTTTCCCCTCAAAAGGAATAACACGTTGAGTATATGTGTATGTTGGTATAGTTGGATACATTCTCTTCTCATTTGCAAGACATGTTAAGAATTAACAAATGTTATTTTACTGGCCAATACTTAAATACTTGGTTTTTACTTGCTTGAAGCAATTACGGCACACATGCTGCTATTGGCATCCTTCTGCTTTAAATTTCAGTACAAAACTACAACAAAACAAAGACCTGTAGGTACGTCAGTTTCCGTATACCAGTCAGTCAAGGGTTCTGCCTCCCTACTTTTCAATTTTGCAGTTTTGATTACAGCGGAGTCAAATCTACACTGACACATTTCTAAAGGTTTGTGAACTGAGCACATTTTTATTCTAGGTGAAACTAGAAAACAAGGTGGAAAGTCCCTCCTTCCTTCCCTTTGTTCAGCCTTCTCACCTCAAAACTTGTCTTAATTTCTTGCTTGCTAAGTTTAGCTCATTAACTAACACAGCAATTTCCTCCTCTGAGAAGCAAGTTTCACCAGCGTTCCATTGTGTGAGTTGCAGTTTGCAAAGGGCAAGTTATTTCCAAGGATAAGTCCAACCCCCACAAAAGAATTGAGAAAGTTGAAAAAAGGCACATTTCAAGTTTTTATTTACTTTATGTCTCCTGCATAACAGTGCTTGTGCTGAGCAATGGGCTACTAGTAACTTTTACAATCCTGCAGTGAGACTTCACAAGTTTATTAAATAATGACCCTGTAATGTAAGTAGCAGTAGTATTTGCACCATATCCACATCACCTCTCCATGAAAACTGAAAACCTTGTTTTCTTCATGAGAAATAACTGCTATGAAAGGAAACGTAATATTTTCCAGTCAAAATCATGTGATGGGTCAGTGTCAAATTTTTAAGCTTCTAGACAATGTAAGCCTAGTATTTTAAGGTATATCCTAGCACTTATTCAGAGAAAATGTTCCTTGAAAAGAGGTCCTACCATTTTGATTTGCACATGCTTAACCATCAATCTGTCCCATTTCTACATAATCTTGCTATTTTTTTTTTAAGCAAGAAAGTTGAACTTTTTTCTATGAAACTTTTCAGATACATTTTTACACAATAGCTGCATAAAAGTCAGTATCACAAAATGGGGAGATGTGCTTAATTCCAAACAGAAACTGTTTTAATCCATAGTCCAGAAAGTGCAAATTAGATCCAATTGCTTTAACTTCTGCCTAAACAAAATTCTCCAGCAATCTTAGCCTTGCTGTCATTTTAACAGTGGGAAATCATATGAAGAGTAAATGAAACCAGACCACAGAATCCCCCCCCACACACACACTATTATTCAAGGATCAGAAGATTATAAGGAAGTTGTTGTCCATCACACTAATTTCTAATAGAATTTTCCTGTTCTCTTATTAACAGGGTTACGTGTTACTATATTGAGGCATTTTATTTATTTATTCTTTCTTTATTTTATGATATTCATATATCACTGCAATCAGAGGTCCTAACTGTGCAAACAAATTACTTCTCCAGACTTAATATTACCACTATATAGTTACCACTAACGAAACAAAGAGTTAATAATTGAAATGGTATTTATTGCTTCATAAGTTAAAGCAAAAGAGTGACTACTTTATATTGAGAACACATGACAGAACAAACATTAGTTGTAAACTGTCTTCAGCATTGGAAATACGTATAAGACAACCAGGTCTTCCATACTTTTCCTCAGCAGATAATATTTACTGGCACACCTTCATAACAGAGGTTCTGTCCTTTCAACCAAAATATAAGGGGTCATTAAAATCTTTTGGTAAAAGCCTGAAAAAGCACCCTCAGGAAAATTGCTTCAAGTTGGACTGAATACAAAATCAAATTCTCTTTCTCTTTCAATTCACCATTACTCCTTCATCACTCACCAATTTGCTGATAAGCTAAATCTTCATTTACTATTCTTAGAACCAGTTTTTACTCGATGACTTCTTCAGACCAAAGCAATAACTGATTCTTTGGAAACCTTGCGGTCTATTCTCTTTTAAGTATTCTGACGGTGTATAAATTATTTTTGCCCATATCCTTTGCCTGAAACCACAGCTTTGGAGACAAAGCATTGGGAACTAAAAAGAAATACAGGTAGTCCTTGCTTAACTATAGTAATTGGGAGACGAATTTCCATCCCTAAGCAACGTGGTCATAAAGAGTGACATCAGATGGCCACACCACTTAGCAATGGCAGTTCCGGCAGTCCCCAGTTACTTTCATTAAGGAAACCACCATGGGTCATTAAGCGAGGACCTCATGTGACTACAACTTCCGACTTCCTATGGATTCCAATGCTTTCCCTTGACATTGCTTGTGGGAAACTGGCAGGGAAGGTCGCAAATCATGATCTTGTGACCACGGGATGCTGCGATGGTCAGAAATCTGAGCTGATAACTGAGCACCTGGATCACAATCACCTGACCATAGGGGTGCTGTGATGGCTGGAACTTCAAGAACCAGTTGTAAGTCACCCTCATTCAGCACATTGCAAGTTCAAATGGTCACTGAATGAGTGGTCATTAACCGAGGACCACCTGTAACTGATTAAGCAGACATTTCCAAGCTTCAGTACTGTAATGACTTGGGGGAGGGAGTCACTGAATGAAAAGATGAAGAACAAAAGCTTTGATCCCTAGCTGGCACTGAGGCCACTTTTTCCATCACTTCTTCTTTATTGGTGGGTTTTCAGCATTGGCTCAATAAACAAGGGCCTCCAAATCAATGAAGGCATTTCATCCCAGCTGATTCTTATATCTCTGCTCTCCCCTCTCAAGTTAAATTGGCTTGTTTAAAAGATAGGTTATTAAACAAAATTGGCAAATTCCCATGGCTGGCAATTCTGGGAGTTGAAGTCCACATATCTTCAAGTTGTCAAGGTTGAGAAACACTGTTCTAAACAGTACATTCATGAAACATCCTAAAGCAATGTAAATAGCACAGAATCATCAACATAACTAAATCCATAAGCTACAGCTGGTCCAAAATGCAGTGGTGTGGGCAGCAATGAGCTCTTCTCATTATGCCTGTGTGTCACTGCTGCTTCACAAAGTGCACTGGCTGCCAGCTGAGTGCTATTCAAAGTGTGGTCATCACCTATAAAGCCTTTCAAGGAATAGGGCCTGATTATTTGAGGGGCCACCTCTCTCCAATTGTTTCTGCCCATCTGGTATGATCAGGCAGAGTGGATGAGCTCTGGGTCCCTTCAATTAAACGTTGTCATCTTGTGGGGTCAAGGAAACATGCCTGTCACAGCCCCTGCCATCTGCAACAGCATCCCCTTAGAGATGCATACAACTCCCACTTTCCAAGTAATCCAGCAGTTTCTTAAGACCTGGCTCTTCCCAGGCCTGGGGTTAGGGTGTTTGTGGAGCCCCAGCCATTTCTTTCTCTCGGTTGTTACTGATGTGGTTTTGTCCAGGTGATCATGTTTCTTTAAATTATGTGTTCTTTTAAATACTGTAAGCCCAGAATCTTTTTGGAGTCAAGTGGCCTCAAAATTCAATAAATAAATAAAAATAAAAATAGCTAGAACACCAGCAGATAAAAGGGTAGAGGAAATGACAAAAAAGATTAAAACCCCATTGACTTCCTGAAACCACAAAAGTTTGGTACCTATTTTAAAATACTGAAGAAAACGCAGGCCAGCAGAACCCTAGATGACATCACCAAAAAATATTTGGCCCATGTATTTTCTCCTCTGGATTCACATAATGGCAGGATGGTGACCAGCGTGGCATAAAGCAGGATTATATTTGATGTTCCCTGAATTTAACTTGGACCCAATTTTGATTTAAGGTTTGTTTTTAAATCCAGCCCAAGTTGGCTGGTGAGATATAAAAACCCTTTAAGAGCTAAAAACTGGTGAGACTGAGATTCTTGGGACAAAAATCAGAGAAAGTCTTCATTTGAGTAACTATTGTTCTGAGATGGTAAAAAGATGGAACAATATATCTGAGTTCCTCAAAGGATCACATTTCCAACTCCTTGCGATCTGATGGACAATGATTTGCCAAGACAGTCTACCTTTGAGTTGACTGCTTCTTTGAGTTCTTGCAGGCTCCTGCTTGTGTCCTCAGTGACAGTGTCTAGCTGCCTTGCCTTCTGTCCACCTCTTTTTCAATAACCATCATTTTTTCCAAGCATCAGGTATTTCCAATGACTCTTGCTTTTACATTATGTATCCAAAGTATTTAAGCTTTAATTTCCTTGTTAGAGCTCCCAGTGAGCAGTCTGGGTTTACTTCATCTAGTGTTCTTTGCTTTTTTCTTAAAGTTCAAGGTATTCTCAACAAATTACTCTACCATCACAATTCAAAGGCATTTTTTTTCTTTATTCAGGCTTTCTGATGACCCAGAATTCAGAACCATACAGGTAGTCCTTGACTTACAACCATTCATTTAACAATCATTCAAAGTTACAATGGCATTGAAAAAAATGTCCTGTCCTTGCACTTATGACCATCGCAGCATCCCTGTGGTCACGTGTTCAAAATTTGAGCACTTGGCAACCAGCATGTATTTACGACAGTTGCAGTGTCCTGGGGTCACATGATCACCATTTGCAACTTCCCAGGGGGTTTCCGACAGGCAAAGTCAATGGGGGAAGCCTGATTCACTTAATGACCATGGTGATTCACTTAATGACCATGGCAAAAAAGGCCATAAAATCTGGCATGATTCACTTAACAACAGCATTGCTTAGTAATGGAAGTTCCAGTCCCTATTGTGGTCATAAGTCAAGGACTACCTGTAAATTACAAGTCATATGTTACATATGTTACAAAGCCATGGCCTTGACAGTATGTACCTTTGTTGCAAGTGTGATGCCTCTAGATTTCAGAAGTCTTTGCCAGTGCCGTCTTCTGAGCCAGAGTGACTGGCCCAGGTTCACCCAGCTGGCTTTGTGCCTAAGGCAGGACTAGAACTCACAGTCTCTCAGTTTCTAGCCCAGTGCCTTAACCACTATACTAAACTGTCTCTCTTCATAGAAATAGTAGTCCCAAATTATCTATGCTACTTCTTTTCCTAACTATATCATTAATAAAGCCTTCTTGTTCCATGGGGCACACGTAAGGATGTGTGTGTGTGCGTATAGGTGTATTGCATATAAATTTGCAATATTTATGTGCAAATGTGCAAATCACTATATGTGTGTGCCACAGGTGCACACACATATAGTGATTTCAAATTTAAACTAAAAGAATAAAAGAAAGGCATAAAAGAAAGCTAGGACTGGAGAACTAATCCATGTCACAAAGACCTGTGAGACGTGGCAGATGTGGCAAGAAACAAAATAAACAAATCATCCAATTCTCCACTGTTTCATACCCCAAAATTAAGTTGGATAGGCAATTTGATGCCTTGTCTAAGACATCAGGAAAGCAAAAAGTAGCCAGCACGTAGCCCATGAGGTACAAAAATCTTTTCCATGCAGCAGCCAACTTCATGCTTCCTTTACAACAGGGTTTTAAAGAGCAGCTCTGTTCCGTTGTTGGTATTTGACTGGTATTTAAATCTGCCTTTATCCATCATGACCAGCCATTGATAGACCGTTGCTTCATGAATACGCTAACCAGGCCCAACTCATCTCCCAGAAGCCAGTCCCAGAAATTAATTAGAAGCTGGGTGAAAGAACAGTTTCTTTTGTCTTTCTTCAGTTTCCCAAGAATCACGTTCATTGGATGGCCATGAATTAAACTATAATTAGTCTAGCATAAATTTATTTGTTACCCAGAGTGTACATCAGGAACAGAATGAATATTTGTGGCCAAATCTATTTTGGAAAAAAAATGAAGAAAGAACCATTCAAAACAGTATTTTAACTTATGTCACAGAGATGCATACTGTAATTTGTAAAGCTGCATGCTAAACATTTTCTTCAAAATCTCAAAAGCTCTTTGTAATAAATGCATCTCTCAGGGACATATTGCTCCCCCACCTTCTGGGTGGCCTGACTAGCTGTGAAATCCTCATTAGGAAACTCTGAACCACAATTATTTTTTAGTCAACGGCTGCTAGGAAAGACGTTCTTAATGCTTACTTAGAAGCACTTTTTTTTATTTTTCCCATTCCAAAGGATGAAAAGATATGAAAGCTTCATGCAGTATTTATGCCATTATTCAATTATGTAAATATTGTATGGAAAGAAATGCAAATCTCAATTTCAAACTGCACTTCTGAATAGGAAACATTAACATCTTAGATAACCTTTATCCATCATTTCAGCTTAAGAAGAGGTTGTGAAAAGCATCTATAACCAGCAAGGCATAAGTTGCAGTACAAATTACTTCTGCATTGTTTCCAAGCAAATTGCACCAAGATGTTCACAAAGTCACCAAGAATTGGACTTGCTTCAATGATATCTTTACCTTTACACTCTGTAGGAACCCCCAAGGTTCTTTCTTAATTTTGCATTTCTGATCTCCTTGGAGCTTCTAGTCACAATAACTATCTATATTCCTATCCCAATGCCTTTGGGAACACATGGCAAAAAACAAGAATGAACTTTTTCTGAGTACAATTTAAACACTCACATTCAGATGTAACAGCTGGGGACACAAATATCTGAAATAATATATCTCCCTGCCTACATCCAAGATCATCAAGGACTTTTTCTCTGTAGAATGAGGACAAGGAGAGGCCTTCTTTGGCCATGGCAAAAAAATCAACAGGCATCTATGGTGTTTTCTGTCATGCGTTAAAGTTGGGCATCCTCCACCCAATACTGTAGACATTTTAAAATCCTGATGGCTACCCTGTTTTCGACTATTGATTTGGTTTTTATACTGTTTCTACCCTGGAAACAAACCTGAGTATATAAACATTGGAAATATATAAATCATCACTCCTTCAAATCCATGTTGATGGCTGCATGCTTTACAATGTCTTCGCTGTAGGATGATATAACAGCAAAATAAATGCCTTAAAATTAACAGCACAAAGCTCTATCTATCCCATCAACAGTATCAGTCATTATTATTTTATTATTTTTCATTAACACTTTATTATTATTTTTCCCTCTGCAAGCTGAAGGTGGCACACATGGGGAATTCTGCTCATTTTATCCTCACAAAAAGAACCGAGTGAGGTAAATTGGGTCAACTGGCCCAAAACCCATGGTCAATGAGGAGTTGAATCTGGGTCTTTCTGGTCCCGCTCTGCAATTTAAACACTATACTACATTATATCCAAAACATTCTCAATCCAATGAACTGCTAGAGGGGGAAAGTATCTGTTCGAGATAAAGGGTGAATGGGATTTTACAAATCTTACATAAAGTACACAAAATGCAGAAGCACTGTCTGGACTGAGTCATCGAATGACGGAGTGTGTTCACTGCTTGGGGTGAAGGCCATTCTTGACTGTAACCTAGACTGCACCCATTATATACAAAGGTCACGGAATAAAGATCCATAGAATCAAAGGTTTATGGTAGCTCTAATTTACGGAACCTGGTAATTAATGGGGGATAACGCTTGTGTCATGCTCTGCTCTTACAATATTCTGATCCTTATAGCAGTTGTCTGAAATCTGTGAAGGTTTAATCTTATAAGAAAATGTACTACTAATGCCAGTCTACTTTTTGTATCTGCTTCCACGTCCCTTTAATCTATTATTTCTTTGGCCAATTCTTGCACATCTTTTTTCTTTACTTAAGGAGGATAGGATGACTATGTATAAAAACAGAAAAGATTTCCTATACTGTATTGATGATATAGATCCAGGCACATCTTTAGAGTGGATCATCATGTCTGTCTGTCTGTCTTTCCTTCTCTAGAATGATGCTCAAAAAGAGAAGTTAAAAGATTCTCTCTTTTTCACTTCAATGAAGATATAAATATTGAATGAACTTCAGATCTACTGTGTAGGATTCTCTGGTGTGCCAAGAGTGCTTGCACACCAAGCTCTGCATAGTATCCTGGTTCAAAGTGAATATTTTGTTATCCTAGATATAGCAATGATAAGCTTCAATTGATGGATTTTACTGAATGAACATATGTTTTGAAGAAGATGTAGTTCTGTTTTGTTTTATCTCACATTTTCACAGAACATGAAGCATTACAGTAATAACTGTAGTTGAGGACAAGTTGTTGTGTCATTTTTGAGGAGCCCAATGAATATACTATCCAATTATGAATCTTGGATTTTTGTCCTGAGAAAATTAAAATACAGCATTAGGCATTCTAACTGCAGCACATCAAGAATAGTAGCACCTTGGACAGCATCCCAAGGTCTTCTGAAGGAGCTCCAGTACTTCACCAGTCAATGTTCCTTACCCAGAACATTGAATAGTAAGGAGAAATTAAGTCTTTGAATGGCAGTGCAATGGAGAAGTATACACTACTTCACATTATTGCTACTTTATGGTCCTGCCACTGAAGTGTGAACATTTAGTGCAGGTTCCATGGCTGCAGCTACTGCCTAAATGTCAGAAATATTACTAGCAGATTGCTGACTTGCTCACTAGTGATAATACGGATCACTGAATTCAGGACATACAATGCAAGCCAAAGCAGCTTTTCCAATTGCAAACATTAGGAAATTAAAGGTCTTATCCATAAAGGCTTGACATTCATCAACTGATATTGAATGCTGTCACAAAGAATAGCATAATGTGTAGGAGAAAAAAACACATTTACTTCAGCTCTCTGTTGATATACTCTGGAGCCAAAAATTATATACATTGAAACAGGTGACTGTTTGCAGTACAGGAAAGAACAACAAAGCAATTTTAGCCCTATAGCCTAACAATCAAAATTAAGTCTGTATAGCTCAATGCTAACACTAGAGGGAAAACATGCTACATACTATGCAAGAGGATAAAATCTTTTCAGTTACTTCTATTTTTATTTTTATTCAAGACTGCAAGTCTTTTGCACCTGCAGAAAAAGAAGTTTATATCTGTGCATGTCCAGGCCTTGCTGGCTGTAATAAGTTAGCCTTAAAAGTTAATAAGGTAGCAAACAAACAGCACAAATGGAAACTGCGGACAGTACCAAAGCATGATTCCAATGATTCAAACAAGGTAGCATTTTGGGTTTTCTGGAAACAGGAGGGAGTGTATTCTCAGTCTAAGAAAGTTCTGCTTTGCTTTCCAATCCTGTATACTGGATTAACACCAAGATATTAGATATCCACTAACATTTCTACCATTCCCATCTAATCATGGAATATAGACGTGCATGTGTGTGAGTTTCTGTGTGACAGAGAGATGGCGAATGTAACATTGGGGAAAAAAACTCTATTGCATAAAAACATAATATTCTGTAAAGAGGAACCTGTACGCTGCATGAACTTTTCAAGAAAAGTAATCTGCCCAAGACTGAAGATCTATTAGAATATTTAGTGTTTCTTAAAGTGTGGTCCTAGGACCCCTGGAAGTCCCCCAAGACTTCCTCAGAGGTCCACAAAATCAAAATTATTTGGTAGCCTATATTGAAAAATCCATCAAACAGTCATGAGAAGCAGTAGCAGCAGCATATTTGTCCATTTTAATTTTTAATACAGTAAATATCGATAAATATAACCCATATAAACAAAAGCTCTTTTGAAGTCCTCCATAATTTTTAAAAGTGGGAAGGGTCCTGAGAGAAAAAAGTTTAAGAAACCCTGTATTAGAACAACCAGGAACAGTTAATTCCAGTTTATTCCCTGCAAATTTTGATAAAATTGACTACATATGTAGATCTCTTTCAAGCTCTGTTTTCCAATGCCACTTTAAAGTCTACCAGGAAAAAAAGACCACTTTCTTTAAAGAGGGAGTGGTGACAATGTTCAAATAATAATATGACATCTTTGAAGGAATAGAGTGAGCTAGTACAGTGATGATGGTGTAGGACTCAACAGAGGAGACAGAGGTTCAAGTCCTGCCTCAACCATGGTCCTTATCTGGGATTTGGGACTCTCAGTGATGTGGAGATAAGATAAGGAGATTTATTTATTTATATTTCAAATTTAGATACCACCCATCTCACAAAAAGATATTCAGCTTGTCTACTGCCTTGAGAAAAGGAAAGGTAAAATGTAATAAAATAATAGTAACAACAACAAATAGTAGGTAGGTGAAATAATTATAAAAAACATAGCAATTTTTGAATATATTGAGGAAAAGTGGGGGGGGGGTTACTTTTGTGTGCACACACACTTTTCCTGAATAAAATTACACCAAATGCTGTTTAATTCTGAAATCAATCTTTCTACCAAGTCTTATATTTTCCAAGAAATGACATGAATCCTCCTGCACACCTCCAGGTTTTTTTATGTCTATAATTTTATTAAGAATTTTTACATAAGTAAAAGACAAATATGAAGAAAAGAAAGAAAAACAGAAACAGAATGATAAAGAAACAAGAATCAGAAAAAGTAAGTAACTTCCAACCTTCTTTTCAACAGTTATAAACAAATAAACTCATCCTCCCTCCTCCCTCTTGGTATTACAAAGATCCCTTCAGCCCCTTATTTAATCCTTTTTCAATCATCAGATCCATAAATCATCACTTCACTGTTTTCATTTTCAGCAAAAAGTCCATAAAGGGTTTCCAGTCTTTTATAAAAGTACTTATTGTTTTGACCCGGACCAAACAGGTCAGTTCGCCATCTCTGCCAATTCTGACACTGCACATCTCCAATTAAACTCTTTAAGGACCTATTATACTGACCTGCAGTAAAAATTGATATTTGGGATAACAGAATAGTCCAGAGAGGACTGTACAGTTTTACATACTGTATAGATTCTGATTATCTCACTGCTACTTCTATTTCCATTATATTTGGGAAGAACAGGCTCAAGCCAGAAAATAGGAAAAGTGCAGTGTATTCAGATGTAATACAAATCACAGACATTAATTATTATTTATGTAAGCAATGTGAGATTTCCAAAACAGACACTTTACCCTCTGGCAGATTGCTAACACAATCAAATCATCTAGGAACACCTCTTTAATTGGCAGTCTCATGCTTTCCACTTGGGAGGCACTAGGTAACTAACTTACAACAGGACCATTTAATCTCCCATTGGCACACAATAGCATTCTCCTCAAAGAGGAAATAACTATTTTCTGTACTGTTCACAACATACAATTTCTCAAATCAACTTTGAATTCCAGATCAAAGGTTTAAACAGGGAATGTTTCCAGGTAGGGTGAAAGGTGTCATTCATGAGATTCCTCTAGCCTCCTCAAGGTTCCCCTTGTCTAGCAAGAGAGAAAGCATATTTTTGTACTCTCCTAGGAGATTCTGGAAAAAACAGTTGTTTTCTTTGAGTTTCATGCTACATAGAACTCAAACTTACAACAGCTCATGATAGTTCCTTCTGTCTTATGCAGTCCGATGGCTCCCAGATACGTTGGACCTCTAGCCTCCTGGGGTTAGGAAGGCAATACTAAGGGCTATAGGAAAACTCTCCCTATTCTTTGGTCCTCCCATTCTGCCTCCAATCTTTTATGTATATATTTTTGTAAACAGCTATATGGAAACGTTGCATATTTATATACTTTTTTATGTTTCTGTAACAAACCATTTGTTTAATTATTGTAAGCTTTGCCTAACTATATACTTATATTCTGCCATCTGGATAGCCCAAAATTTTGCCCAGACTGGGGGGGGGGGGGACACAACCACCACTTGCACCTGTTGTTGGGTATTGTTGTGCATGAGTATACCATAAAAAGAAATATGTAGTAACAATATGACATGTGCAGCAAAAATGGGGAAAATATCTATGGATGTAAAATTCTGAAGCTATAAAGCTGATAGAATCCTCTATTTCATAAAGCTCCTGGCAGTTCAAAGAGGACAGACAAACCTGTTATTTCCCCAGAATCCATTAACTTAAAATATTATTGTGGAGGAGGGAAGGCAGAGTGATATAGGTTTACTAATATTTAAAGCAAAAAATGTATTTGTTATATCAATGCAAGTACAAACAAATCCCAAGATTTCTATTTCTGGTCCCCCCCAGAGGATGTTTTCCATAGAGATCCAAGTTCATTCTCAATAGCCATGGTTAAAGCACGCTATGTTTTCCATGTGCAAAGGTCATGAAGTTTATATAAAATCTGAAATTGATTGCTTTTCTGATTGCCTCCTCAGAGGGACAAAAGATATTAGTAGAGGAGAAAAGGGTTGCCACAGTTCGTTCACGTAGCGGAAAGTCAAATTTTGCCATTTCATCTAAATCAGACTAGAAAGAAATAGGCAACCAATGTTTTTGACCTCTTTCTTCTCAAGGGAAAAAGTTACATACTTAATTAAAATAATTTCTGGCTACTCACTCAACTATTTTTTGCCCTGAAGAAACTGCTATATGATAGTTTTTTGTTATCTTGAGTAAAATTCAGCCGAGGAGTAATTGCCACTGATAGAGATCAAATGCTACAACAAAGAGGCCAGTGTCAGACATACCCGAAGTCTGAATCTGGCTTTTACATTTGGACAAAAACCATTTCTTTTGCCTTAATAACTACTGCTATTATTAGAGACAGAAGATAAGGTTTTGTCTCTAATAATGGCTTTTTATTAAAGTGCTTCACTATAAAAAGGAAAAAAAAAACAGCAACTTGTTTGATCAGTCAACTGTGCAAAACCTTGCCTTAATTCGGCAGCTGCTGAGGGGGATGGAGAGGGAGGACGAGCAGTTCTTACACGAAAGCTCTCACCAGATCCACACCTTGCACTGAGGCACCAAGTGGTCTGCGTGATTTGGCTTAGGAAGTTGTATGAACCTGTCAGGTCCTTTGTAATAATTGACTGTGTGCCATCAAGTTGTTTTTGACTCCTAGTGACCAGATAGATAGATTTTCTCCTCACCCAGTCTTTGTCAAGGCTCAAGCTCAGGACTCAGATTCTGAACCTGACCCTGAAGAAGCTACTCCAGCTGAGCCTGTGGAATGTCAGCCTCAGGAAAGACAAAGCAAGGAATCACATGAAGCTGATCAAACACAGGCACCACCTGAGCAGCAGCAGAAGTCAGATGAGGATGACATAAGGCCTCCCAGCACCCGAGCAGAAGAGAGCAGAGCAGCAAAAGTCTATTAGACTCCCTTGCCAAGGGAGTAAATCTCCTGATTACTGGCAGCATCCTTATTTAAGGAGCAGCTCTAAGCTGTGTTCTCTTTTCTGGAAACAACCTCTGACTTGTGTAGCGTTCCTGCAAATCTTGTTTGTGTTTTAAACCCTGAACCTCTGGTCTGGCTGACAACCCTGACTGGGCTCTTGGAACCCTGGACTTGGATTTGGACTACTCTGCATGCTCCTATTTAGAAAGTAAACTCTTCAGGCAAGCCTCAGTTTTGTTTACATTCTTTTGTTTGCTGTTATCTCTTCAGACTTAGAGTAAAATTGCTAAACTCCATAAGCAACCATGTATGAGTGTGTGTGATGGAAACCTGAAGCAGGGCAGTCTTTCAGGTCTTTCAAAGGTGTACCATTGCTACTGTAACTGGTCCCTTGTGTTGCTGGTTGTCCTCTTCTTTCCTTCTGCATTTACCAACCTTAGAGCCTTCTCCAGATAACTAGGTCTTTGCATAATATGTTCAAAGTAGGATAATTTGAGCCTGGTAATCTGTGCCTCAAGTGAGAACTCTGGGTTGATTTGTTCCATGATCCATTTGTTTGTTTTCTTGGCTGACCGTGGTTTTCTCAGGAGTCTTCTCTAATACCAAAGTTCAATATTCTTCCTATCCTGCTTCTTCAAAGTCTAACTTCCAGATAAACTGAGAGCACAGACATATTGGAAAACTCTATTCTGATCTTGCTACCTATCACTTAATGGTCACTGTGACTAGTTAGCTGTTATAAATTCAAACCCTTCAGTGCTTCTACTGCAAGATAATGTGTGAGGTTTAGGAAGCACCTCCTAAATGTTCTCCTATAACATTACATAAAAAGTTAAAAATGGCTAACATACTCTATATTATCTCTGTGATTTTGAAAACAGCTACTTAGAACTCATTCCCTCAGCCATCCACTGCCATTTTGCTAGCTGTAATAGGCAGGAGTTTGCCCTCTGCTTGCTATTTCAGCAAAGAAGTCTTTGGAAAACTCCCAGTGGAGGTCTTCTTAAAAGTCTTTGAGTCAAATTCAATGTCCCTGTAGTTTTATTGGCAGCAGTACAAAAGTGGTTTGCCATTACTTTCTTCTGGGATGTTTTTCCAACTTCCCAAACTAACCTACAAGGATTCCCTGGTGGCTTCACAGCCAAGTAGCAACCGGGTCCAATTCAGCTTAGTTTTAAAATCAGCCAAAGTCAGCTAGAGGCTGCCATCTAGTTGGTTAGTACAGCTCTTAGATGAGCACAAACTCTGTGCAGCAGTTTGCGCGTAACTTTAAAGACTGAATTCTGTCACCATGGACAGAGGCCATCTGTTAGCCACAAATTTGCTACAGTGCTATTTTAATTTGTGAACTCTTATGAAGATTTGAAAGATTCCTCTATCCCTTCCCACTGTAGTTATTTAAAAGCAAAGCACATACTGAGATGGTGAGATGCAAGCTAGCCACCCATCAATAAGACAGTGGCACTCAACTCAACATTTTGGAGCAAAGGGAGACCTGAATTTGAACAATATCTGCTTTGAGCAATGGGTGGATGTTGGCCAGTTAGTTTCAGAATTTGTTAAGATACATCATGCATGCACGAAAAGCCTATGCCCATCCCTAGTTAGCAAAAGCAGAACTCCCTTTCAGCTGAAGGTCTTGTTTCTGCATTCTGTGAGAAGCCATAGCCATAAAGTCACCAGAGACAACTCATCAATGGCATCACAGCTCCCACTGGGAGAATGCTCTCTCTCCTGCCTTCTTTTTTCCCTGTTCCCGACTCTTCTCTCTCCCAAACAACAGGCTGAGGGACTGGTAACGTGCATACTGTTATGCATAAGAGGGTTGAAACTAGTCCTGGCTACTTGAAACGATGAGGCTTCACTGACATCAGAATTCTGACCTGAGTTATAATGGGCTTCCCAATCCAAGGACTTTATGAAAATGTCCTTTATTTTTACTCTTTCATATTATTTCAGAGCCAGTTTGAGAGCCATACTATTATATAATATAAATAATATAATTTAATATGATTAATATATTAATAAATAATATATGTTATTTGAGAGCCAGTTTGGTGTCATGGTTAAGACATCAGGCTATAAACTAGGAGACCACAAGTTTTAGTCCTGCCTTAGGCACAAAGCCAGCTGGGTGACCTTGGGCAGTCCCTTTCTCTCAGCCCTAGGAAGAAGGCCATGGCAAATCACTTCTGAAAAACCTTGGTAAGAAAACTGCAAAGACTTGTCTAGGCAGACTCCAAGAACTGGACACGAGTGAACAGAAAAATCTCAGACATACAAGGCTGCCTTTGATTTTGCTTGTATAAAGAACTAGTTTACAGATAACTGTATCAACTTGACTATCGCCCCTACGGCTCATGAAGCCTAACCACCGCATACAACTAAATCATGAATTCTAATCCTTCACTATTTTTCTAGCAGAACTTCCTCCATCAACCTGAAACATAATTAAGAGATATGTCTGCACCTACATTAATTATTGCTAATGCTAATTTGTTGACATCTCATCTAAAAGGGGTTTGTGACTGAAGATAAGAAATGCAAATAATAACAGTGTTAAAAAGAATAAGGGAATTAAGATAAAGAAGAACAAGGGCCAAAAATAAGTGTACTAAAGCAACAGTTCAGGAAGAGCTCTGGGACACAGAAGGCTGTAATGATCATAAACCACTTATATATGAATTATGTGCAGCGTAGCGTCACATCAAATGAGTTGCATTTTTACCCTTCTAATTAATATGCAGTGCTTGAGCAGGAGAGTGAGGAATTAATGGTTGCTAGAAACACCTGATTGCTAACCTTAAGATTGGTGCTAAGATAAACAGTGTTTCAGTGTGAACTGGGATTCCCTCAAGAGTGACTACAACTAAATTTTGGCCTTCTTGCAGCTTCTTCACTGATTCAGCACTTTGGAGAGCTGAAAAAAGGCAGGCAGACTTCACTTTATGTCACTGTTTTGTATTTTCAAATACACAAAATAGTAGAAGGAAGGGAGAGGAGCTGAGTAATTCTCAGGTTTACCTTTACCCAAAGCTCTGCTATCATACTGCTTTGCAGAAGGGAAGTTCTTGAAATCTTTTCTTTGTTCTGTCCGTCCAGGAACTTTTGAAGAGCTTTAGAGGAAACAGCGGACCCTAATGCTAATTTCCCAATTCCTTATCCCACTTCCAACCTTATTCCTGATTCCTAGTTGTTTTTCTAAATTCTACCATTCCTTTCTAACTTGCCATTTATACTATGATCTTTCCTCTAGAAGACAACTTGTATTTACTGTTCCTGTTGTTTATTACAATCTGTTGTGTTTTATTAGAACCTAACTGTTCAGGTAATACAAATTTCTCTCTCCAAATCTCCCTTCTCAGTGTTGTCCTTATTTTATACACTATCCTGAGTTGATACATGTATGTTCTCTCCTTTTAGTGCTATCATCTACAGTACTGTTTGTGATGAGTGGATCTCTTGGTTTTATAAATTATGAGTGTGATGTTTATTTCAAAATGTTCACAAGAGTAATTAGCACATTGTTATTTACAGTCAGGGTCCAACCAGTTTGTGGTTTTAGCAAATCATATTAAGACAATACAGGTAGTCCCCGGGTTAAGCACACCCAGTTTTCGGATGACTCATAGTTAAGAACAGAGCCTACTCTAGTAAAATTAGAGTTAAATACACAATGATTTGAGTTAAATACACAATGGTTCGAGTTCATTACACAATACTACTTATAATACTACTTATACAGTATTATACAATGATACTGTTCTGGCTTACATACAAATTCGACTTAAGGACAGACTTGAGAATGGAACTCGTTCTTAAACTGGAGACTATCTATACCGCTGGAGAATCTCTGGCCCTAGAGCCAAGTGCAAGCCCCCAAACCCTCCAAATGGTAATTCTTAATGAGACATTAAGTACCTAACTAAACAGGTAAGCTATTAAACAACTTTGCTTTTAATACATTTTAAATGTAAGCAAAACATATCCTGGCTCCACTCATTGCCTACTGGGGTCTTACTCAGAAAAAGCATATTTTTGCTTGGTGAGACAATTAGATAAGATTATTCCTGGCACTGCCTACATCAGAGATACACAGTGAAGGCTTGCCCTAGATGCTTGAGGGATGTGCTGGGTCTCAATTTCCATTGCCACCATCACCACCACCAAAAGAGGAATTCAGCATTCTTTGACCGAATGCACTAAAACTAGCACAGTACTCATGTGCTTTAGCAACTGTGGTTCACTAATAACTTTATATTAAAACCTACTATAAAAGGAAAAAAAATTCTTAAAAAAATATCCTTACAGAAATGTTTTTTACTGGGAGCAAATGATTATTCCACATTTGGTATGCTCTTTGCATTGAAAGAGTCATATCTGGAACCAGCTTGTAAGTCAGCCTGTAAATTATAATTGCCCAAGGTTTTCATTACCCAGAATCAAGTTATTAAATCTAGACCCTTGGAATATGAATATGAAAAAAAAAAATCCCCTCATCCCAATGGGTGGTGCATGTCGTCCTCAATCTCGGGTCCTCTACCAGGGCCTGGGAGTTTGAGGGTTCTACGCAGTATCTTAGCTGCTCCTAGCACTGCACTCTTCTGGACAGAGAGCTCTGATGTTGTTCCTGGGATCTATTGGACCCACTCTCCCAGCTTAGGAGTCACGGCCCTGAGTGCTCCTACCACCACTGGGACCACTTTGGCTTTTACTTTCCACATCCTCTCTAGTTCTTCCTTCAGGCCCTGGTACTTCTCCAGCTTCTCATCTCCCATCTGGACTTGGGGGGGGGGTTGGCCCACATACTGTGCAGATGTTCCTGTACACAATGCCAGCTATTTGGTCGTCCCATTCAGTGTATGCTGTTCCTGCCTGCATCTTAAACCCTGACACTATGTGTTGGACTGTCTCTGAGGCCTGTCTGTACAACCTGCACCTTGGGTCCTGTCTAGTGTGGTAGACCCCTGCTTCTATGGATCTGGTGCTCAGTGCCTGTTCTTGTGCTGCTACGATCAGTGCCTCAGTGCTGTCTTTTAGTCTAGCCCTTTCCAGCCACTGATAGGATTTCCCAATGTCGGCCACCTCAGCTATCTGTTGATGGTACATCCCATGCAGGGGCTTGTCTTGCCACGGTACTTCCTCCACTTGAACTTCCTCCCGTATTTGCTGCTGTGTTACACGTTCTCTCAGCATCTCATCTTTGGGTGCCATCTTAGTAATGTACTCCTGGATGTTCTGGGTTTCATCCAGGACAGTGGCTTTGACACTCATCAGACCCCGACCGCCCTCTTTGCAGCTGGTGTACAATCTCTGGGTGTTGGGCGTGGGGTGGAAACCTCCGTACATTGTGAGGAGCTTCTGGGTCTTCATGTCGGCAGCCTCCATATCTTCCTTTGGCCAGCTCACTATACTGGCAGGGTATCTGATGACTGGCAGGGTGTACATGTTGATGGCATGGATCTTGTTCTTCCCATTGAGCTGGCTCTTCAGGACCTGTCTTATCCTTTGGTGGAACTTGGATGTTGCTGTCTTCCTTGCCTCCTCCTCATGGTTCCCATGTGACTGTGGGACACCAAGGTATTTATACCTGGTCTCTATGTCTGCTATGTGGCCCACTGGTAGTTCCACTCCATTGTTCTTAACTACCTTCCCTCTCTTTACTATCATCCTGCCACACTTCTCCAGTCCAAATGACATCCCAATGTCCTCACTGTAGATCCGTGTCAGATGGATCAGTGAGTTGATATCTCATTCACTCTTACCATACAGCTTGATGTCATCCATGTAGAGGAGGTAGCTGAGGGTGATTCCACTCTTGAACTTGTACCCATATCCAGTCCTTGTAATTATTTGGCTGAGGGGGTTCTATGCAGAACAGCAGTGGGGACAGTGCATCACCTTGGTGTATGCCGCACTTGATGGCCACTTGCGCGAGCTGTCTTGACTTCCATTGTTGTCTTCCACAGTCTCATTGAGTTCTTGAGGAAGGTCCTTAGTGTCCTGTTGACTTTGTATAGTGCCAGGCATTCACAGATCCATGTGTGTGGCACTGAGTCATAGGCTTTCCTGTAGTCAATCCAGGGTGTGCTCAGATTGGTCCACCTAGACCTTGAGTCTCAGGCAACTGCTCTGTCTATGAGCAACTGGTGTTTTGAGCTTCTGGTGTTGTTCTCAATGCCCTTCTGAGCTGTGCTCATGTACTGGCCCATATGGTCTTGTAGCTTGGCAGCTAGGATGCCTGATAGGACTTCCCATGTTGTGGGGAGGCAGGTTATTGGCCGGTATTTGGATGGTGCTGTTCCCTTGTGAGGGTCTTTCATGATCAGCACTGTCCTTCCTTGTGTTAGCCAGTCTGGGTGGGAGCCTGCTGCTAGCAGTTGGTTCATCTGTGCTGCTAGGTGTTCATGCACTGCTGTTAGTTGTTTTAGCCAGTAGGTATGGATCATGTCCAGGCTAGGTGCTGTCCAGTTCTTCATGTTCTTGACCTGCTGTTGGATGTCTGCTACTGTGATGGTGACTGGTTCCTGTTCTGGGAGATTGCTGTGGTCTGCTTTCAGCTCCTGCAGTCACTTTGCACTGGTGTTATGTGTCTTCTCTTTCTCCCATATGTTCTTCCAGTACTATTCAGTTTCCACTGCTGGTGGCTCAGCTGTTACTGTGTTGTTGCACTGCAGTTGGGAGTACACTTTGGATGGTTCTTTGGATAACAGGGCATTTATCTCCTTGGCCTCTGCTTCTCTAGTGTATCTCCTTAGCCTGGCAGCCAGTGCTGTGAGCCTTTGTTTAGCAGTCTCTAGGGCTTCAGATGGAGTCAGGCCCATGTATTTTTTCAGCAGCCAAATCTTATCCTTAATCTCCACACCCTTCTGTAGTTCCACCAGCTGACTGACTTCTCTCCGAGTTGCCTTGATCTTAGCCTCCAATCTCATTTTCCAGGGTGGGTATGTACTGCTGTTCTTCTTGATCATGTAGCCAAGCATTTCCAGTATTACAGCGGCTGTTGTTGTTGTTGTTGTTGTTTAGTCATTAAGTCGTGTCCGACTCTTCGTGACCCCATGAACCATATTGCGCCAGGCCTTCCTGTCCTTCACTGCCTCCCTGAGTTTGCTCAGTTTCATGCTCATTGCTTCAGTGATGCTATCTAACCATCTCATCCTCTGCCGTCCTCTTCTCCTTTTGCCTTCAATCTTTCCCAGCATCAGGGTCTTCTCCAAAGAGATCTCTCTTCGCATTAGGTGACCAAAGTATCTGAGCTTGAGCTTCATTATTGATCCTTCCAATGAGCAATCAGGGTTGATTTCCTTTAAGATTGACTGGTTTGACCTCCTAGCAGTCCAGGGGACTCTCAAGAGTCTTCTCCAGCACCACAGTTCAAAGGCATCAATTCTTTGGCGCTCGGCCTTTTTTATGGTCCAGCTCTCACAGCCATACATTACTACTGGAAAAACCATAGCTTTGACTATGCGGATCTTTGTCGGCAAGGTGACGTCTCTGCTTTTTAATATGCTATCTAGGCTTGCCATAGCTTTCCTCCCAAGGAGCAAGCGTCTTTTAATTTCATGACTGCAGTCTCCGTCTGCGGTGATCTTGGAGCCCAAATAAATGAAGTCTGTTACTGCTTCCATTTCTACCCCTTCTATTTGCCAGGAATTGATGGGTCCAGATGCCATGATCTTAGTTTTTTTAATGTTGAGTTTCAAGCCAGCTTTTGCACTCTCCTCTTTCACCCTCATCAAGAGGCTCTTTAGTTCTTCTTCACTTTCTGCCATTAGGGTGGTATCGTCCGCATATCTGAGGTTGTTGATGATTTTCCCTGCAATCTTAATTCCGGCTTGTGATTCTTCCAGCCTGGCATTTCTCATGATGTACTCTGCATATAGGTTATGGTGGTAGGGATTGTCTGGAGGGCTCTGTTGGCATCTTCTAGCATACTATCTGATGGTACTTCTCCACTGAGTCTTGGTAATCGGACTCAAGGGTTGACTGAAGCTAGTTTATCCATGATCTTATGCCTCATATCAGCTGCTATGCTCTGTAATGGAGGGGGTGGCAGTGACATTCCAGGTTCAGGTGTTGGCTGCACATCCAGTTGTTCTTCCAGGTCTGCTTGAGTCTGGGTTGTAATGTGGAGTTGGTCTATCTCACGTTGTGTGAGCAGCTTCCTCTCCACTATGTTGAAGTGCTGGGTAACTAGTTGTTTCTCAGTTACTGTGGATGTAGGCCTTCTGTCTATTCATAGTTCCCTCATACGTTTCATATATCCCCTCTCATTAGGTCTGCTGTTGTAGTAGCATTCCATCAATTCCAAGTTCTCTTGTTTCATCCATGTATGGTTTGTTCCAGTAGCCCACTTGGTTCCTGATCAATTCATTAAACATTTATTTCCTTTCCTTTAATCAACATACTCATATTAGAAACAATCTTGAAAAATGAATAAGGCAATACAGAACTACAGTATCAACAATAAAAAAGTGATGGTATGACATACTGATGAAAGAGAAGTACCTGGAAGAAAAATAAAATTGCAAATTGTTGTTGAAAGAAATCCAAACAATGTAAACATCTTTATGAATCAATAGCTATGAGTTTTCATTATGCTCTGACTAAAAAAAAAAAAACAAACCCTGTCATAATTCCATGTTGCAATGATAAACCTGAAAATGATATATTTTTTAATGCAAATACTGATACTGGTCTATGACCGTAATAAAGATTTGATTTGATCTGATTTAATACAAATACTGCCTAGTGATAGACATATTCCTACTACACACTTAACTGAGTTAATGATGGATTCAAAAGCTGTAGGAGCACCAAAACTGGGTTAGTTTCACTTTGGGCTAAATATAACTCTCTAGAATTGGCCCCAAACAGAACCAGTCTGGCATAGGGTTAAACTAATTCCATCCGATCATCTGTGTCAGATGAATACCAAAACCCAATCAACTTCCCCATTTTACCTACCAAGCCCTTCCAAAGAAACAAGAGAGAGAGAGAGAATGAGAATATAAGTGTGAATGTGCTGGAGAAGAGCATCTGACAAAAACTAACCTCTGCATTACAACCTCCCTGCTAAGGCCTTGGGAGCAAACCTCCCAAACATTGACTGCAGTAATCAAGGCCCACCTACTATTTCCTGCCTAGCTGGGGGAGAAGGGGCTAAGATTTAATGTGTTGGTGGTATTTCCATGGTACAAACACTAGGCATTTTCCTGGAGAAGGTGGGCAGGGAGAACAGACTACACTTTTCATGAGACCACCAGCAAAGTGAAGCAGCTGTTCACATACACATACATGAACAGCCTGGCTGAGCCTTCTGGAAGATGCAGCTGCTTTAATACTTCAGGGAAGGATTCTTCATTCACACCAACAGATTTATGAACATCCCTTCTAAATGCTTTGCCCAGTCTAAGGACACTTTGTGGCTGAAAGAGAGCAGTCTAGCAGAGATGCATCCCAGAACTTGGTGTTACATTCAACAACAGGAGGTCAATATGCAAGTCAAAAGGGAATCTTCACCATGGCATATTTTAATCCTTAAAGTAGAAATAGTGTGGAACGCTACAGAACTTAAATATCTTGTATCATAAAACAGCCTACATATTGATTTACATTCAGCACTCCTTATTTTACCACCTTATTTTCATACAGTATATTAGGTTATACTCCAACAAGAATATTTGACAGGAAAGCCTATAGAATAATTCAGGCATTAGAATCTGATCTGGCAAACAAATTGACCCATACTATGCTTCTGCCCACACATGCATGTGGTTAAAATATATAGAAAATACAAATGTACATATAGGGTATTTGGCAATTGTTCTCAGCTCCATACTAGAAGGATCAGCAGACAGAGTTCCACCCCCTTCACTAAATTATATTGATTTTTTGTGAAGGTACTCTGCTGGTAAAAAAAAACCAGTGTGAAATGTAATGCATTTGGAGAATACTGCATATACTTCCTATCTTTCTTTGTTTCTTATCCTGGTAATATGATCTCCATTGGGTCATGAAGAGTCAGAGGAGGCTGACAACTGAGTAATAACAAAAAAATTAAAATTTCACAGAGGTGAGGTGAATCTGATCAATTTTTTCCATTGGATATGCATGAAATGTAATTTAACCTAATAGAACTTCACTTTGAAAAAGGAAAGGCATTTTCCTGGATTTTGTGGACTTCAGTTTAGCATACTGTAGCCCTCCCACAAAACTGCCTCAGATGGGTCACTTCAAAGTTTCTTTTTCCTTACAATTCAGTCAAAATGGTCAGATCAGTGCAGGAGGTGGGAAAGTATGCCTGGAGATTATAAAGACCCAAATAGGTCAAAACAAGCTTAAATTAAATCTTTGGAGGACAGAATTGTTGTTTGTCAATGTGATGGAACGCAATAGAACACCAGGTTCCCAGGAAGGAGGGAGCACATTCCAGGAAGGGGGGTGGGGGAGAAAAGAGGCAGAACAGTCCAGAGCAGGAGCAAAGGAAGTGATTTAAGGTAGCCACTCCCTAGAATCTCCCAGGGTATATCCACTAGGTTAGAGTAGTACAGATTTAGCCTGGCAAGATTCTGTCTCCAAGGTATAAGCAATAAAAGAACTGAACTTGGCTGGACTGTTTCCCAGTTGTTCTTGGGCTGGGCCTAACAAAACATCTGATCAAACCTGAGCCCAGTTCTAGCTTTGACTCTACACAGGATCACACTCTCCATAAAGGATCAGGGCTGTGATTGGGGGTACTCCTTCTGGACTAGTGTAGGCTTTGGTTAAGAGTCACTTCACCCAGTGTTGGCAGTTGTGCCAATTTATTAATCAAATTTATATGGCCACTCAACTCACAAAAAGCGATTCTGGGTGGTGTACAACAATCCAATAAAACAATAAATATATAAACAAGCATTACATAAATGTTGCAGGTGTTCATGATAGCCCTGACTCATGCCCTTTTTACCTTGTGTATAGACTTCTATAACACAATTTACATGGGGTGGTAATTCTAAATAAATCTCACTATAATTCATCAGTAGATAGCATTTTCAAATGAAAATTTAAACCACCTTAACAAGGCTCATAAGTGCAAACAGCTGCTTATCAGTTTCCTGAGAGAAAACAACATACTGTAAGTCTCAGCAGGTGGCAGCAGAAAGCCAACCTTGATATCTCAGAAGCTAAGCAGCGTAGCTGTGGTTGTTACTTGGATGGGAGATCATCTGGGAAAGCCAGGGCTGTTGGTAGACTCCAAAAAACAACCCAGTTGAAAGCAATGGCAAATCATTTCTATAATGTTACCAAGAAAATTGCTTGGATATAGTCACCAAGAGTCAAGGCTGCCTCAATGTTATTTTTATCTTTCCTTTAGAAAAGGATCGTTACTTGGGGATACTCATTTGATGAAGAAGAATTTGTCTTCCTGCCCTCAGCAAAATCTTGCTGGAGGTGGCAATGTTTTTAATAGCAACTTTTCCCTCTACAGACACCAGACGACACAATTATACCATATGCTTTTCAGCTTTATTCTGCTGGAAAAGCATTTAAAAAAAAATACTGTAAGTTACTTATAGGTTTCCTAGGCTTTATAAATAACCAGCAATATATAACTAAATTTCATCTGTATGTTTTCTCCCAAATCAGAGAAAAATTTACAAACCAAAAACTTTCCATAAAGCCACTCTGCCTCCCATTCCAGAATGTTCTTAACATGCATCTCGAATGGACCATGCTCTGCTGTTTTCTGTGCAGCTCCTCAGTGGGGCATTATAAGGGTGGTGGCTGGTGGTTTTCTTTGGCTGAAATTCAAATATCACTAATTGCAAGAAAAGTTGCCACCAATCTTTGGACAGAACATATGCCAGGACAGTGCTTGTAGTTTGCAGCCATTCCATCCCATCATTTTTCCCCCCAAGGGACTGTTGACCAAGTAACCACCACTAGACAGCAGCAAAAGTTGATCTCTCTCGACTGCAACATAGTGATCACCTGGATTTATGCAACCCAAATCCAGCTGCTGCATAAATATTGCTAGAACTGGACTCCAAGAAAGGAGTTTTAGTGTGTGCAAGAGAAGTGTTCAGCTATGGAGTGCTCTAAGGTACGTCCACATAATTTCCCAAAAATATTATACATACAGCTCTGACCATCCCTAGGGAAGGAATGGTGGGGGAAAGTGTATTTTGGAGCCATATTTGAACCAGGTTCCATTTTATGAATGAGTGAACTTTCCAAAAAACAAACATTTCATGAAAAGAGTAAGTAAGGAGTCAGGACTTCCCTGAGAACAATAGGAAAATGCTACTTTCATTCCTGAAACTTTGGACCAGCTTCAGTTTGCCTCAGCAGTGGGTTGTCTGTGATATGGAGGCTCAAGTGTGAGGACACGTGGACATCTTCGTGCCATAAGTGACAACAGAACCCAGCATTACAGTATCTCTCGCACTCAAAACAGCACTGCAAGTCATCTTCCATTTTCTCAGGGAAAACACTACTTCCATGCCAGAATACTTTAGACTGGCCTCAGCTTGGCTTAGTAGTGGGCTGTATATGAAATAGAGGCTCCATGTCTTCTACCCCACAGAGATAGAGAACATGTCTTCACAGTAGGCAGGCTATGTGGATGATCAGTAAAATATGTATAGGCTGTCATTAGATGGTTGTGTTGCAGTTCACTCATATTATGCCTGTGTTTATTTCTTAAATGAAATCTAATGTAATTTAAGAATTGTCCAGGTATAATATACCTTTTATTTTCTGTTACTATGAGTGTGATTCAGGTAAACACACTACCATCTGCTACCAACCTTGCAATCCAACATGGCTAAACTTTCTTGATAAGTGTTCTCTTAACCATAGTGTAAATATCTGCCAAAATACACATCACCAAAAGAATTAGCCTTATTTCCATATGTTTATTAATAGATATAATAAACATAGTAACTGGTTATGATAATATATTAATTCTAATAGCTGAGCATTCAATTCATGGCACACTGCTATCTGTGCATAAAAACAAGCCATTCTGGGCAGAGTTACAATGAATTAATGTCTTTAAATACCACTAAATCAAAATTAGAACATTTGCTTACTGAATATGAATATCGTATGAATATCATACATATTTATGATTTTTATGAAGTGTAAGAAAGAAGAGCGGGTTAAAAAAATCAGACACAAAAAGACAAATGAAAAAGGTCAAAGCTTCAAGGAAAAATGGATTAAAATGTCAGGTTCAGAAATGCAAGATATGGAGATGAAACAAAAGTTCTGTAATTTTTGTAATACTTCCTAGCACAAAGGAAAATGCTTCATCTTCACCAATAAGGCTTTGTAATAGGGTGGGCAACCTTTGGCCTCAGAGCCAAATGCAGCATTCACAGTCTACTTTTTTATGCATCCTGGAGCCCTCCTGGATCAGTTTCCAAAAATTGGTGGTGGAGCTTCTTGCCATTTTGAGGCAGGTAATGTGCTATCCTTTTTGTGTAAGCTTTTACATCATTTCTTAACAACAGCAACAACAACAAAAGAACTTGTCCCCTCCAAAAATCATAACAGCCCTCCCCACGTGTCTGGGCCCAGTCTTGCCCATTTTACATCACAGCCTTGCCCAGTGCAGCCTCCCTGAACACAGGCAAATATACATACACACATGACATGTAGTCCTCAGTCACCAAAATTAATATAGCAATATTAATCCTATTTCCTAGATGGAGCTGAGAGACAGAGGCATTGTTCAGTCACACAAACAGCATTTTTAGATGCTCAACCAAGGAATCCTTGTGAGTGCAGGCTTCACGCACTTCTGCCCTCTCTGTGTGCAACACTATGTTCAATGAGTCGCACAACTTTATATTCCAAGCTTAGTTCTCCTAGAGGACTTTTCAAGCTTATGCCTGAAAAAATGTAGGAATCTGGTGCAGCACGATATACCACGTTTTCATATGTAACATTCAAATGTGCTCAGGAGAGAAAGGGGATCACAGAACACAAGAAGAGCGGAATCTCTTCTGTTTTCTTCTCTATTCTGCTATTGATCCACTCGTTTCTTTAAAGATAGCTTCTTTCTTACAACGAGAGCTTCTGGGAAGTGGTGGTGGTGGGGAACTCTTAATGAAAAGGCCACACTTCAGGTACCCACATGCTTCTTACAGCTCAGTTTTAATGAACTATCACCCTCCTCCAGACTCACAAGCATCAAAGCTGCAGTGATCACCATGGAAACTAGTTTCAGAAAAATAATGGAGGGAGGGAGAAAGTGAGCGAGCGAGAGAAGAGGAATTAGATCAATGAAGGCTTCCAAAACTAATACATTGTCACCCACTGGGAACTAGTATAAGAATGTCTTTGGGTGTGGGGGAAAAACATCTACTTTTAGAAAATAGCATTAACAGTTACCTTACATCACCTTTCTTTGCAGAGCATTTAACACCCATTTACACTAATGCAACCTTTGCAGCAGGTTGTCATGTAAGATTCTGAAATGGTGTATTCAAGCAAAATAATGTGCTTTAATTCAGAAACACACCAAAACTGTTAGTATAGTTTGGAGTAATAGCTAAACGAGTAGCACAAAGCTAGACAGCATAGTAAGCTGACCTCTGGTTTTTGCTATTTTTTTTTTTTTTAATATCCAAAACCTAATTAGTACTGAGTCTGATTGCAGGGTCCACTGTGTTTTGGGAGGTTGAGCAAACACACGTATAAAAGCAGACAGATTTGCCTGATTATTTGAAACCTCAAATTTTTTTTTGAATGAAATAACCCTCCTATGCACTCAATCAGCCTGTTACCTTAAGACTTTGGGTCTGCTCAAATATTGGAGAGCATCATTTAAAGCCCTTATTAATATCCTTCCATCGGCTCTGCTAGAGGACATATTGAATAACTTATAATGCTCATGTTTGCTCTGGTGAGTCAAGTTAACCACTGGTTAAGGTCATTTATATTGCTCCTTTGAGAAGAAACTCAGCATAAAACTTACTTTGTCTTGACTATCTCTTCCAGGGCATCCTGAAGCTCATGATGTGCTTTCTTTTAGCAGAAAGGCACCCTGGTATCACCAGCGAAGTAGACAAAAGTTGTTTCAGTACTTATAGAATCTGCTGAGGTATTTTCATGGAACCTCTGTCTTGGTTGTAAATGACTATATTTTAGTGGCATTTCTGTTGAATTGTAAATGTGTTTCATCTATGTAATGATGACAGCTGATTTTGGACTGTAATAATCTTTAAGAATTAATACTCTCCACTTCCCACAGGTTTCCAAGCATGACCCAGATCACAACACAAGAGAACCTGATACAATTCAGAAGGTCTAATCCAAGTCATCCCTTGGGGAAAAAATAGACATAAATCTCTCTTTGTATTTGCTTAGGGAAGCATGGATGGAGAGATTACAGTAGAAACAGTTAAAATGTTTATTAGGCATGAGTCAATGAGTGAAAAATAGTAATAATACTCCATGGGATGAAAATAGTTTTTGATATTGTAGAGAGGTTGTTTCAAAGCTTAGGATCCTGGACTTTGTCCAGCTATTCTAGCTTCATTAGAGTAGAACAGAGCCCTACTTTGAAAAATAACCAATGATGGTAGATGCAGTTTAGATCAGAGAATGGCTTTTTAAAAAATATATAGTCTTCTGTTTGTCTATACCTCTAAATATACAGTGTTTCATTTGATAAGCAGCAATGGCTGGCTTGATTTTCTACATATGATAACCCTGACTCCTGGTGACTACAAGGCCAGGTCCCTCCAAATGTTTCTTGGCAAGATTTTGGAAGCAATTGTCCTCCTTCCGAGGGCTGAGAGAGAGTGACTGGCCCAAAATGTATCTAGCTGGCTTCTATGACTAAGGCAGGACTAGAATTTCTAGTCTTATAGCTTCTAATCCAGTGCCTTAATCACTGGACCAAACTGGCTCTCTTTTTTATGTAGGGTCATGGGCAACAAGCTTGGCATGTTGTGCCCACCAACAACTAGATACCAGTTCCTATAAAGGAAGAGCCTGCACTGTTAGCACTCAGACTCCCAGCCCTTTGTCACAATTAGTTCAACTCAGTAACTCATTGAATTAGATGGTTAAGTAGAACACAACCACCCATATAGCTCCATGTAGACAGACTGCATATCTAGTTAAGTTTCTGCAGTTATTTTATGACAGCCCCTATCTTGGATGAACAGAAACAAAAAAAAATTGTTCACCTTCATTGAAAAAAAATGCAACGTTGTGATTATGAAGAGACTAAGACCAAATCAACTTAATCTGAACTGGTTACCCTGTTATGTAATTCAGATTTCTCTGCTTACCTGGGTCGTCACAACAAGTGGCTTGGATAGTATTCATCATTCAGTAAAATCACAGAGGATGCCTGGCTTTGTCGCAGTATTAAATAAGTACCATCACTATCATCTGAGACAAGATAGTTTTGCAATTCTTTCGCTAGAATTTTTGCATGGGCAAACTTTTGCATTCTTTGGTGCAGTCAAAGTCCTAGTTGTGGAAGTTAATTTCTTTTCATTCCTACCACTCCTCCCCACCCCCTTTACTAGTGTGGTTTGCTGTGTGATTTAATTGATTTTTATGGTGTTTTTTCTAATTTCCTTCTGAAGGTATTTAATTTTGTCACAAGTCACAAGAGAAATCATCCCCAGATGAACCAAGTATTGCGAAGAATTAATTAGCTTAAAGGGTTTTTGCAACTCTTTGTCAAGCTGAATTTTGAGCAAAGTTGAGAGAAGGAACGAGAAACTGATACAGACACTGAAGCCCAAGTACAGGAGGTAAGAACAAGATTAATTCTGGAGCAACTATGAAGTTTTTAAGCAGAATCTAGGGCAGCTGAACCAAAGAAATACATTCATGTATTGTGCTAATCCATGATGGGCTAACAAAATACATGGATTTACACATTTGTCTAGGCCATAAACAATGGTTTACACCCTACAATGATTGCCTGGGTTCATGTAGTACATTAAGCTTGAATCCAGTCAATGCCTGATTTCATTTCTTTTGAAATTATAAAATCCCCAGATTGTCAGAAATGCCTTTAATCTTAAGCAAAACTTGCAAGTACCATATAAAATGCAGAGGATATGTAAAAACAAGCAGCATTAATACAGTAAATCTTTGCCTAGCTGTTGTGAAATATTTTTACCTTTATTTATTTATTTGAATTTTATAAACCACCAACTTCAGTGGGCAATAAAAGGAGATGCAATAAAGATTGATAAAAAAAATAAAGAAAGAACAAAATAATATATGAGATCTTGTGTGTACACATCAAAGAAACAAACAAGAAAAGATGATTGCATAGAGTTTTTGTTACATATTTCAGAGGGTTTATTTTTAATGCATTACATTTAATGCATATTAATTTAAATGGCTTGACTCTGATTTGGGTCATATATACATTCCAGAAAGTCTCAATATCAAATTAATTTTAAAACAGAAATAGCAGTTTGCTGAAATTCCACTGATATTGGGTAGGCATTTTGTCTGTTTTTAACCTGAGTTTTTCACACAGCTAGTTTGTTATTTTCCTTGTGTGGTTCACATTTCTATTTCATTTCATGTAAATTAGTTTTATATTTATACACCTGGTTTTAGAGTGATTTTGATTAGACATCCTTTAAAAAATATGTGTCTGGCACAGAATAATTTGGAACTCACATGCAATTACATCAAGTATTTATACAGAAACTTATTACACATAAATACCTTTCTCATTGCAGAGTTTTCTTTTAAGTAGCAAACCAAAGTAACTGGATTAAAACCTTCTGAAATTGCTATTGATCAAATAGCCATAAAATCACTACAATATTACAAGGTATCGAATGCAACCTCTGACTACTTAAGATAAGTATCCTGCCTTTAAGTTCCCCCAGTTCTTTAAAGTTCAGCTCTAGAAAATGGCAGTTAGGCTGCTGGGACGCACAACATTGGCAGAGTATTAACTCTGGCTGTTCTCTCACTGTGTATGAAAAGTTAAACATGAGAGAATTATGGGTTTGGGCAATCAATTTCTTTCAAGCTGCAGAGTAGGCTTAATGCTGCATAATCACTCCAGAATCCAAGGCAGAGATTGCACTTCTGTCCTACTTGTGACCTCTCAGATGCATCTGTTTGGCTACTGTGTGATCCAAAATCCAATTTAGACCCAGGTTAGATGTGCCTTTAGCCTGTTCCAGCAGGGCTCTTATGCTCCTGTGATTTAAAGTTATGCAAATAGGTTTTCACGTTTTTAATCATGACACTAATGATGCACTTTTTACAATCCATGAGCTTCAACTTATCCTTAGAGATGCAACAATGATGGGGCTCAGTCTGGCATTTGCAACCTGATGCTCAAGGCCTCTCCAGGACTCAGGCTGAAGATCTTTGACTACAGCAAGCTGAGCTACTATGCCACCTCACAACCAAACAAGCAAGCTCCCAAAATCTTTTTCTTGCAGACAGAAAGATGAGAGTCTTTGGCCGTTGTGAAGGGAAAATGTCCAGACATTCTAGTTTGCAGGATCAAAACCATCAGGTAGACGTTTCTTGGCTACATGCAACCAAGGGTCTGGAGCAGTCATATGGTCCAACACAGGTCCCCAGAAATACCACTGTGGGTTAGGTTATTATCTCTGGATACTTAGGCTTAGTGACAGCATTATAGTATCAATTCTCCCAAAGACTGCCTGTCTATAATAATACCTGCATTATTCTCTCTTTTATACTCTTACCTGCTTTCTGTATACATTAAAACAAATGTCTCATCCTCTCTATTAGGAGAGTCAAACAAAGCCTTTTATTACAGAGCTCTTCTTGTCAGTGAGACCAGATAAACAAACCTGGATGGATCCATATGGTTTGTTTAGCACAGCCTTCTGCAATTTGGCACCTCCAGAAACCCCCAAGAATTCTGAGCCGCCATGGTCCTTGGTCACCCTGGCTAAGAATTGTCCAAGTTGACATGCCAACAGGTCTGGAGAGTGCCAGTTACAGAAGGCTAATACAGCATGATTAGTGAATCAGGAACTTGCCTTATTCTTCTCCTAATGAAGTGAAGAAATTAACAATGGTTTTCTATAGAATTCTGGCTTACAATGTCATCTGGATATGGTCTCCATACATAGCTGAAATAGATGGAGAGATTACTGTGCACAAATATCCACACCACACACACTCCATATTATTGTATGAAATAAAGGAGGAAAATTAGATTATATTATCAAAGAAGTAGCCATTCTTGTAACTATACTCTTCACACTAGTCCTTGAATAAAAATGATGTTGAAACAAAGGAACATGCCAATAATCGTTGATAAGACCAAACATGCTCTACTGCTGTTCTGATTGATCTCTCTGAACACAGCACAAGCCAAAATAAACAACTCACAAGGCTAGAGACTTGCTCTAAGGCTAAATAATATCTTTGAAGACTCTGCTTTACAAGGTCAGTAAAATCATAGCTATATTACACAAAGGGATATGCCACAATATCTATATATAATTCTATATAATACATCGTATGGAATGTGTTAATACATTTCTGCTTGTATATTTGATATTATCTATTCTTTTCTCCTTTTTATTCACAAGTTAGCCTAGAATGTTATGGTACCCCACAAATTTGTGGATTCTTAAAAAAATCCCTCACCAATTATAAATCCTATATTTAACAGTAAGAAGAAATTCCTCGCACTCATGTTAATTATAAAGTATATATTAGCAAAGCCAACAAAAAGGTAATATTCTTGAGTTTTTATACACCTTTTCAGTTATGGTTTTAAAAATATTACTATAGCACTATTCTGTATTTGCTTTGCATATCTTTTCTGGACAAAAATTAAATATGAAACATAAACACAACTGAGGTTGAATTAGGACCATTATATTTCAGATTCTCTGACCCATGGTTCTGGGCTGGTGGAGCTGCGGTGTAAGTTATTTCCCTTGCATTAAAACTTCCAGATTTCCCAAAATACATTTGTTCAGATCATGGTTTGTCTGTAGGACAAGAATGTAGGACAAGAAACCCAGAATAGTAGGCAATCAGGCCTTCTGAAATACAAATCAAACTAATTTCTCATGTTAAGTTATTTATTTAACCATGGTTTGTTGAATAAATTCAAAACAAATCATCACAACTGAAAGCACAAAACACATGGAACCAGCACCAACAAAGTGCAAAATGGCACAGCATGATACGTGGATCCAATCAGTGGATCTCATAAGTGTCAACCCTGCAGGACTGATCCATATTTCATCTCATATTTCAGTACTATTAAGCTTGATCCATTCCTTCTCCCAAATCCATATAAAGTTGTGTGAAAAAGAAAGTACATCCTCTTTGAGTTCTATGGTTTTACATATCAGGACATAATAAAAATCATCTGGTCCTTAGCAGTTCTCAAAAGTAGGTAAATACAACCTCAGATGAACAACAACACATGACATTATACCATGTCGTCATTTCTTTTACAAAAAGAAAGCCAAAATGGAGAAGCCATGTGTGAAAAACTAAGTGCACCCTTACTGCTTCCATAGGTATGAAGAGGCTAAGTAGCAGTCAGGTGCTGCTAATCAAATGCCCTTGATCAACTGATCATCAGCAAATGTGACTACCTCTCTAAAAGTTTTAGGAGTTTGCTGGTTTTGAGCATTGAGGTGTGTGTTAACACAATACCAAAGAGTAAAGACATCAGCAATGATCTTAGAGAAGCAATTGTTGCTGCCCATCAATCTGGGAAGGGTTATAAGGCCATTTCCAAACAATTTAAAGTCCATCATTCTACAGTGAGGAAGATTATTCACAAGTGGAAAACATTCAAGACAGTTGCCAATCTTCCCAGGAGTGGACGTCCCAGAAAATTCACCCTAAGGTCAGGCCGTGCAATGCTCAGAGAAATTGCAAAAAATCCAGGAGTTACATCTCAGACTCTACAGGCCTCAGTTAGCATGTTAAATGTTAACATTCATGACAGTACAATTAGAAAAAGACTGAACAACTATGGTTTGTTTGGAAGGGTTGACAGAAGAAAGCCTCTTCTTTCTAAAAAGAACGTGTCACCATGGCTTAGGTTTGCAAAGTTGCATCTGAACAAATCACAAGACTTATGGAACACTGTCCTTTGGACAGATGAGACCAAAGTGGAGATGTTTGGCCATAATGCAGAGTTCCATTTTTGGCAAAAACCAAACACAGCATATCAGGACAAACATCTCATACCAACTGTCAAGCACGGCGGTGGATGGGTGATAATTTGGGCTTGTTTTGCAGCCACAGGACCTGGGCACCTTGCAGTCATTGAGTCGACCATGAACTCCTCTGTATACCAAAGTATTCTAGAATCAAATGTGAGACCATCTGTCTGACAGCTAAAGCTTGGCCGACACTGGATCATGCAACAAGACAATGATCCCAAGCACACCAGCAAATCTATAACAAAATGGATGAAAAAGAAAAGAAGGTGTTGCAATGGCCCAGTCAAAGTCCAGACCTCAACCCCATTGAAATGCTGTTGCCCAAACAAAGGCCCACAAGCCTCCATGAACTGAAGCAATGTTGTAAAGAAGAGTGGGCCAAAATTCCTCCGCAATGATGTGAGAGACTGATAATGTCATACAGAAAATGATTACTTCAAGTTATTGCTGCTAAAGGTGGTTCTACAAGCTATTGAATCATAAGGTGTACTTAGTTTTTCACACATGGCTTCTCCATTTGGATTCTTTCTGTAGAATAAATGATGGCATGGTGTAATATGTCATGTGTTGTTGTTCATCTGAGGTTGTATTTACCTACTTTTGAGAACTGCTAAGGACTGGATGATTTTTATTATGTCCTGATACGTAAAACCATAGAACTTAAAGAGGGTGTACTTTCTTTTTCATACGACTGTAATTTTTACCTCACCTATAATTCTCGTTCTAACCAAGAGGTTTTAGTTCTTCATCAGAAATTCAAGAACAACTTCAAAATTAATTTCAAGGAATAAAATCAAAGTTCAAGCAGATGAACTTAACCATCTGGATGCTACTGAACTGTTGATTTTGGCAGACAGCATGTCCCTTCAATTTGATAGTACCGAAAGGAAGGAAACAAATATGAACTGGCCATAACTTTGCAATCATGGTTTGAAAATGAGACCATAATTGCTTAAGCATATATATGCAGCAATTGCAGGGTTGTTCCCAACCTTTCCTTACTGCCAAACTGGAAAAAAGGCTCCAGACAAGGGAAGTTCATTATTAAAAAGTATAATTATTCTTAAGCACAGACAGCCATGGGGCTTTTTTATATCAGGAAAAGTTTCACAGGAAGAACTGAATCAGTTGATGGTGTTTTGGTGCTACGTCTTCTGTGCAACATGCAACGACAATGGAAAACATGCAGTAAAGTCATTCCCAACCCTAAATTCAAAATCATATTGCTATTCAAAGTCAGAGGACGCTATACCCATTGCATAAATTTGCATATAGTAATTTGTAGGTATATGCAAATGTAGGGTACATTTCAGAAAAAGTGAGAACTCCAGCTCTGGATTAAGAGCTTTCAGGATCCCTATTTCCATGTGTTTCATGAACTAATGCAGAGTTCTGGGCTTTCACTGTGTTTTATTTTAATGCCCTAAGACGACATACTTGTTCAAAATGATGATTAACATGAAATTCTGGGTCTGACCTAGTACACTGGGGGCTTATTCCAAGGTAAACATTATACTCTAACAATGGTTGCTGTTCCTTATCCTTGGAACAGCTATAAACAACCTCAGGGGAAGTAGCATTTCAAAAAAAAAAAAAAAGGATGTCATCTGTAGGAAATCAGGAAACACTCATAATTGCCCATGTTGCTGCATTCTGGACTACTTGCAGCTTCTGGATGCTCTCCAAGGGCAGCCCCATGAAGAGCACATTGCAGTAATCCATTCTGGATGTGATCAAAGCATGAGTGACAATATGAGTGCATCCCAGTCCTGAAAAAGATGTAATTGGCACATAATCCCAAGCTGGCCCCCCTAGCCGCAGCTGCCACCTGCTCTTCAAGCAGGAGCTGTGAATCAAGGAGGACCCCCCCCCCCAAATTACATACTGGTTCTCTCTGGAGTACTGCAACCCTACCTAGAACTAAAGATGGAACATCACCAGACCCAGGGGCCCATAGCCACTCAGTCTTGCTAGGCTGAGCTACAGTCTGTTACTCCCCATTTAGACCCCACAGCCTCTTGTAAAGTGTCAGGAAGATGACCTTGATGGAAATATGCAAGGATAGTTACTTAGGCAAAAGGGGCTGAAACAATTTTTAAGTCCAGAACAGCAAAAGAACATTCAGAAGTAGCTTAGGCAGACACCTCACTAATTCTCTAGTATAATGTGGAGGAAGAGGTACACCACAATCAGACCTGCAAATTCTATTATAATACCCAATCTCAATAAAAATAGTTTCAGCTTTCCTGTGGTGTTGATTTCCTGGTCTGGTCTGGTCTGGTCTGGTCCAATTAGGGGGGCTAACATTACCTCATCCAATGTTGTCAGATGACCTCACCCAGTGGCTTCATGTAGATGTTAAATAGAAGTGGGGAAAGTGTTGACCCCTGAAGCATGCTACAAAGCAGAGACTGAAGGCTAGACCTCTCCCCTTCTATCAACCCCAGCTGGACACCTACCTAAGAGGAAGGAGGAGAACTGGCATAAAACCGTGCCTCCCACACCTACCCCCCAAAGCTAGTCTAGAAGGATACTATGATTATCAAAGGCCACTGAGAAGTCAAAGAGAACAAAGATGGCTGCAGTATCCTTAGCCCACTCCCATCAGAGATCATCCACAAAAATCAAAACTGTTTCAATACCAAGTCCAAGTCTGAAACCTGACTAAAAAGAATCCAGAAAATCTGTTTCCTCCACGGCTCTCTGAAGCTGCAGTGCAACCATCTTCTGAAAGTTGTTAGAGATCAGGCAAAACTTGTCTAAAAAGGTGGGGTCTGTTGAAAGCTTTCTGACCCAGGAGCAGACCAGTGCCTCCTTGAGAGTTGGTGGGACCATTTCTTTTTTCAATGATGCATTTACCAGGAGCAGCACCCACCCGCACATCACCTCACAGGAGCCTTAGTAAACCAGGAGAGATATGGATCTAACACACAGGTAGCCAAGCTCACCACCTCAGTTCCTCAGGAGTCACAGAATCATACTCAGCCCAGATAACCAAGGAAGGTTGAACTTCTCCACAAGACCTGCATCAAGGCCTGAGTCCAACTTGGAGGGAATCTGAGTGATGTTATCTGACAGATGCTTAGCATATTGCTCACAGCAGCCCTGCAAAGGTGACTCTGGTTCCCCCCTCCCCAGGAGGGACCGGGTCACCCTAAACATGTTATTGATGCTTTGCTCCCCTTACCAGCATGAGGCAGGCCTTAAGAATGGCTCTAGCCTGTGCTCCGGTGGCATGCTAGTTGTCTCTTCACACATTTCATCTCCCTCAACTCCTCCCCATAAACCAAGGACAGCCCCAGGATCACAGGGAGGTGGGTGGAAGAAGATGGAGAGTGGATGCATAAGTGTAATCTGGTCCCAGCTGCCCTCTAATTCCAAGCAGCAACTAAGGCTTCACACCAGGTTTTAGGAAAACCCCAAGCTGCCTCTGGAACCCCGGGTCCAGTCCAGCCTTGGGAGGATTGATCAAGAATAGCATGACCTGGGAAACAAAGACAGTCTATGAAGTTGAATAGGGACAAGCCAGGGGAGGGATATTTATTTCTTCCACCACCCTGTCAGTTGAATTCTGAGATCTCCTTCCTCTGCTGCTGCTTCTCCTAGTTGGGAATGCCATGGTGACTGTTAAAGACATATAACTGTTTGCTCCAAAAAGATATCAATAACTGTCCAAGTAGATGGAAGTCAAGCGTAAGAGTGGCAACCATCCAGCCCTTAAAATAATTTTGATATAGGAATCGCTTAAACCAAAACACTTTTGATTTGAAGGTGTTTCCCTTTAAATATGATGGAAATGTGAATCAGCTAAAACCAAACAAATCTAGATTCATAAGCACGTAAGCAAGGATGACCGTTCCTAATATAGTGCAAGCCTTGAAAAGTACTAATACTGATTCAGAATTAACTTCAAAAATGAAAGTATATACAGTAAATGGATCTATTAAAGAAATGGCATTAGTATCAGAAGAGCAATATCCACAAATTGTTTTGTACCGGTGAACTGCAACGTCATGGAACTTCAGGCTTTAAACAACTTTTCACAACCTTAATTAATACATTTTTAAAGTCTTTTACTTTTTATATCTTAGTTATATTCATGTAAAAAGGAGCGTATTAGAATAGAATCTAATCAGTACCTAGAAATTTAGTTGCTCTTTAAAACTTGATGTCTAGATATTCACACTTCTTAAGATTTATTAGTTTTAAGCTCTCACTTGCTCTCTTTCTCTCACTCTGTCTAAATGAACACATTGGTGATATTGTTGCCACCTGGTGTCTGAAAAAGGTACATATTTGGGCCATATTGAAAGAAAGGCAAAATTAAGCAATATTTCTTAAGCTTTAGAAAGCTTCGTTTCACATGGTATATTGGTTTACTGATTCGGATCGCTACGTTGCAATCCATTTTGGATCTTGTTCACATGGAATAGCAGAGTCTGGGCCACATGCTCTTTGCAGCATGAAGCACCTCATTCTTTACAAGCAATAGGGTGCAAACTCTCTGATGCAGAGCAGCTGTTAGCTGCTTTATCAGGAGAAGCCATGTAAGATCTTCCCTTCTGTATCTATAAACAGAGTGACTAACGATGAACAAAGCTCACCCCAGTTCAGGAACAGAACATTCCAATGGAAGGAGGAACATTCCCACGTGGTGAAGACCACGCACTAACTTCTCCTGGACCATGCCGCCTCAAATTGGTGAACTTTGTCCACCTCTGGATTGAATCTTTGGGTCAATCTTTTGGTCCCCGAAGGCCACATCAGGTAGCCATACCTCAGATGTTTACAAATGCACAGACCGGGAAGTAGCAGAATGAATTTTTCCTCACCTGGAACTCTGTACAAAGGGAAAAAGCAAATTCTGGCAATACAGTGCAGATGGGAAAGAAACATCTAGTCCATCATACAGCGGAGGAAAGCAACCCCCAGCAAGTCAGGACTTAGAAGCTGAAAACTAATTTTAAACATGTATTTATTTATTTATTTAATTTCTACAGTGACTGTGGGCAGCGTACAATCATAAATCGTAACCAAAACTGAAATGGCGATTAAAAACAAAATATATAAACCATAAAAGCTTACAACATGAGACGCTGTTTAAAATGGTCCTGGTTACTTTGGGACCATCTACTCCTGCAGAATCTGCCCATCTGACATATTCAAGTCTCAAAGGTATCTTCCTTCCCTGCTCGTGAAGCCTTCTCTGGGGTTGCCCCAGCCTTACAGAATCCTTCGCCCTCTCCTATCAACACTGAGGAGAGAAGTGCAAACAATCCTTTCTCACCAGGCTTCCAAATCTCATGGATTGGGGGGGTGGGGGGTGTTTTTGCACTCCAGCTGAGTTCATTACTATTCCTTTTTTCTGGGTTTGCATACGAAAGCCACCCACAGTCTTATAATTGGGGTGGTTTAGGAATCATGTAAAATAAGTAACAGTTTTGCCGCAATATATATATACACCATACACACACAAACACAGACTAATATGTAAATTTAGAATATTTACATATTACTGTTTATCTCTTAAATTCTGGGAGAATAAAAAATGTCTCTGCCTGGGCCTTCAAAGATTCAAAGATTCAAATATCTGTCCAGTGGATTTCTCGAAATAGACCTCTACCGCCTTCTCTTCACAGGTAATAATCTATAAATTATCTGTAAATAATCAAGAACTATAATAGATTGAAAACATGCTAGATATCATGCTGAACAATTGTGCATTAGAGGTTTCCTTATGAACATAAGCATGATTCAATGTGGATTACTCCACTGAGCATAGGTAAAATCAAATCATTCCATTTTTTTCAGGCAATTTGCCAATTAAACAAATCTAGACCTAACTATGTTCATCGAGGAATCTTCTCTTCAGGTAACTTTGCTGGTCAATCCATAATTTGATTCAAGTGACAGTTGAAACAAAACCACCTTTTTAATTTGTTTTTTTTATATAAAAGGTTCCCCAGACATAAACACAAAATATTAAAATGTAAGAGTTAAATATTTTACATTTGCAGACACATATGCTTGTGTAAATCAATATTCTGTGTACATGCTCTACTTCCAACATGGCTGAAATTTGTCCATTATATTTTATATTTATGCAAAAATATTTATTAATATGCACGGAGTTCTGTGCTGCCAAATATTTTCTGACCATCTGGTTAGATGACAGCTTGCCTAAATGTGCCAATACACTGGCCAGCACTAAAAAAAAAGTATTGACTGATCCAATATCTGCAAAAGAATGATGGCAAATGTCACACAGAAAACAGATCCCACAGCATAAGGCCATTAGCAATTCTTCTGAAGGAGGAACAGATCTGAAAGTATGCCAGAAAGTTAATAGTGACAGTCATATTTGTGTAGCCTAAGCTCCCATTCCACAAGGTATTTCTTATATTAGAGTTTTACATACTATTTTGATAGATGAAAAAAAAATGTGCAGGAAAAAAATTGAGTTAGTTGTCCCTGTCTGGGGAGAACTAGAATCTGTCATAGTGAAGTTACTACCATTTTTGTTTCAGCTTGTTACATCTAACCACCAACCATAGTTTAGCCATTCCTGGGTCCCACCAGGTGACACTGTCTATCTATTGGACATGGAACATGCCAACTTTGTCAGAATGTGTGGGACAAGCAAAAACTACTGGAGATAGGCAGTCCCTCAAATAACAGGCTCTATGCCAAGAAGAGCCTAGTAGGTGATAACCAACACAATGAATTGCACCTGGAAGCCTAGGTATAGTCCGGCAGGATGGGTGCACTCCAGGTCCCATCAGTTAAACAATAGTAATAGAAAGCACACCTGTGTTGCAGTTCCTGTCCTCTGGAATGATCTTCCTACAGAGATTCATGTGGCTCCCACCCTTATGTCATTTAAGAAATCATTAAAGACCTTGTTGTTCTCCAAGGCCTTGGGGACAGGATGATTGTGGAGCCCTCTTTTGTTTTGGTGTGGTATGATTCTGGTAGGTTTATGGATCTTACTTTGTTCCTCCAGTCAGTTGTGTTATTTATATGTTTGGCTTTTTTTTAAATTATAAGCCACCCAGAGTCCTTCAGAAATCAGGAAGCCTTGAAGATTGATTGATTGATTGATACATGCATACATACATACATACCCTGCACGGGCAACTGCTGCAGCCCAAGAAGCAGAGGTGCCTATAACTACCCATGCCACTGGATTCTAGACCAGCTGCAGCTTCCAAGTAGTTTTCAAGGGCAGCCCCATATAGACTGCATTGCATTAGTCCAACTGCAAGGTGACAACAGCATGAGTGACAGTCTTAAAGGCCTCCCACTCTACAGAATGAGTACAATTGACACACTAGATAAATGAGTGTGAAAGCTTCCTGGGCCACATTGTCACCTATCATTCAAACAGGAGCTATTTATTATCGTTCAAAAAAGCCCGCCAGATTCTGCACCAGTCCTAAAGAGGAGAGTGCAGTTCCATTATTACTTCAGATTCGGGGCAGTCCAGCTAATCAGCCTTCCCCATTCAGACCTACACAGCCTCCAGAAACTGGGACAAGACCACTGGGGCCAAGATGTATAACTGTTTTCAGCAGCATCCAGATGCAGTTGTTGGAAAGGAGGGGTGAGAGTGTCAAGCCCTGAAGCACCCTACAGAAGAAAAAACTCTAACTCAATCTCTTCCCTGATATCAACACTGGCTGAATCCGACTGCAGAGAAAGGGGGAGAACTACTGTAACACTGTCCTCCCCACTCCTAATCCCTATAGCTGGTCCAGATGAACAGCACTGTCAAAGTTGTCAAAGGCCACTAAAAGATCAAGTGGAACTGGGATGGATGCACTCTCCCAGTCCCAGCTATACCAAAGGTCTCCAAAAGCATGACCAATGCCAACTTTATCCACATGTTCAGAATACTCAGCACAGAAGCCCACTAAAAAACCTGCACCTCACCCCAGCGAAGAATGAGTCACAGAAAAAAGGACCACCAGCCAGACACAATAAAGGAGAAATAGGTAAGTGGTACTACCATTATTATCATGATGTAATTGCTACCAAGGGCTCCTACTTGTGCTCAGTCAGATTCATTGTGTCTTTCCCCAACAGCACTCTAGGTGCCTTTTCTGGTATTTCACCTCCTAAAGGTCCTAGGAAAACCAAGAAGCCAGTGGGATCAACACAATGAGAGGAAGCACAAGGACAATCTGAACCAGGGCCCCTGTCAGACACCTATTCCAGGCAGTGACAAGGGTCTCAGTTGAACTGCCTATCAGACCTTCAAGACAAACCCCAGCTTCCTCAGAAACCCCGTAGGGTCCATTAGTCACCTGAGGTGGCCCAATCAAATAGGTCTTACCTCACTGGGGAAGATGGGGTCAGCACTAGTGAGCCAGAAAGCAGAGTGTTTGGATCATGGCAAAGGATGAATGGTAGTATCTGCCACTCCCAGATCATGTTGCAACTGCTCCAAGACAAAAACCAAGTCTAAATTGTGATCCTTGGTAAGCAGTGGGCATTAAATAATTTGGGCCATGGCAGCATGAATTTCTGAGCTGTCCCAACTCCGTGCCATCCTGTGGAAGAATGAAGTCCCAAGAACTATAAACCTCAGAGTTTCCACCACCAGCCTAGCAACAGAGTCTAGCAGCTCAGGCAGGGATGTTGCTGAGCAGCAAGAAAGCTGGAACAGCAGCAACAACAACAATTATTACATTTAGCTGCCCTTATTACCATGAGGTAATCTTTAATAAAGGTTCTCACCCATGTTTGATTAGGTTAACTTTTTCTCTTCTTCCAATGGTGCTCTAGTCACCTCTTCTGCTGTATCATCTCCTGGAAACTCTTAATAAAACCCCTGTCCTTCCCAGAAATGACAGACAAGGAGAGGCAACCCAGGTGCAATCATATCCATATATCCAAACTATATACCAGAGGCTCAGGACAATCCCAAACTCCCTTGGAAACTCAGTTGGGACCACTGGGTCCCTGGGGTGAAATGACTGAATAGATCCTACTTCCCTCTAGAAGTAGGGAGAACTCCAAAGCAATCAAAGAGTGATCTGACTATGACAAGGGACAGATGTTAATATCTCCCCAAACCAGATCACATTGCCATTTCCCAGAGATACAGCATGTGGTCTCTGCTGGGTGGACTTGGAACAGGTACACTATTGCCCGGAACACCATAAACTCCTGAGTGGCTTCTGATGTCATATACAGAGAAGGCAGTCTCCCAGGATCATCAGCGTGGGAGACTCCACTGCTGACCCAGACAAGAACTCCTTCCCCACCCCCTGGGCCAGTGGTTATTTAAGACTCAGTTATGCATGCCAAGTCCTCCCTCCCAGCCATGGAGGAAGATAGGCTTATCACAGACCAACCTGACATTCAGTAGAAGCAGCCAGAATCCAGGTCACTGAACCTCCAATAACCTGGCCCTGGGTTGGAACACACTACCAATCTAAGGTCCCCATGAGCAGCCTGTCCTCTGCCCACCACAATAGAGATATTAGTGCCTGCCCTACCCCCCCCCCCCCAAATACTGGCTCCCCCTTCTTCTCTGCCCTTACCCTAATGAGACCATGCCATCCAGCCTAGTTAATAAAACAATCACCATTCAGGGAATCCAGCTAGCTGGCCAAGCTTCTCCAAACTGCTTCTGACCTAGCATTCTCTAGTTCGCGGGAACCAGATCATGGGCAACCCCATAAAATATTCTATAAAATACGCACAGAAACTATAGAAGTATGGCATTATTTTTAGTAGACAAATTTCTCAGTGATAGATAACTCTATTACTTTATCTTATCAAGAATATCTGATCTGAGGCAAGAATTAGTCAATTTCCTTAGTACTAAAAGCTTCCTAGAATCTGTAGTCATTGTCTCTGAAAGCAGACACTCCTTTACTGCAATTACAATTGGGATATATGCCAATGACAGCATGAATCATTCCTGGTTTCTCAAACATTACGGTACTGAAAAAAACTGAATGCTTCTAGTTCTATGTCTTCTATGTGTATTAGCCTTCTGGTTATTCCCAGAAGGTGGAAATTTTGTTTACTTATGCATTTCTTGTCTCTTCATTATAGACCATAAATAATATATATTTTTTAACCATGTGTTTAGTTGTATCTATAAACAGACATGGACTTTTACAGAAAAAAAGAGAAGATAGCTCTCTTAAGGGATCATAGGATGATACGACTATTCACTTGGTACCACAAGGATCATTTAGGCCAACCCTCTGCAACGTGCAGGAAACCATTCATATAAAATAACAGGAGTTGGCCAGTCGTTTAAAATATTTCATCAAGAAGGATTTTTAAAAATACTTACAAGTGGGTCCCTAATTTCACAATCTAGAACATTTCTGCATGATTTAGTAGCTTACAAATGACAGTAAAATGAAAACATCTGTCAAGTTCCAAAGGCATCCTGGGTTCAATGAATGCAATTCCTTACCTGAAAAACATAAAGAAGAAATTCACATTTACACTCTATTCTGAAGAAGCTACTCATATATTTACAATTTTTAAAGAAATGTACAATCAGCCCCTTCTGCCAACCTTGTAAAAGATGTCTACATCAACCAGTCAAAACATGATTTAAAAACTGTGCACATCTTCCCAGTAGAATATCTTCAGAATCATTTATAATTTTCCCAAGAAGTAAGAGATGGGACAGCATAATCAATACACTGCCTCTCTGTATTGCCCCTAGATGCCAGATATCGAGATAACTGTGTATTTTGTAAAGTTTTTAGTTTTCATTTTTATAGAAAGTAGGTTTAATAATATTCATCCAAGTCACCGATACCATACATACATACATACATACATACATACATACATAAATAAATAAATGGGCATGTATGTCTTGCACAATAAGGTTGACAATTTAGGTTCCTAAAAAATTATTAATTATTATCAACAACTCACATAAAGCCCTTTTAAAAAGAAAAGACTATAATTTAGGACTGGGGATCAAGATCAGAGGCCAGTGTTCGGAAACTGCAAATGAGCATCAAAATAAAATGTATAAAGTGCTACCAAAGGTGGAAAGCCAAGGTGTTTGTATACCCGGAATGTCTTTTTCCACAAAGCTCTGACTTCTCTATTTTGCTGGATGGGGATGAGAAACTGTAGGCATTGGCACTTCTGGAAAAAAAGGACTATAGCAGGGTTCCTCAACCTCAGCAACTTTAAGATGGGTGGACTTCAACTCCCAGAATTCCCCAGCCAGCCAGGGGGAATTCTGGGAGTTGAAGTCCACCCATCTTAAAGTTGCTGAGGTTGAGGAACCCTGGACTATAAAAACTTCAGAGCTCTAAAGGCCCATGAAAGTTCTACGTTGAATAGTCCAAGTTTCTCAAGGATCAAGCAGTAAAATCAGTATGTAGATACAACAAAGAAATCCATCTCTGCTTAGACTTGTTAACATTTCACTGAAGGAAGGAGGACATGTGTCTCAAGCTATGTAACAAGAATTTGTTATTCAAAATGTAAAGATTCTTGCTTCTTTTAACATGTATGCCAATATTTGCAGGGGATACACAACAATAATAGAAACACATCACACATAAGCTTGGGACAGCTTGATATTTTGTGTCACAAGCTCCATTCCTATGGGTATTATTTATTTGTTTACTGTTGTGTTTTTATTTTTGTCCTTGACCAAGGACCTTAGAAGTTAGCATATCTTCTTTATTCCTCCACCCATTTTCTCCCTCCCGTGATGCAGGCTAGCTTGAATGACAGCAAACCACTGAATTTCATTAATTTTTAGGTAGCCTTCTATAACAAACTACACACATAAAACAGCACGTACCACAAATCCACCACAATCAGCTTATGTGGCATGGATATGTAGGGCTAAAGCTGAAATCAAGGGATTACATGGTTGGGATGGGCTGCTATAACCAATAGATTTCTTTCCATTCAAAATCAACATAAAATATAGAGAAAGACCAGACGGAAGAGGATGAATTCAGGCAGATTTGTGTGAAACAAAATGAGCAAGATGCTAAGCTTTCTAATAGGGCTGAGCAGATCCTTCAAAGGAGATGCTTTGGAGGGCATGAAGCATCTTCTTTTGAACTGTTAAAGCAGCTGTGCCTTTTTCTAGGCTCAATCAGATTTTTGGAAAACTGCTGTTGAAGTAAAGAGGCTGAGTGTGCAGAGGCAGCCAAAAGCTGTTCCTGGGGGAAAACAATACAGCTGCTTTGACAATTCAAGTCTTATGCTCTGCTGCACACTACAAAGTCCCTCTTTGAAAGGAATTGCCCAGACCTTTTATCTGTGGCTGGCTGGAGACTGGGTTTTCCCAATCCTAACCCTATCCATGCCATCATGATAAAAAAACAGGAGTACATACCAACAGTGTACATATGCCTCATTGCTTGTTGCAGGGAGCCACAGACTTTGTTGTCCAAAGCACACAACTTCTTGAATGGTCTACAAACCTCACAATGTCTACTTAAAATATAGCAACTTTCTTCCACTCGTAGAGAGCTACCCATCAAGTCATTTGCGGCACAATCCAGAGAACTTTATAAGCTTGGAGCAATTCCAAACAATTATCTGACTATAACTATGCTGCTAAACTAGCAATGACATGAATTGATCTAGCAATTAAGTTCATAATTTTTTATTAATCTTGTAAAGTTCCTTATCATGGCACATAGCAACATATTAGGTGACTAATAAATATCACAAATGAGAAGGATCAATTGCTTGTCATTATCCATTAGCAGGAAATGGAACACAAGTCAATAAGGGCACAAGTAAGAGGTTATATAGTAAACATAGTGAGGAACTGTGAAATTTGCCCTAGAAAAATTGGGCTGTGTTATGTTCCATCTTTCCTCTAAGAATGCCTGACTGGAAACACCTGATGCCTCACATTTTCCGTCCAACACAGTAGGCATTGTGGAGTCCTTGGGGTTCTCTGAGCTGGGTTCTTTTCTTGCAAACGTTTCATTACCCAGCTAGGTAACATCTTCAGTGCTAAAATGGGCTGGGGTTTGCTCTCTGTTTATATACTGTGGCATGCCCTGCCAGTGTTGGTGGGGGTGGGGGTTTTGTTTTGTTCCTCTGGTAGTTCCAGGGTATTGGTTAGGGTATTGTTCACTGCTTGATTGTGTGCCTGGTGGCTCACCAGCAATCATCACCCAGATAAGCAGAGGTTACCACAGTCACAAGAGGTTGCAAGAAAAGAACCAAGCTCAGAGAACCCCAGGAGTTTGAGAGTTCCGGGCAGTATCTTAGCCAATAGAGGCAAATGTGTGTAGCTCAGGGTTGAACTGTGGAGTCCTTGGGGTTCTCTGAGCTTGGTTCTTTTCTTTATTATTCATTACCTATTCGTTAATAATAATTAATTAATAATTAATGATGATTAATGATTAATTGATAATTAATTAATAATAGGTAGTTATTCATTACCTAGCCAGGTAATGAAACATTTGCAAGAAAAGAACCAAGCTCAGAGAACCCCAAGGACTCCACAGTTCAACCCTGAGCTACACATATTCGCCTCTATTGGTACAGTAGGCATTCCCCATGCCTACTGTGGAGTAAATTCGGTTAAGATTCATTCATTGGTCCACAGTCACGCAAAGAGCTTTCATAACTGAAGATGCTGGATTTGGATGAGGTGTCTCCAGTCCTAGTCCAACCCATAAACCACTACAGCACACTAACCCTCCCTGTAACAACTGGCATTACCGATTTTTATTTATTTATTTATTTATTGAATTTTTCCCCCTGGGCGGAATTTTCACTCTGGGCGGCTCACAGCATGTTAAAACAATAAATAAATATACAATTAAAACCTATAACAATACACATTTCTAAAAATAAAAGGGAAAAAATCCAGGAGGCTATTGTTGTACCCTTTATGAAAAAGCAAAGCATTTGCACACAGCATTAATCTAGATAACCATTTATATCATGTCCTTCCAAAGCTCATATTTAAACTTGGGGAGAAAAAAACCCATAAAGTATACGACCAATTTTTAAATGTGTTTAGTCGGAAATGAGTCTTAACTAATTTTACAGAAGGTCTTCTGAAGTCAATGAGACTTACAATGGGGCAAAAAATCAGCCACCAATTGTGCAAGTTCTCCCACTTAAAAAGATGAGAGAGGCCTGTAATTTTCATCATAGGTATACCTCAACTATGAGAGACAAAATGGGGAAAGAAATCCAGAAAATCACATTTTCTGATTTTTAAAGAATTTATTTGCAAATCATGGTGGAAAATAAGTATTTGGTCACCTACAAACAAGCAAGATGTCTGGCTCTCACAGACCTGTAACTACTTCTTTAAGAGGCTCCTCTGTCCTCCACTCGTTACCTGTAGTAATGGCACCTGTTTGACCTTGTTATCAGTATAAAAGACACCTGCCCACAACCTCAAACAGTCACACTCCAAACTCCACTATGGCCAAGAGCAAAGAGCTGTTGAAGGACACCAGAAACAAAATTGTAGACCTGCACCAGGCTGGGAAGACTGAATCTGCAATAGGCAAGCAGCTTGGTGTGAAGAAATCAACTGTGGGAGCAATAATTAGAAAATGGAAGACATACAAGACCAATGATAATCTCCCTCGATCTGGGGCTCCATGCAAGATCTCACCCCGTGGGGTCAAAATGATCACAAGAACGGTGAGCAAAAATCCCAGAACCACACGGGGGGACCTAGTGAATGACCTGCAGAGAGCTGGGACCAAAGTAACAAAGGCTACCATCAGTAACACACTATGCCACCAGGGACTCAAATCCTGCAGTGCCAGACGTGTCCCCCTGCTTAAGCCAGTACATGTCTGGGCCCATCTGAAGTCTGCTAGAGAGCATTTGGATGATCCAGAAGAGGATTGGGAGAATGTCATATGGTCAGATGAAACCAAAGTAGAATGTTTTGGTCTAAACTCAACTCATCGTATTTGGAGGAGAGAGAATGCTGAGTTGCATCCAAAGAACACCATACCTACTGTGAAGCATGGGGGTGGAAACATCATGCTTTGGGGCTGTTTTTCTGCAAAGGGACCAGGACGACTGATCCGTGTAAAGGAAAGAATGAATGGGGCCATGTATCGTGAGATTTTGAGTGAACACCTCCTTCCATCAGCAAGGGCATTGAAGATGAAACGTGGCTGGGTCTTTCAGCATGACAATGATCCCAAACACACCGCCCGGGCAATGAAGGAGTGGCTTCGTAAGAAGCATTTCAAGGTCCTGGAGTGGCCTAGCCAGTCTCCAGATCTCAACCCCATGGAAAACCTTTGGAGGGAGTTGAAAGTCCGTGTTGCCCAGCGACAGCCCCAAAACATCACTGCTCTAGAGGAGATCTGCATGGAGGAATGGGCCAAAATACCAGCAACAGTGTGTGAAAACCTTGTGAAGACTTACAGAAAACGTTTGACCTCTGTCATTGCCAACAAAGGATATATAACAAAGTATTGAGATGAACTTTGGATATTGACCAAATACTTATTTTCCAACATGATTTGCAAATAAATTCTTTAAAAATCAGACAATGTGATTTTCTGGATTTTTCCCCCATTTTGTCTCTCATAGTTGAGGTATACCTATGATGAAAATTACAGGCCTCTCTCATCTTTTTAAGTGGGAGAACTTGCACAATTGGTGGCTGACTAAATACTTTTTTGCCCCACTGTATCTTCTTAACTGGAGTCATTATTGTGGTTTCTGCTCCAAACAAGTCAGAACTAATAACGCATTTATGCCTTGCTTGTCTAGAATTGCACTTGGGAGTGGCTAATCAGGATTGGCATATAATCCAAATGAGATTAGGACTCAGATTATTCTCCTGTGGCCTGGCATCCCCATCCCCATCACAAACTCACACTCTGTTTAATGCAGACCGAACACAAAGTAAGCCCAATCTTGCATTTGGTCAGATCATATAAAAATGGCCCCATATTTCCCACCAGTAGGGATCTGTCAAAAAGCTTATGTTGAAATTCTCTGTGCAAATTCAGAAGCTTTTGCAGCAGATTCCTTTAAACCGCTTAATAGCGTATTTTACTCTACAGAGAGTATTCATGTGACATGATAAGCCGGAACACGAGCTAACTATAGACATGACACTAACCGTTGGATAGCATGGCAAATCACAGGTATTCAGAGTTTACTGGGTTCTTAGCCAACATCTTCACAAGAGTTGGCGAACCAACATGCCGTGTCTTTTTTTAACAGCTTCATTTGAGAATTGCCCCACCTTCCTACTGTATATGTCTGCATTCCCCTTGTGAATACCCATGCTGTGTATGGAGGAGGGGGGACAGGAGCAGAAAAGCAACTGAAGTTAAAGCAAACCCATTTGGAGCCATTCCAGACTTCTATCTTTATGTTCAAAGATTGGAGGCTAGGCCCAATCATTAAACATATTAAAGAAAAGCTGCAAATAAAGCTTACAGGATAGTTCCTTGAGAACAAAAATAATGCTCTGGGTTTAATTTATTTCTGTAATATACAAGGTGAGAAAAGAACTAACTTTCCAAATAAAACAATCCAGGAAATCCAGTTGTTCTTGCTTGCTCTTCATTGTGGTTATGCCTGGATTAATCCCAGTTATCTATCCTGGCCTCCATTCCAGGATTAGAAGACAAAATTGAAAGACAGAATGTGATACTACTATACTGTTTCCATCCAAGCCCCCAAACAACCTCATCCAGCAGTTTTAAAAAAGCATACATCTCAGTTAAAATGAGTGCCTTGATATTTTTAGGGAAGAACAGATAGATTCCAAAGAGAGAAGGCCTTGGGGGAATACATGGAATCACAACTTATTCCATTTCTCTGAAATCTGCCTTTCCAATCTGGTAGGTGCCATATGTCCTGGACTACCTCCAAAGCATTATGATCAACAGCTGATAGCTGGAGGGATTTCCTTAAAAATGAGGTACAGATTTTCCAGAGTTGGACACCACCGTCACCACCCCACAAAAACCCAAACCTTTACAAGATTTTGGCAATTTCACCAATACATTCTTGTGCAAACTCATACAAGAACAACACAATATTTTAAAATTCTGCAAATTCATGAGATTTCAAATATTCCTTTAAATTAAATTAAATTCTTTAAATTAATATAAATTAATTTAATTTTAGGGTTCTGCAGTACCATCTAGATGTGATTAACCCCTGTGGAAGCTGGCTTACTAACTTGTGATCTCCACTGAGAGAAAGAAATCACATGTGTAAGTACAGGTAGTCCTCGGGTTAAGAACGCCCAGTTTAAGGACGACCCATAGCTAAGAACAGAGCCTATCGTAGCAAAATTCAAGTGAAATACACAATGATTTGAATTAAATACACAATGGTTTGAGTTAATTACACAATACTACTTATATACTATTATACAGTAATACTTTTCCAGATTACATACACATTCAATTTAAGGATATATCTTGGGAATGGAACTCGTTCTTAACTGAGCCATACGTGTTCAAGCAATATGCCTAATCATCAAATTCCTGGTACTTTCACTATTTTTCTTATGAATATATTTTCTAAAAAAGATGCATACTTGTTAAAGGATCAGAAACCACAACATTAGAAACTTTCAACTGCCCAGTTCTGGAAATAACAAATCAGACACTTATCCCACATGAGTAGCACTCTCAGATGTCATCTAGTCAACTTCCACTGGGGTTAACTAGAAAAATGCACAATAAAGGAAACCACAGTATTAGTGCCCTTTGAGTAAGATACAGTTTAGATGTACTTAACACAAGGCAGGATAGTAGTGTAGATACGAATTTAGGTTCATTTCTAAAAGGTGCTCATAAAAATATATAACAAAAGGACCATCATGTACTGTGATCTCTTTCACCTTTTGAACAGAAAACAGTACTGTGGAGAAACTGCCAGTATGTTATTGCTGGCGGTTTTCATTTTTACTATGTCTCCTATATGAAGCACACAGACAAGAACAGCTAAGCAAACAGTGTGGGGAAATGATATTAAAACAATGTAGGTCCATCTCCTTTTAGCTGAAAGGAAATGTTTCACTGATGCTTGAAGAATTTTATTGAATTATTAATTTAACATTTATTTAGTTTTATTATCCTAACTTATCAAAGACTCAAACAAACTACACCTTAAAAACAGCAATAAGAATTCCTAGCGGCTCATAACGATTCATCTTTCAAATACGTAAAATCCATCCAGTGAGAAAAAGTGGATTGCAACGTTATCCTAGTAGGAGGCTACAATGATTTGGAAGAGAGGAAGCATAAACAGCAAGTCAGAAAAACAGATTAGAGACCAAGGTCGGTGGAATCAGAAAGACCCTGAAGATGTTCGGCACAGATATAGGAAAAGTCATATCACTATCCAGGATACCCAAATTCTCCTACCTGAAAGAGAAAACACATAAAGATGCAAAGGAGAAATGGCAGCGGGATTATTAAATGAACCAAGGTGTCTCTGCTGATTTGAGATAAACGCTCAAATAGAATGCAATACATTAAAACCACAGTGTACTAAATCTGAACAGTTCTGAATTCTACTGGAATAATGATAAGAAACATTTTGGGTAGTGAGCACATATGGAATTTTGAGAGAATGCTGTGATTCTCTCTCACACACAAACCGGATCTGATGATGGGCACTGCTAATCTCAAAATACCCATTTATCAGAAAATAAAACTATTGACGTGATTCCTCGCTATCACTCTTCCTTTCTAGAATGTTCTCTAGCTTCCTCTCATTCTCTAGGCAAGTGGACACATTTTAAGGCAATACTAAGGATGGAAATAAAGAAGGGTAATTTTCTTTGCAAAATACTAGCTTTTTTTTTTTTAATTACATAAAATAATTTAAAAACCAAAGAGATATGCATCATGGACCTTGGCAGGATTAAGAGTGATGTCAGTAAATACTGTCCTGTGGACTCCTGAGGTATATGGAGAGCATTTTAAATAGAAAAGTAGTAGAATCGGGCATTTTCCCATGTAGTAAACAAAGCCAAAGCTGTTGGTGTTAAGAATTCCTAGGTAAGTAAATTGCAGAAGTAGTAATTCTCAAAACCTCAAAATTCTCTACTTATGAAGAATATTTAATTAAACTTCACAGCAGATAGTATGTTTAACTGGATTTTTTATCTAGCTAAAGTTCCAGGGGTTTTAGCCCTCCTAGTTAGAATGAAAAATACATGTCTACACATATACATGTGCAAAATGCATATGGTATATCTTATTTTATCCTCCTTTAAAAATGGACAAAAATTGTGATAGTGAGTGCCAATTTAAATGAGACTAGATTGTAATATTATACTTCTTTCAAATAACTGAGATTAGGCTCTTAACATACAGGGTAATTTTCCACAAATGGAGTATGTGCTATCTAGATAAGGATATTTTAATTAGCATTTTTTTTCTACTGTAATACCTGAAGTGCTCTATTCCTCTTTATTATTGTAATTGTTGCTGGTTAACATGGCTCTCATTTTTCTTCTTTAATGGCTTGTTTCTTTCTGGAGAGAAAATATAGATGACTTTAATAGTACTGTTACGATTTCCTAGTGTTTACATTTCATATCAAAACTGGTTAGAGACTATGATCAGTGTGTGAAATTATTTTGTGGTGAAAGCAATAGAATGATTTATTATGCAAATAGCAACCTTTTACAGGAATTGAAAAAGGCAACTCTTTTAAATCTAGTAATGGTATTTAATTCTTAATATTAGTTTTCATGTAAAACAAATTTATCTTTGTTTTGGACCCATAATGCAGGTAGTATAATTCTTAAAATAAACTTAATGTAGTTAATAAATTAATCAACTTTAAAAAATTAGGAACATCTTTGTGGTAATGTTATATAAGCACACTGCTTTTCTATCAAGACTCATTTCAAAGCTACAGATCATCCTAGAAAGATCTCTTTTAATATAACACCAGCAATGAGACAAAAAATACCTGATAAGAAGATGATGTGTTGAAACAATAACACAAATTTAAGATACATACAATCAGATTGTATAGCTTTTAGAATTTAATACCCAACTGACGGTAATTTTGGCTTATATAAACACAGCAATCCATACAAAGGTGACAGAGGTTTTTAAAATGATGCCCCCAAAAAGAGTAAGTTAACAGAGGACTTAAACTGGAGGAGGGGGAGGGCTGATGCTTAATGACTTACATTTATTAGGATAAGTTTAAATCCTATTTCCTAAAATATATTTCACCTATCACTGAAAAACATGCAGCACATAAGAGTAACAATAACTTCACTGTATTCTCATTATATTGTAGAAAAGCAATTGATTTTGGATACCATTGTTTATCACTATTCTTGAATTTAATGACCTTTCAAAATAATTGTTGATTTCAATTGTTTTAATTACCATTTTAATTGTTGGGCTTTATAACTTTGGATTTCATTTAGCTTTTCATTTTTATCTGTTTTGTTTTTTAACATCATACGATATCTTTCAAAACCAAGTTTCCCCAGAGCAACTTACAATGTATTTCTGAGAGGTCTCAGTAGTCAGTACAACCAGTTTGATTAAATTAAATGTTTTAAATGATCTGTACACCACAGAGAGATTGGGGTTAATGAGTCATCTAGATATACAATAAATCACTATCACTGTGGGTATCAAGCCAAGGATTCAGAGTGAGCTAGCTACGCCTAATATTTGCTATAGATTTTGGTTTCAGCTTAGCAATTTTTAAGTGAACAAGGTACATTACATATATTCTCTCAATGTAATGCCTAAAAACAAGGTAAGAAGCTTCTGGATGTGACTGAACAGCAGTGCTCCATCACCTCAATCAGCCTGGCCAGTGGTGAGAAACAGTGTGGACCAAGGTTCATTCATGTCTATAGAGTCACAGGTTCACCCTCCCTGCCTGCCCCAGAACCGTTTGCACAGGAAGTTACTGCAGAATAGGTGTGAAAAACTATGACCCATTAGCACCACTGTCACAACCATACAGCCCTGCTTGTGATTCTTTCCTTTTTCTTTAAGTCCTAAACATTAGAAGCAGTTGAAAATAAGCACCAGAAATTTAATAACCCTGACAATGTTACCTAGCCTGATAATGAAACATCTCCAGGAAAATAACTAATTCAGAGAACACCAAGAACCCAACGGCTCAACCATGAATTACATATACAGGTAGTCCTCCCTTAACTACCACAATTGGGAGTGGCAACTCCATCGCTAAGTGGCATAGTTGTTAAGTGAGACATCAGATGACTGCAATGGTCTTATGACCTCACTTCCTCCATGGTCCTTATGCAAATCACCCACAGTTGTTAAGCAAGACATCTCAAGGCCATGACTTGCAAATTTACTGCCAGCTTCTCCACTGATTCTGGTTGTTGGAAGCCAGCTGTGAGGCGCACAAATGGTGATCTCATGACTTCAGGGATACTACAATGGTCGTAAGTGTGAGGACCAGTCATAAAGTTACTTTTTCAGCACCGTCATAACTTTTAACAGTTGCTAAACAGGGCAGTCATTAAGCGAGGACTACCTGTATTCTCTATTATTGACCTAGCTCTCCAGAAAAGACTCTTCAGTAATGCTGGGAAAGGTGGACAGACTCAATTACAGTGACAATGAATGCACAGTTGGAAACCTGAAGGACTAGTTAGGGACAGATTGTCATGGAGAAATCTATCTTTGTGGTTGCAAGAGTAAAAAATGACTTGATGGCACATAATCAATCAATTTAAGAAAAATGTCCAAGTGGTGCAAATTCAAGTATATGATACTATTTCCTGGCTACAATTGTTTAAGTTCATCGAATCACAAATTCTCAAGATCCTTAACAGGAAAAAGGAGGAGCACTCAGACTAGTCTCTCCTAAAGTCACCCAGCAAGGCAGCTGTTTTGAAAGACAGTCAACTGTCAAATTTCTAGCATAAGCTGTCATCTCTCTTCAAGGACAGACTCAATTACCCAATAACCTTCTGTCATGCAGGATGAGAATGAGAAATGAGTTGACTGCCTTCACAAAAAAAGCCACAGTAAAGAAAAAAGACACTTTGGATCCACAGCCTTGCTGCCTTTACACGTAATAATAATCAGTCAGCCAGTCGTGGCAATTTGCAACCAACTCCATTAACTAAGAACATCAAATGCACATTCGAAACAAATCATGTAGGCAGAAATATTATTGTTTTAAATAGTTTAAAATGTTTTTTTATTGCTCCTTAAGATCATGTGTATATGAGAGAGACAGAAAATATGTACACATACTGTATATATAACTTTTATTTCCTTTTTTCCCTTTTAGTTGCTTTTGTCATCGGCTAATTTTACTTTTTAAATTTCTGTATTTTCAAAATAAGTATTAAAATAGAATTTTAAAAAGCATCAAATACTGTCAACAGTATTTCTTACAAGAGAAGTGCCCATTTATATATACTTCTAATTAGACACTATTGGTTTACAATGCCCTTAAGTCTTGTAAAATATTCTTGAATATTTTTCCAAACTTATGCCCATTTTGCTGAAAATTCTTACAACTCAAACTAAATGGCAAGGACCAAGGAAGGCAAAACTGAACTACCACATTCCTGCCAATCATTAACATTCTCCCTTTCAGTCATAATACTTCTGGGTACAAGGAAGAATGCTTGTCCATGACATGCTATCACTCCAATTTGATCCATCCTTCCAACAAGAGCTGTTAAAGAAATCAGTGTTTAACCAAGATCCCTGCTTCTTTCCTTTTCTAACTTGACAGAAACTAATGCTTGCTTTCCGAGTTATGATTCAAGCCTAACTGGAATTATAGTGTTTTCATTAAGCATTATGTCTGAATAGGACCTTTGCCTAAGTTATCGTCTGAGATGGTTCTCAGTTTCTGGCCTCCCCAGATTCTACATGAGCAGCTGGATATTTGCTTTGTTCTTCCCTGGCAGTTGTAAATAGGAATGGATAAGCAGATGACTATTTCTATACAATACTGCTATTTTATGACACAACCGTGTCAACCAGTCTCTCAGTGGTTAAGCTGTATAGGGATTGACTTAGACCTAAAGAACAGTAAGTCTGGTAGAGAAAGTGCACGTGTAGCAGAAACACCAGATGACTCCATAGCTTGCAGGTTGGCGGTCTCACACTTCCTCCAGCAACAGCCCACTGGGTCTTCATTCTGGTCCCATCAAAGTTACACAAAGAATACTATATGTCAATGTCTTCTCATCAGGCTGTGAATTTCATCAGGGATTTGCTCTAATTGGGCTTTTTTTTTAATTTTAAAAAAAACCCTCTTGCCATGAACCTTAAAAAAAATGGTTTGTTTGTTTTTTTTAAAAAAAGCCCAACTGGATACATTCCTAAATTATGAAATACTAGAGTCATGTTTAATTTTTCATGTGGGTTAGAAAAGACCGTCAGAGTGTGTGTGTGTATGTGTGTGTGTGTGTATTCCCCCACATCGCCCCACTCATAAAGACAGCCAAAGTGGTCACCACCTTCCTTCGTTATCTGTGGAGCCTTCTAAAGATACAGGGCTGAATTCTCCCACCAGCTGAAAAATTTAAACACAGAGTCTTGATGGCTATGATCAGATCTGTAATGGAACCAAGTTTTTTCACTGAACGTTGGGAAGCCAACCAATTTAGCCAGAGACAGCTTTGTAAAGGTCATTAATCCTAGAACAAAGCAGTGAGCAATGCGTGACAGATGGAGCGCTGGGATGCTGAAACCCAAAGATTGGGGGGGAGGGGAGGGAGCCTTGAGTGGGTAGCAGAAGCAGAGCATCAAAATATTGCATTGGCTTGTCATTGTTTTCCTGAAGCTTCACGGCAAATACCAAAACAGCAAGCCCAATACCATATGACAGTTTTGTGCATTACTTTTAATGAGTGTCATACAACCCTCTTTGGAACAGGAACCATATGTCTAAGCGACTGCCTAAAAAAAACTGAGACTGCCATCAGTTCCAGATTCCATCGTTTTGCTGAGACACTAATAAAAAATTAAACACAGCAGCTTGGGGGAGTGTGAAACAAGCACATACCTAACAAAATTTGTTATAAAATTTTTGTGTCTCTATATGATTCAAGTGAGTCTAACTACACGGAAGGTACCTTAAAATACCCATTTGCTCAATAGCCTCACTTTTTTCAGCCTTCTGCATGAGCCTGAAAGTACAGTTAATACAGTTGTTTTATACTTGTGGCTGAAACAAGAGAGTTGGTGCACTTACACAAGGTCCACAGCACTTCATCATCATCATTTCCAAAGTGTGCAGACCCCTACTGAATGGGTTGTTGATAAGTATATTCCTTCCAAAAGTGGAAAAATTCATACTTTCTTGTCAAATCTTGATTCAATGAAGCTTTCAATATTAAAAGCCAGTTTGTATAAAACATAAACAATTTGCTATGTTCCTAAGTTTCAGGCTCATGCGGCCCCCACCTGTTCTGCAAGCACTGGTACAAGGGTTGTTTAGTTCATATTTTCATAGTTCATTCAACCATTTTTTTAATTGATTGATGAAATGTTTATACCACGCACTGATACAGACTCTGGGCAATTTAGTGAGTAAAAAACATCAAACATTAAATTAAAACATTTCCTAAATCACAACTCCCACACCTCTCAATTAAAATAAAGTGACACAAAACTCTTTGTGACTCATCCAGTCACTGAGTGACTGAATGCTTGTTGAAAAGGAAGCACCTTCAGCATCTTTCAGACAGCCAGGAGCAAGGGAGCCAGATACACCATAATGGCCAGGACACCACCATCTCTGGATCGTGCTCCTCTCACTCCTTAAGAGGACAAGACCCTAACCAGACCTCTTCCAGATCAATGTTTCTCCACTTCAGCAACTTTAAGATGTGTGGACTTCAACTCCCAGGATTCCCCATGCTGGCTGGAGTCCTCACATCTTGCCAAGGTTGAGAAACACTGCTGCAAAGGTCTTCAAGGGACAGGCAGAATAATTTCCATAAGGCACCCTCTCATAGAACCGGATTCTGGCCTGTGTAGGCTTACCGGTAAGAACAGCACTATGAACTGGTCCTGGAAACCAACTACCAAGCAATGTAGCAACTGCAAAATAGGCGTTATGCTGCAGCAATAAATTTCACCCAGCAACAATCTGTCTGCTGCGTTCCGAACAAGTTACAAGTTGTCTTCAAAGGTTGCCCCACAGAGGGTGCAGTCAAGATAAAGAGTGATGAGGTGAGAGTGTCCCATCTAAAATGTACACTGTGATTCATTTTCAGTGGGATACTCTGAAAATAAGGCAGATTTGTAATCTAAGGTTTAAAGGTGGCTTCTTGCAGCTAATCATAGATAATTCTAATTTCAGTTTTTCCAGGCTGACGAAACGGGTAAGAATGCCTTTAGAATAAAATGAATGCAAAGCTTTCAACTCCTCTTTCCAGTCACATTTTATAAAGACAACACGAGGAGGGACCTTAAATCAGGAACAATAAATCATTGTTTGCCATTACAACCAAAGCAGATATGCTAAATATGAAGCATATTTACTGTGTGGTCAACTTTAGTTACTAAATATATATGTCATCTGAACCAATTCCATTAATTCAAAGGTTATGTTTCCAAATTAAACAAAATATATATATATATTCAGAGCAATAAAGAAAGAAGCCCACCCTGTTTCACTAAAGCATGTAGTATCTTTATCACAGTACGTTGCAGAATGGACACTCCAGTGTAGGTTTTCAAGCACTCGTTCAATTATTTATTTCTACCTTCCCTCCCCACCTAACCCACATCCTGTAAATATACCACAGCGCTTGTTCAAGCTTCATACTTTTGAGTAAAAAAAGGCTATCTGAAGGATTAAATTACGATAAACGTTCATTAGGGCTCACGGACACACATGATATGGTCACGTGATTATTTAATATTTTGGGATTTTGTATTAATGTATATTAGTAGATTTATGGGGAAATCTTTAAATGTTAAAGATGTAAATGTAATGTTGAACTGAGGAGCTTTGGAATTTTACTGTTTATCAGGAATTGTTCATCAGGAATTTATCAGGAATTGTCAGGTTGCATCGAGCAGAGGGGGGAGGGTGGCAAAAAGAATTATATTAAGAAATTGGAAATTATTCCAATTATTCCATATATCAAGAAAGGTTGTCAGAAACGTGTGATCTATCTGTTTTAGAAAAGGCAATATTTTCTGCCAATCAAAGGATGCAGCATTATGGCAGAGATTTTGCGATGTCTTACAATAATACATATCTTGTATTTTTATATTATAGCAGTAAATTCATTGGTAAACCAGTGACTATTGATAAGTATAAAATATAAGATAGATTTTTTCCTTCTTAATTTGTATCTTTAGTTTGAATTATTTTTAAAAGTTTTTTTTATAAGATTAAAAGAGTATATCATTAAAAATAAAGATACTAATTTTTAAAAAATGATGAACGTACATTATCTGTGCAGCAGAATTCAAAGAAGAAAATAAATTCAAATAGGACAGAAGGGCAATAAGTGCAGGGGTTTCACCCAGAAGTTACAGTCCCACAAATAGCTCATAAAGGCATCTCACTGCAGAATGGAATTGCCCTCCGCTCTTCCCCAGTAGCATATTGGACACCTTCCGACCTGAGGGGCTCATCTTCCGGCGTCATATCTTTTAGCCTTTTTACATTGTCCATGGGGTTTTCTTGTCAAGGATACTGGAGTCGGTTGCCATTTCCTTCTCCAGTGGACCACGAAGGACAGGAAGGCCTGGCGCAATATGGTTCATGGGGTCACGAAGAGTCGGACACAACTTAACGACTGAACAACAACAACAACTGCAGAATGGTAATTGTTTGCAATTTCTCTCCTTTACCACAAGAGGGTGCTCTTAATAGTCTTCTCAGATTTAACTTTTTTTTAAAACAGTAACTTCTAGTTATTATGTAGTCAGAGAAAGGAGACGCATTATTTCAAAGGAGAGTTTATGTTGAAATGTACTCAGTAGGTGTATCACCTAGACCTTTCTGAGATATAGGAGGTGAATTGCTGGTTTGAGCAAATTAAGACATAATAATACCATACAAATGCCTCAATTACATAGTTGCGACTCAATTCTAATGCAAGTATGTAAGTTATGGCATATGTGGGATGACATCATCGCATACATGTTGTCTTTCCTACACACATGCTCTGAAACCCTTCCAAAGCTGAGATGAAAGTGTTCAGAAAATTCCTACATATAAGGAGGATCCTACCTATGAGCAGCCTTAGATGATCATAGTTACGTCTGGCAACCTGAGATGCCAGCATTCTTCCAATAGGCGAATAGTTAATTTGCAGCATGAAATCAAAGAAGGGATATCTTCAGGGCCCAGATGTAGTTTCCTTCTTAGGAATATTTACTTCTTACTTACTCACTTCTTACTTCTTAGGAATAAAACGCTTCACAAGAAGCTACAGTGAAGAATCCTCCAGAAGCCACAAGATCCATAAGTTAATCCATGAGTCCCAGAAATCTGTCAGGCTCTCCTTGAGGAAATGAATGGGAAGCAAGCATAACAAGCATTCAAGAACACAGGAGTTTCTAATAAGTGGATATATTGTAGAAACACTAATGAAGCCATTATGAAAAATTCCAGTTATCGCTGCATCTCAAATTCAAACACTATTTACGGTGAAATGAAGGTTTAAACTCTCATGCTTCTTCCCCATCTGCACAGTGTAACGGGCTTGACGCCACCCACCTCTCGTTTTGGTAACTGACGACTCTGGTTTCAGAGTGTTTGGTTCTGGCCTTGTGAGAACTGTTCCTACAAAGCCTCTGTCACTTCCCAGATGAGATGGTAGCAGGATGGGGCTACCTCTTGCTACACCAAATGCCCCACTAAAGGGGATGGAAGGAATAGGGTCAACAGAGTCGATGCAAAGGAGATAGGACTGAGAGCTTTTGTAGGAGGGCTGGCTCTGGCTTGCACAAGCATTAATTAATGCTAGCTCTTTCTACACTGGATACCGGTTGAATCTCTTGACAGTTCAGAACCTGCTTACAGCGCATGAATTGTATCTAAAAAAATATGCCAGCCACCATGAAGTCAGATTCCAACTTCTTTTGACTTATGACAGTTTTCAGCATTTTCATTATAGTTGTGTGAGTGGGTGGGAGGGTGCTGTTACCAGATATATATAATGAATGCAGTGGGATTTCTCCCTGCCAGACAAATAAGCATTTGAGTCAAAGAACGTGACATATCCACATTAATTTTAACAATTGTGTGAATAGGTGAGCCACAGTACATCAGCTAACCTGGGTTGGCTCATTACCAAGGCAGTGACAGAAGAAAGTGAGCGATTTCACGGACTACGTTCAATGCGATGCTGCAGCCAAAAATAGATCTTCAATGCACTTCTTTGTATGAGGAAGATGCTTGTCACATTCTCTCTTCCTGCACTTATGCACACATACAAAATACTCAAGGTCCATACTAAGCCTCAATTTCAAAAGGCTGTATTGCAATAGGACAATTATTACAATCTCGGCTTTGATTAGAGAAAAGACGTTGAGTAATTGTAATGCTAATTGGAAGCCGCCTTTGGACGTTTTGCGTGAAACAGAAAAAAATGGAATTCTGTTGTAGGGATTTGATGATTAGAATCAATATTGGATAACAGATAAAATAAAGTTAAGTTGTAAACTCAGAGTAAGAGTTTAATGCAAATTGTTACTTATATCTGTTGTGAGGAAAGTCAGAAGTTATTCTTTTCTGTATTTTTTTCCTTCCTTTCCCTCTTTTTATTCTTTATCTTTAATATTAGTTTTTGTTAGTTTTTATTGTCTTTATCTTAAAATCCAATAAAGTTATTTGGGAAAAAAAAGGACAATTATTACAATCTATAAATGAATTTAGATATTTACAACACAACCCCAAATTGGAGCAAAGTGCAAACGCAGAAACAATCTTAATCGTTCTTTCCTTTGGCAGGCATCATTTAGATTTTAAGCTAATTAAAGAAAGACACATCCCTTCTTCTGAGCGTATGTTATTTAAAGCTGTGTTGTACATCTGTTTCGTTTTCTTTCAGTGGAATGTAGTATTTCTAGGAGAACAGAAATGAATCAGTAATTTACTGTTACAACAGCCGTGAGGCTCTGTATACATTTGAGGCTACCTGATGTATTCTGTCATTGTTTTGACCACAGTGAAGGAAATGTCATACACAATGATGTGATTTGGATTCTCAGAGTTTTCTGGCCTGAGAAATGAGGAGGAATCACTTTGAATATTTCAACCTGGACACCTGATAGATCCACCAGGTTGTTGGGATGTCATAAAGGATTTCAGGCTTGGGAGTGAAGACTAGTGCCATGCTTCTCCTTTTCTTTTTGCAGGAAAGAGCAGTATACATGTGGCAAATCCTATCGTCACATGGACTATGAAGGTTCTACCTTTTAAAATGAAAGAATTATAGGGTTTACTGCTAGAAGGCAGTAAATATAACTGTCCAACTCCTGCAAAAAGACACAACCATCGATCCATCAGGCAGTCCATTTCCACAGATCAACTCTTGTCAGCAATCTCACAATTGATGAGCAGACACATCTTGCTAAAACAGATTGGTTAGCAAATCACATACCAGGAATGGGGAAAATGAAGTGATGGTGTCCTGCCCGTTCTTTATTGCATGTGCTCCTCTTATTCTTTTTCAAACATGTTCTATGTGGAATACATTGGGATTCTGTTAGAGTAAGTTGCAGATCTCCTAATCTAAAAAACAGAGTTAAACCACAGGTCTCTAGCTGATAGTGGCTCTCCAAGGGTTCCAACTGAGATCTTTCACAACTCTACTTGAAGTCATCATGGATTGAACCTTCTATGGAATGAAAATTTGTGTTCTACTATTAAACTATGGCCACAGACAGACAGACAAGTTAGACTGATTTGTTCTCAGGATTTGATTTCACAGGGGATCAAGAGAGCTGTGTTTATAAAACATGTATGTATGTATGTGTATACACACACACACACAGACACAGACACACATACACACACACACACACCTATCTCCAGAAAAGCTATTTGATTAGTTAAAAGATTGTTGGTGCAAGAGAACTCTTATGCTGAAAATAAGATTTCATTATTTTTGCAGTCACAGATGTAAAGGTGACCCCAACCAATTCTCATTAAAATCCCACAGACTATTTGATTGATGAGGCAACTCCAGCCAACTTCTTTTAAGGCATCTTTTAAAATCTTTGATTGCTTTTTCTTTAATTCACTGTCAAGTAATTTTCCTTTTTTCTAGATTTTCAGTTTAATTTGCAACAAACTGCTTTAGTGGTAAGGCCACAGATTTAGTTTTAGGACAACACTGGTTACTTCCATGTCTTGCTGGAATTGACAGATTTAATTACTCTTCAAAGACAGTGGTTTACCGCTATAAAAGACAGAATATCTATGTCTTGTATGTGTCTCTATGCCTTCTATCAATTCTGAAGTGTAGACCATGACAGTAAATCACTCATTGCATAGCTTAAAATTTATATTCCATCTTCCAAGAATTTAGTCATCTTCATACATACAAAGATCAGATTCATTCATTAAGCTAAGTAATGTTTGCTTAATCATAATTTATTGAATAAACTACAACAGTAACATGTGAATCCAAACCTCATGCTTCTCAAGCCATAATGGCCAGATTCACACTATGAACTGAGCCAAAACCAAACAAGCCACATCATGATTTAGTATCATGTGCAAATCCAGTCAATTCTACCTTGGTCAACAATATTTAGCTGTGATTTGGTATAATACAGGAAAACAGATAGTAACAACTAAAAAGCATTTTCATAAGCTTTAATTAACTGGCTCCACTGAAAAATTTCATACTCATTACAGGAAGCAACCTGAATTGTTATTAACACAGTACAGTGTCACTTAAACAGTATTACCTAAGGGCACCTAGACTGACTGTTCTGTCCTTGAGCCATTGGGGGGTGGGGGGTGGAGGAGTTTGTGTTAGCTTTTATAACAATGTACCATGTACATTGTATAATGACTGACATCATTCTGACATCATTTACTCAGAGTAAAGTTTGCTGATCTCAGTGGGATTTATTTGTGATTACATAACACTGTGCTATATGTAATTAAAGCACTACACAGCATAGCTCCAGGATACATCAGACACTTCCTTGCCAGTACTGAATCTGCCCATGTGATAAGAACATCTGAAGAAAGTCTACTAAAAGTCCAGCTCATTGGAAAATAGGGGAATATAAACCAGACAACAGGCCTTTTCTGTGGTAACCCCCAAACTTAGGAATTCTCTACTCCCAGATGTCTGAACAGTTTCCTCCCTCACAGCATTTGGAAAAGCAGCCCAAACACCCTTACACACCAAGCTTTTAATCCTGGTTCATTGCTAGAGATGTCCATCTTGGGGGGCATGGTCAGAGTTCATACGCTGTTTTACATTATTTCACATTTTTACCTGTTCAGAGTCTTCTGATTGGATTAGGCTATAAAAGCTATAAAGAAAGCAAGGAAGGCAGCCCTGGAAAAGAAACCACAATAAATTTGTCTAGCAAAAGTTGCATATAGTTATAAAGTTATAAACCATGTGATTTAACAAAGTCTTTAAGAATTTCCCATATGCATTTTTTGTTGGTGATACGTCACCAAAAAACAACATATCACAACTAGCAATGATATTTGGTATTTGCCTGCTAAGGGCTGTACCAATCTTTGACTCCAGTTGATTATGGACACTTCTACACATGCTCCAAACTTTGTCTTGCACTCTTGATAGCATTTTCATACTGTCATGAGATGGTCTTCATTGCTGCCCACCTTGGCGTGCTCGGACCTCTCACTGAACTGAGAAGTTATCCATCTCCAGCTGGCTGAGGCAGGAGCATGAGAAATAGCGGGTAGGGGATCTCTCTATCCTCAAACTTCCCTTGCTCTAACTGCAGTTTGTGGCAAGGGAAACAACAAAACCAAACAACAACAAAGACAGGAAAGCTTGTAGAAACTGGCTTCTGGAATGCTTCCCAACCTTTTCAAAACAGCTCTGCTGTGGGGCACATGACCAGGAGGGAGGGGGTCTTAAGAATGAAGCAGGCAGCAGCATTCTGAACCAGCATCAATTCCCTCTTCCATAGGAACTCACTGAGGGAGTTTTCTCCCCAGCTGGAGCTGACCCATCTTTCGGACTCCATCTTTCTTTTTCTGGTTCCTCTCCCTACACACACCCAATCAAATTTGATTCAATTCTTCTCAGGTTTTGGAGAGTTATTATGGTGACCAACAGGCAAAGTCCACAGTCCCTTTATCATAATTTCTTTTCAACATTCCTTTGGGTAGGAAAGAACTCAACAGGCCACTATGTGGGAAGCAACCAGGAAGGACAGAAGGAATATGCCCTTGTGCCTTGGCTTCAGCAGGGAGGACGGAACTCTGGGGAGCAGAGAGGTGGAATGAAATCTTGTCCATAGGAAACTATCTACCCAGGGCTCCAAAGGAAACACTACCAATTGTCTTAGCAGGGATTTCTTTGGAGAAAACAGCTAATCACTTCAACTTGCATATGCAAGCCCATGGCATCATATGGCTTTGTGCAACCCTTCCTTCACTGTATGAAAAAGGCCTTCCTACCAAGTAACAGAACATAAGATTGCAACCTAACATGGAGATTTTGACTTAACAAGTTTTTCTCCCTTCTCACTTGGCCCCACAGGTACAGGATGGGGTTCGTTTTCTCTGCTCAAGCAGGACAACAGAGGATTTCGGTCTCCAAAATTTATTATGGGTTTGCAAAGCTAGGTCACACGGATATGCTCAGTAATACTCCATAGGCGAGACCCCAAAACAAAGAAAACAGGGTGTATTTATAATCAGGCAACAAGAAACTACAGGATTATAAATGGGATTGGTTACATAGAAACCCAAAGACCAAAAATAAATAGGTCAGGCTGCATTTGTGCTGTGCAACAGCAAAACTTTCTACTAACAGTGTAGCCCACTTCCTTTCACATCTTGCTCTACCAGTCCAATACAATATAGAAACTACTTCCTCGTGAAGCCTACTTGCTTGCTAAATATTTGCTGCTACAGTTTAAATTCTTACTATGCTCAGGTGCTCCATGCTAAAACACTTCTTCATCTTCAAATGGCTTAAATCCTTCCACACTACCAGACTCCTGAAGTTTGGAATTCCTTTGAAGAGGAGTCTTACATCCTGTTGACAGCAGGAGGAGCTATCAGCTTATATTTGCAAATACTGTAGAGCTACAGTCAAATATAAGGAGGAAATCAGCAGCTGAAGTATTCAGCCAGTAAGCAGAGAAGGTGGGCAGAGTTTTTCTTCCCTTCAAACCACTGATTGTACCAGTCTTTCTCACCTTTGGCAACTTCAAGTCCCAGAATTCCCTAGCCAGCCATGCTGGCTGGGGAATTCTGGGAGTTGAAGTCCACATATCTTAAAAGTTGCCCAGGTTGAAAAACACTGGACTATACTGTCTGCTCACTTTCCCTCCAAAATGTTTTGCTCATTTGTTAATTAAAACAGAATACAAACTCTTTTTTGCTATCCTACAATACCACAGAAACTAAACATTGTTCAGCCATTTCAACAGGGCACAAATGGCTAATAACATGGATGAATATAAAGAACATGGCTAATAACATGGATGGGTATAAAGAACGTGGGATATCATCAACACATCCTACTTGCCAAGTGAAGGGATGGGAACATTCAAAAAACACAGACTTTAAAAACAACCCCCATTTCATACTTCATACAACTTCCCCGATCTCTGATCCTAGAATTTTCCTTTTCACACAGACCCCCAGGACAAAACGTGGCAGTGTAAAGGGATTTATCTTGAGGGGCTTCCATTTTTCGAGGGTCTTCATGAATAAATCCTTTTTCTTTAAGGACTAGGCACACTGTTTTCATGAACCTATCTAGCTTCAAATGAGGCGTTCATGAATCTACCATCTTACTTGAAGGACCCAACCCACAGTTACGTATTAACAATGTCTTGAGTTGGAATAGGAAATAAGGTTGCAATAGTAAGGTGAGAAATACAGTATCCTGAAAAATTATCATCAGGAACAATTGCTGGGGCTTTGTCCAATCATGGCATGGCAGCTGAGATTTGTGATAGTCTGATATTTCTGCCCATCCTGTACCACTGGACACAGTCAGCATTTTCATCCCAAGAAACACGCTTTCTCAATCACAGCACCTGCCCTCTGGAACAATATTCCCAAATATGCAGTGGGCCCTGTGTTCCGCATTGTTTTCGGAATCAATGGTTTTTCTTCTTCTGGGCATCTGTGGGTTTGAGTTATTTTGTTTTTTACCTGTATCTTCTAAAGTAATGATCTTAATATTGTACACTGTCCAGAATCCTCATAAATAAATCAATTCAATTCATTATTCTGAGGTTCAACTGCAGTCCCTTCTCCTGATCTCGGCAAGTCATGATTGTTCTGTCTGCTAAATTAGCCAAACTAGGGTTTGTGCAAACTATAATTTTGGCCCCAATCATAATGAGAATCATAGGCCATGCAAGTGTGACATGCACATTGCAATCTCAACTGCTTTTTTTGCTCTTGGCCTGGGGCTCAGCAAAGAAGCACACTGGGTGACTTGAAGCCAGTTAACTTTCTTTTAAACCCAACCTTACCAGGATTGTTGTGGGGAAAAGGGGGGAGGGTTATATCATGTATGGTGCCTTGGCGCTCAGGGCCAATTTTATGCTAAGGCTGAACAGGCACTGGCCTAGGATGCCAAAGCTTAGGGGGCGCCAAAGCCACCCCTCCTTCCAAATTGTCTTGAACATGCAAATCTTTGCAACAGCAGGAGGTGGCACCATCAGCCAGCATAGCCTAGGGATACATATACCCTCAAGCAGGCACTGCTTGGGCTCCTGAAGGAAATGCAGGATATAAATCAAGCAAGCAAAACACATTTACTCAACTTTAAACTCATCAAAATGTTAACCTTCACCATATCTCTCACTTGCTTATTCCCACCTGCTTCCAAGCTAGAAGAGCAACTTACTTCACTGAGTTGTTGCAGAATAACAGGAACTGTAAAGCCGTGTACCTCGCTGTTTGCTAAGGCAAGGATATTTAGTGCCCCAGGGATTTGGGCTATAGCCAAATTAGGCACAGCTGCCTTTATCTGTTGCAGAAGTGGGCACGCTATAGTCCCTAATCCCCTTCTGTGAAGGCCCTGGAGACTCGGTTGACCTCTGTTGCTAAAAAACAGCAGCACAATGTTTGGCCTTAACAAGAAAATCCTCCAAGCCTACCACCAAAAAGCTCTGGAGAGCCCGTGTATAAAATGGTCCTGGCCATTTTGTGTTACTGCTCCACCCCTGTAGTGTTTCCTCCCACCCACCCTCATTTTGTATTGCAACCCCAGCTACACAAAACCAATGCCTGTAGTGTTCCAAGTCCCTTTTTTGAACATGATAAACACTTCAGCCCTTGTAGTTCTTGTTTCCTGGAACAAGAACAGAAGTATCATACTAGATTCTGGGTTGGGGAAGGAAGTATCTGAAATATACTGCAGTGGATTTCTGAAAACATTAGCTAAAAATTATTTTAACCCCTCCCATTCTTGGAGCGAAACAGAAAAGGCCTCTGCAGTCCAGAGGGAATCTACTATTCAGCTCAAAACAATTTGGAGCATTTCTCTTGAGTATCCTCCAACTGGCCCAAGACAAGCAAGGGTGTGTAAATGAATGGATTCACAGACTGACAGAATCCAAATACCTTTCTCTTTCATAATAGCTCAGGAAAGGCTGCCAAATGCTAGCACAACTCTACATTTAATAAAATCAAAGAGCAGCAAGCAAAAGGAATCACTTTCAGCCTTTTTGGAAAAGGAAACAGACTGAACCTCTAGTTTTGAATATGACTAAGGAATCGCATTCCTTCAATGATAATGGATATACCCCAAAGAGAAAATGAAAGCAGCCCTATTCTTTTTCAGGCAAATTGAAAGCATACAGAACAAACAAACAAACAAACAAAAGGTGGGGGGAGTTCAATTAAAGTTGCAGCCAACTTCTGAAATATATGAAAAGGTTGCAAACTGGATTAATTTCTTTTAATGTAATCTTGCTCTAAACACAGAAGGTTGCCTGTTACTTATTACTTTCAAGGCAGAGCCTTGTATAGCCTGAAAACCTACCTCTTCCTGTCCTAACACAAGTTTTCCTAAGCCTCAGAAACTTACCGTCCCACTTCTAGCAATCTTACATCCCAATCACTAGCAGATGAAGAATTTTTAGCCATAAAGGTTCAGAAACATTTCTTACAAAAGAGGAAAAAAGCACTTCCTTTTCCACTTAAGACTGAATCCCACACAACATCTCTCTCTTCCTCTCCTCTCTCCCCCTAAACCAAAACCATAGCAACAATAGGCTTTGAGATTTTATATTTGCTCCTTAATCACTTTATTATTCATTTGGTAACAGGCATGGTAGGGAGGGGAATGATTATAGGGGAAGGGTACACCTGTTGTTCTTGATATTCAATTTCTTCTTTTTTTACAAGAGCACACTTGATGAAACCAGTATTCACCTTCCAACCAATCTACAAGGATCCTCGTTCACTGGCCTCAACATTTATAAGTTTAATCATTTGGAAAGTTCATGAAAAATGGGTGTATATTAGGAGTGGGCAACCTGTTTCAGTTGCACTTGATTTTTTATTTGTATTTTGGCCTCCAATAGTTAAAGAGCACAAATCCCAGTCTCAGCCTGGATCAGTCCATTCAGCAGCTTCACTTTCCATAGGGAGATCCATTACCAAAGCAACAAGGAGGGAAACAGTATTTAAGCCCAATCAATGAAGGAGGAATGAGAAAATGTGTCTGAGACATTCCTAATTCACATTAGTATAAGAGTGGGAGAAGGTAAAGCATAATCTGACTTGCAAGATTTTGTTACTATAGCTAATCTTAATAAAAGTAGTTTTAGTGTTAACTAGACAACCCTGTGACCCGTTGGGTCATTCTTTCAGAGAAACATAGTGCAGTCTGATGTTACCAGAATCAACATTAAATTTCAGGCTGACCATATTTCTTTTACCCCAATGCTGGATGGTCCTGTGATCATGTAAGAAGAGTATATATCATAAATAGAAAAATAATTGTAGTGGCAAACGAACTTCAGTAATAAATCAATATTTATCTAAACAGATAAACAGAATGACCACAGGCGTGCAAAAAACCAGCGGGAGTGCGAGTGACTCCAGACTTCCTGCCAGCTTCTCCACTGACTTTGCTTGTCGGAAGCTGGGAGGGAGCAGCAGAAATCATGATCACGTGACCGCAGGGACGCTGCAACGGCCACAACTTTGCAAATAAAACTGGTCTGAACACCATGGCAATTTCAATTCCACAGGAGAAATAGGTCCCGGATTTTTTACACATTCTTTAAGTTAGCGGATTTTAGGTATACCTTGATTCAAACATTTCTGTGGTATAATGCACCATGTGGGCTAACATGAGGATACAAACAGATAAACACAATGAAAGTTTTAGTGATATATAGATGTGAAGTTGATTTCTTCATCTGATTTACATCTTGGGGCTGACATCACTCTTGCAAGTCTTATTTGATATCTGGGCTGGTATTGGGTCCCTCTCCCAGACTGGCAGCACTGGGCAATTTCAATTTCTATACCTTTTGGGTGGGTTCTGATCAAGATGTCCCAGGTGATCTATGGCCCATCGCTTGTGAGGAATCACATTTTAGACCTGGCATTCATCTCAAAGCAGTGACTATATGGTCTGAAGATGGAGGAACTTGTCTTCAGTCCATTATTGTAGCTGGATCACTTTCTGGTAAACATGCATATTGTCACTGCACTCAACTTCCATTCAGAAGGACTAGGACCAATTAAAATGTACTTGGTGGTACTGATTATTTTATAAGAGTCCCTGGGAATTTCCCCAGTGATAGGACAGGCAAGCTTGCTACATACCTGTTTACCCTCTGGAACTCAAAAGCAACACAGGCATTTAATGAGACTGTCCCCAAGCAATCTTTGTGGTCCTTGGCTACAGATCCCAGAAGGCACCTTGGTTTTCCAAGGAGTTCCAGGAAATGAAGCAGCCTTTAGTGAAGGTGGTAGAAAAAAAAGAAATGAACATATACTTGTGTAGCCATATTTGGAAGTATATCATGGTGATAAGAATGATGAAGCATGAATACTTCTCAGCTCAGTGTCATGCTTGCTAGATTCCTTGCAAATAATGCCAAATTATGTCATAATTTTCCCTCCCTGAGGTCTCTGCTATTAAATACCTGCAAATGGCCTTCATACTTATAATGCTAAAGTGAAATCCAAGTTTTGCAAAAGGCAGAGACCTTTAAGAGCCTATTAGCTCTGGAACCCACAGCTCTGTGCATCAAACAGAAATGAAAGTTTTCTGGCATAGAAGCTATACCAGTCTTTAGTCCTCTAAAGCCACAAAGCCTTAGAGGAGATTCCAGGAGGCTCTGTGCCTAGAATAAGTTTTGATTTTTGCATGATTCACTACAGCTGTTAAAAGACAAACTAGATGGCACTTGCCTTCAATCCCTGCCAGCTGTGCTGAGGGTCAGTTACCTTTAGCCAACAAAAAAGAGCATGTCCAATTTGCATTTTCACGGAAGGTGCCTTGCCTAAGCAGTGCACATTACTTATTAAATATTCTTATGAACCATGACTGATGTCTGCACGCACTGAGAAAACTAAATACTAAGCTGCTAGCTTACCATGCAGAGTAGAAAGCAATGAAGAATGGAAGCAAAATATACAGAAGGTGTTCAGCAATCGGTTCTGCAGGGGTACAATATTATATACCATTGCAAGGGAAATGATATGAAGTTAAGAAATGCTCAATCCAGATCACTGGTCTAGTCTTCCCATGGCTGTTACTGTGGATCTCAGCATAGGTTTTTCCCAGTTCTATTAACACAAGAACCTATACCTAAGCTTTCAAGAACTTAAGACATTTATTTTAGTGAGTTAACACTCCACATTTTCTACAATGTGCCAGATTTACAAGTCTGAAAAATGATACTGAAGTTCACGTTAGTTGCCATTGGTAGCATCTACTAATTATCATCTTTCTAAAGATTACACATTTAATATTGTTACCTATGAGAAAGGTTTGCATACTAGAACAGGCATAATGAAGCTGTACCATTTATAATATTTTCATTCAGCACTTGAGCAGCTGGTTGGCTAACCTCAAATGCATCTGTGTACTCCCTTGTCATAATACAGAGAATAGCAGGTCTGACAATCCTTTGAGAGAATCTTTGGTGACACAGTTGCTGCCTAATGGCAGGGTGGTTCGTGGCCCAACACCGACCGGATGCAATTCCCATTTATTAGGAAGCCCAGATGTGGCCACCACCACCTAAGGGTTTCCTTGATAATAATTTTGCAAGTTCTTATTCCATTGCTGTTTGTTGGATTCATTAGTTCTGGCAATAATTCCAGTTTTTCTAGATGTTATAAACAATCCAGACCACAAAACACTTTGCAGGCTGTACAATCCAAACATTCATCTGTTTCTGCTGCAGCTGTTTCAGGACCAGCTCAGCATGTTTTCTATAATAGCAAAGCTCTATCACTTTGAAAATCAGGTGTTTAACTGTTTCCAGCTGGAAAAGGCTTATTTTGTCTGAATTTTATAAGCCTCTCAGAGTTCGTCTGACTGGAATGGCAAATAAGCCCAAGTAATGAAGCCCCTACTTTGCACCAGTGGTATCAACCTTTTTCCCTCAATCTGAAAAACCAAGAACTGAAAAACAAGTGTGTTGCCTTTTTTTCAAAGCAAGATAGGAAAACAGTAATGTATGGGTACATACAGGTAGTCTCCAGTTTAAGAATGAGTTCTGTTCCCAAAGCCTACCCTTAAGTTGAATTTGTATGTAAGCCGGAACAGTATTATTGTATAATACTGTATAAGTAGTATTGTGTAATTATTCAAATCATTGTGTATTTAACTTGAATCATTGCATATTTAACTCAAATTTTGCTACAGTAGGCTCCATTCTTAACTATGGGTCATCCTTAAACTGGGCGTTCTTAACCTGGGGACTATCTGTATATATTGTCAGATATTGGCACATATATTGTAACACTTAATATGTTAATAATTCAGTTGTGGGATGATTTTCTGATGATAATCAGAAATTCTTCACATGTGATAATAGTGACTTAACATACTGTCGCTCTTTCATGCCACTCAGAATATTCTCCCTGGTGGACAGTGCTGAACTACATCTGAATTCTGTGCATTTTCACAAAGACTGCACAACAACTAATACACACGTGCTTCAAAAGATCACTGATTCCAACAGAGATAAACATTAAGAGAGCCCGTGCTAGCAGACTGAGGGAAGACAATGTGTTAGCCTATTATTTTAAAAGAATGCATGCTTATGAAAGCTTACTTCTGAAAAACTTAATATAAGTGAAGACAAATTCTGTATTTTGCTTTATTAACAAGTAGAGAAATAGGCTAGAAAAGAACAATGCTATTTCTAATATTTACATTTTTTCTTGTTAGCGTGAATGGAGGATGGATTCATGAATCATACCATTAGCGACAAGAGAGTCAGAAAAGGTTTCCAACATTATTTGCATAGTAAGCACAAATGAAGAGACAATTAACAACTATGAAAATTGATTTTCTGCACCCACCCAAGGAAGTTATTCATAATGGAATATTACAGACAGACTGATATTGGGGATGGCAAGTTGAGAAACAAAGAACTATATTTATATAATAGGCAATGGATTAGCCTCTGGGTCAGAAAACTGAACAAACAAGTTCAATTCACAAAGTTCCCCATAAAGACAAAATATAAACATTAGGGTTGGAATCTTGGAAATCACTGGAGTTCCAAGTTAAGACATGGCATTCAAAAACAAAGAATTCCAATCTGTGAGGCATTACATTGGCAACCAGGTCCATAGCAAGAGCCACCTCATTTCCTATTTCCAAACACTGCCCTGCTTCCTAGCTTTCAAAGTGTCTGCATCAGGCACGACCATCCAAACATGGCAGAAATGCAAACTTCTATGGGAGCCATTCTTCCTATCTACAGTGGGATCCTCTGGGCTCAGATTCCTTGCTTAACATATAAACAACAGATACCAGACTCAGGGAAGCTGGACACCTGATGATGGAGATGCTGGCACTTCCTTGTCCCTTCTTCTCACAGGAGGACCTCTCCACAGCAACCTAAGCCAGATTACTGTAGTCATAGTTAAGAGAAACCCCAAATGAATGCCCTCCAGAGAACACAGCAAACCACAGCCACATGCATTCTGAAGTGCTTCTTTCTTTCATCGAGAATATCAACAATATTTGTGGTATCCAGTCAGCTAGCAGTTCCTGGGTTTTGTTTACATTTGTGATTTTTTTCTTTACATTTAGGGAAAAAGACTATGGTGGCCCAGTCAGGTCAAAACACAAAGGATAGGGGAAACTAGGAAGTCTCCACTCCATGTTGCTGTCTATATTTCATTCCCTCTGCACTTGCTGGGAGTGAAAGTAGAGCTCTTCCTTCCTTCCATCCCTATGCCTGGAGACTAGATGTGACAGTCAACTGTAGATCAACTTTCCCACCCAAGTTTTTTTGACCCGCATTGCCAATGACTAAAGTAAGTCAGCCGAGTACAAACCATGAGTAAAGATTATAGTTAAAGGATTCCTCCTGGCTACAATTTAACCCATGCCTTTGGTTTGCATATAAAACAAATCTAAGAGTGCCAAGACATTGTGTGTTGTACACACACAATCACAATCTGTTCATCAAACTTTTAGAATGCAAGCATTCCACCCCTAGTCAATGCTGCATCACACCCTACAGTTGCCCAGAACCACATGCTTTGAATGTTATTATATATACAGCCTGCCTCTCTGTATGTGAAACCAGTAGACTGTAGTATTAATTTCAACTTTTGACTTTAGAAAAGAACTGTAAAAAAGTCTCTTTCCAACTTTTAGGAAAACATCCTAACAAGAAAACAGCAGGTCTGGGAAAAAATGGATCCAGCAAGATTTTCTGTCATGAGATAGACCAAAGCAGACCTTCGCTGGCAAGGAAAAACCAATTTTTGTCCATTATTTTCTTGAACTTCATTCCCAACTTTATTCCAGCTACATGCCACTACACAAAGACCATCCCACTACACCAAGCCTTTCAAATTCAGTTATGTTGAATACAATCCTTGACTTGGAAACCCAAACGAATCATTTCAGTAAACTAATTTACCATATATTGTTCAGTAACTGATACTGGAAAGCCTGTTGCCTCTTATCCTAAGAAAAGATATACCTATTGTGACTAACAATCATTGATAGTCATGCTTTTTTTTTTAGATTTTTCTTAATCCCGCCTGCATTATTTTTATAAATAACTCAAGGCAGCGAACATACTTAATATTCCTTCCTCCTCCTATTTTCCCCACAACAACCACCCTGTGAGGTGAGTTGGGCTGAGAGAGACTGACTGGCCCAAATTCACCCAGCCAGCATTATTTATTTACTTATTTATTTGTCAAATTTATATCACCGCCCAACTCCCCCACAAGGAGGGACTCTGGGCGGTTCACAACCAAACAGTTAAAACCAATAAAAACATAAATAGTACAGCATAAAATACAATTATTAATTATGATAAAATCCAAGCGATGGTGGTATTGTTGCAGCCTGGGACCAGATAATATTGGTCAGGCAGGACTAGGGAACCAGCCATCCCCAAAACTGACCATTCCCATCCCACCCCATGCATAATAACAAAACCAGGTCTTCAGTTTTTTTCTGAAGTCTAAGGTGGGACTCACGGTCTCCTGCTTTCTAGCTCGGCGCCTTGTCCATTATTTCACGTCATCCCCTTTTACAGACCTCCAGGTTGACAGCCATTTTATGGAGCAAATTCCATAGTATAACTGTGCACTGTGTGAAGAACTGCTTCCCCTATCTTTCCATCTTAAACATTGGTATGCCATGGATGAAATAACAGCATAAACAAGGAGAATAATTCATAGTTCACTTTGCTAGAATTGGATAGTTGTCAATACCACGGTGAGTACAACCTAAATCTCTTAGCTTCTTTTCATTTCATTTTTAAAATAAAAGTCAAGCCTTCGTTACTGGTGCACTGTTATCCCACAGTTCCAGCTGAATTTTCTCCAGGTAGCTACATTTGAAAGTATGGGAGAAAATCCAAGGATATTTCATAAATTGCAAGCAAAGAATGACCAAGCCTGAACCAGATGGACCAATTGTTTCTCACTCCTCACTCTAGACCTTACAAAAGTCATAAAACAAGCACATAAAATATTCCCATTTGGCGCAAATTGAACGTGCTAGAATGTGAGGTTTTATTCTGACAATGAATTACTCTTGCCTGAGTGCATAACTCAGTATCTAATACAGTGTGTCTCAACCTTGGAAGCTTTAAGATGTGAGGACTTCAATTCCCAGAATCCCCCAGCCAGCATGTCTGGCTGGAGAATTCTGGGAATTGAAGTCCACGCATCTTAAATTTGCCGAGGTTGAGAAACACTGATCTAATATATTCTGCCTTTGGTCCTGTAGCTCTTGATCTTCCTGCAGCATCACAATCCTGCTTCAGGAAATAATGAGAATCCCGAAATAGGGGGCAGGGGGAACCAAACTCGAACTGAATTAACTCATAGCACTATAATTATATGGCTCTAGAAAGCAAGAAACTGTTTGGCTTTGAGGAGACAGGTATTGGTTCTGTGGCTTACATGGCTTTAGATAATTTTATCCAGGTACTGAAACACAGATGACAGCTAAAGCTTCAAACACGGAGAATATGCTCACAATTAATTCCTCTCTGTTTTACCAGCATCACTGTATTATTAGAGCCTTTCTTTCCGACTTGTTGACATCTTTCCCAATACTTTCCAGTTTCTCATCCTACACTCTCAGCCCATTGAAAAAAAGAAAGAAAAGTTTCTTAACTGATTGACAGACAGATCTTTCATTCATACATTTATTTGCAACCTTAGGTTTTAGCAAAATGACAGACAGATCTTTATTTCGGTCACTGACCAATAAAAATACATTCAATAAAACAAGCAAAGCAAAATTATCCCTTAAGATCAATAACTGTTGGCAACCATTTGTGGGTGAAGCTTACACATAAGGTAGAAGAACTTTGCTACTTTTAGAGAAATAAATTTATCTTGGTTGTTTAACAGATAATGCAAATAAAAATTACGCCCCGGAAATTTAAATCAAAGGGGGGTAATGTCTTTGTAGAACTGACAATACAGAAGAACATGAGCTCTTAACTAATTGCTCATTCTTTTCCGTGGCAAAAAGTAGTGGGGCTTAAGGTCAATAAGGAATAATTCAGAGACAGAGCAGAAGCGTCCAAGTGTCATTAGAAATGTTTCATTATCCCATCCACTCTCCAGCACGGGATCTCACTCCTGATCTCTGGCAGTCTTGGCAGTACGATACATGATATGCATTTATATACTAGAGCAATATAAATGAGAAAAAATGCAGAACTATGCTCCAAAGACAATCAAAACTTCCACCTATAACTAGAGTGAGCTACAGAATAGGAACGCCACTGTTTACATATAAATGGAAGGCTCTGCCTTAAGAAGTTAATTTGTAGAAAACTTCCTTAGGTGGCAAATTTCTGCCCAGACATTAATATTTTTATTGTTATTGCAGCTCATCTTGGAACTAGACAGCCTCAAAAAGAACAAGGAAGATAAATGGTTATTACAAACCCTTTGCTGGAATTATTATTTACCTGTTCAAGACCGTATAATAAGTGGTATTGTTAAACCTTACAAATTCAGGTTGTGAACTGAGTACAGATTGTTCAACCCCATTTTGCCAAGATCAAGAGATTTATAACATCCATTAATGGGCAGTTTGGCTCACTAATGTTTTGATTCATATCTTCACATCTGCCTAATGTGACACTTTGCAGCATTAAGATATAAAATATACTGTTAAGCTCTTTCAGAAATGCTAGAAGTTGTTGGAATTGGAATTAAACTGAAAATTAAGTGTTCTGAATAAGAGAAAAATGATCAAAAACTACATGCGTATAAAGGAAATTCCAGAATTCCCATTTAATTTTACTTTAACCTTTTAAAGCCAGAAGCATTCATTCTAATATATTACATTTCCCCAAAATTGCATACCTAAATAGTATTATGACACCATTACTGTCTCAGAACTTAATTTTATGCATAGATTAATTTGTTATCTTTTTTTTTCTTTAATTACTATATTTCCAGCTTTAGTCACAGAAGGTCTAACATGAGCAATTCCATCAGCCATCAGACTTCCCAGAACACAACGACAACCAAATTCCAAATGGAGAACAGGGGCAAGATTCATAAAAGGGAGGAAGTTTAAGAAATGAAATAAGTGTGTTCAGCACCTACAAGGTATCAGAGAACCATTTTGTTCAACCTCCACAAACCTTCCAAACCTTCAGAAAAGAAGGGACAAACACCCATTGGGGAAACTCTGGTCACTGCAAAACAAATGCTGGCTGGCTATTTGTTTTGCACATCTGAGATATAAAGGGAGCAGCAAGCCAGAATCTCTGGGTTGAGTGACACAGAAACCATTTCTTGGTCCACCCCAAGTGACTGATGGACCTATGCAGTTTCAGAGGGAGCTTGGGGTTTTTCCCAAAGCTCTGGTGCACAGTTCAATCAAGGCCCTGGTTGCAGCTTGGAATGAGCATGTGACAGGAGCTTTGGTCTGGATTGTGCCTATGCAGACTTTCTCTGGTCACAGAACTCATAGACCACCATGGTTTACTGAGGAACTTCAAGAGCTGAAGTGATGCAAAAGATACCTAGAATACTGCTAGAGGAAGACAAAGAGTGAGGCTGACTGAACACAAGGAAAAGCCTTTATTAGGACATCTTGTGGCGATGAAGGCAGCAAAGTGAAGCTAATTCTCTGCTTTTATTGCATCTACAGATTGCCAACAGAGGCCCTGTTTTGGATGAACAGGTTAAGAAGAAACCAGAGGAACCCTTGCAGGGCTGGTGTGAGGAATATTCTCAGCATATGTTAGACAAAGTCACTCAACTTCATTCAGAGTTGGACTCTGGCTGGGCAGGTCCTTTGGAAGTGACTGAGACACATCAGAGCTCAATTATCTGATGGGTGTTTAAGTCAGTTGATCCTGAGGAAGTGGACAGAGCCCTTGTGGCTGTGAGCTCTGTCACCTATGCTCTGGACCCATGCCCCTCCTGGCTGGTCAAAGTCTCCCAGGAGGTGGCATGTAGTTCAAGTGGTGGTTAATGCCTCTTTGCGGGAGGTAGTTGTACCACATGCCTTGAAGGCAGTGGTGGTAAACCCCCTTCTCAAGAAGCCATCCTTGGACCCTATGATTTTGGATAAATCCCAAGATAATCTTCTAAAGAAGGTTGTTGAGAGGGTGATTGGCACTGAGCTGCAGAGGACCCTGGACCCTTTTCAGTCTGGGCTCAGGCCAGGGTACAGTACTGAGACAGCATTGGTTGCACTTGTGGGTGCCCTCTAGAAGGCTCAACTCTCCTGGCCCTCCTGGATCTCTTGGCAGCTTTTGATAACATCAACAATGGTATCTTTCTGGACCAGCTTTGGGGACTTGGAGTGGCAGGCACAATTTATGGTGATTCTGCTCCTTTCTCTGAGGTCTGTTCCAGATGGTGTTGGTGGAGGGTAGAAGTCCAGCCCTAGGCTCCTGCAGTGAGGGATGCCTCAGGGCTCAGATCTCTCACTACTCCTCTTTAACATCTTCATGAAAATCTGCATGGATGGGGAAGAACTGGCTCCAACTCAACCCTAGCCCCCTCCCCCCATATCTGATGATGTGTCAACTTTGATCTCTGATGGGGTTGCACTTACCCAGACAGAGTTGATGTGCAATTTGGGGGTTCCTCCTGGACTCATGGCTCCTCCTCAAGGAGCAGGTGGCGGCCATGGCCAGGAGAGCCTTTGCACATATTCATCTTGTGCACCAACTGTGCCCATTCCTGGACAGGCAGGACTTGTTCACAGTCACTCATGCCTTTGTCATTTCCCAGTTGGACTATTGCAATGAATTCAACATAGGGCTGCCCTTGAAGACCACCCAGAAGTTACAACTTTTCTAGAATGTGGAAGTGCATGCAGTGTTTGTCACCCTCCTGGTTTGTCCATATCACACCACTATTGCATCAACTGTTCTGATTCCCAGTTTCTTTCTGGGTGCAATTCAAGGTGCTAGTTATCATCTATATGGCAGGGGCCAGGTTATTTGTTGGACCACTTCTCCCTGAGGATATCTGCCTGCCCTCCATATTGGATAGAGTGGGCATGCTCCAGGTCCCCTCCTTTAAATGCTGCCACCTAATGGGACCTAGGAAGCCTGCCTTCTCTGTAGTGGCCCCTGCCCTGTGGAACACCCTTCCCCCTGAGATCCAGCAGATCCCCAGCCTTTCAGCCTTTTGAACGTTGGTAAACTATTGGCTCTTCCCCCAGGAGGGGGGAATTGGGATAGGATGATATGGTAGCCTGTGGATGGTTCCATTGGAGGCATCCAAACAGGTTTTTGTTTTTTGTTTTTTACTTCTTTTTGGTTTTACTATTGTGAGCCATCCAGAGTTCTGTTCTAAGATGGATGGCACTACAAATCTTTTAAATAAATACATACATAAATTGTATCCAGCCTTAGAAGAAGAGGCAAAAGGCTGCATGCTGATTTAATGTTGTGTTAGAACATGGCCTATAACAGGAATGAACTAGTCTTTGCCTACAGGATGAAGGCTGTTCTCTTATCCTTTCTGGTGGCTTCCCAGAGCTACCCCAGTTTATGCCCCCAACATTTGGCACATCCATCAACATTTAGTGATCCAATTGTTTTAAATAAATTATAAGAAAAAAATAGATATATTAACCCTCCCAAATAGAGGGGAAAAATGGGAGAAAGAAACTGGGGGGCTGAGAGGATCCCCTTTAACTTTCGAGAGATACTTTTCACTGATTTCAAATAAAAAGTGTATTTCTAATTTCCATATTACAAAGAAATCTGATGGTGTAGATTTTTTAAATTAAAATAATCAAACAGTATGTTAAGGGGACCTATGAGGAACAACTGCACTCAAACTCCCCTCACCGCCTCTATTAATGGCCCTTTTCACTCCAATTGGAAGTAGACAGTTGCAATGCATGCTATCAGCAGCATGTGAGTCCTAGGAGTTTATACACAGCAGCATCTGGCAATTCCAGTAATCTAGTTCAGTTAGATCAGAGGCTTCACAAGAGGAGAAAACAGGAGAAAGATCCTATTTAAGATTCAGTATACTGAAGGCATCATCTAGACTACAGTTTCTCTTAAAGGAATATAGGAAGTGATCTCTAGTTTGGCCCTCCTGAAAGTCCATGGAGTATGAAATCTATGCCCTATGCAAGCTGAGTCTTGCTGTTTCCAAACCACACAGCTCACAGGAGAAGAGTAAAAGGATGCATGAAGGTGCATTCACAAATACCCAGTAAGCCCAGCTTCTCATGTCACACATGCCATGTGAATAGCCATGGTGTAAAAAACATTCTACATAAATTACTTAACCTGCAAAAAGAGCAGAAGGAACTGAATGTCCCCACAGTTTTGCCTGGTCTAGTGAGGACAGATTTCTAACTAGGTGAAGTGACCACTTCAGTTGCAGAGGTAAGGGGCCAGGACTAAAGAGAGTCCTGACAAATAAGGCAGAAAAGGAACCATGTACAAGAACAAACATGGTTGCGAAGAGTCAACACCGATTTGTTGGCACACAATCAATCAAGCAATCAATCAATCTATCAGTACAAACAGAGAAAAGAAAAAGCAAGGACAGCATTAGCCGTCTCTCTAGGGAAAGCTGATAGCACAGTCTTTGCCATTGCTTTCTGATTTATATGGAATATATACATACCACCCACAGAGGGATTATTAAAAAATCTTTCTGCACAAAAAACACATGGTCTAGCTTTATGCAGTGGTCTCTTTCTTACTCCCCCACCCAAGGCTTCCTAAAAGTATCATTGCCCACTGTATCAATTATGCTTTGTCTTAGTTGCTGCTATGTCACTCAAGACAGAGCTTTCTAAAAGGTTATTTTGGAAGACTTCTCTTGGTCCTCATGCAAATAAATTTATCATAAATATAAATTGATTCAAGTTAACCTTTGACTTTCAGAAAAGTCAATAATCACATGTTCATTTTTTTAAAAAATGTTCAAACTGAGTTTTGCAATATATTAACATAATTTCTGTTGTGATGACAACAGGCCATCTGCTATTCCAGCATCAACAGTCAACCTCACAGTTTAAGCTGGTATTTGCTGCGCGCATTACGAATTCATCTGAAAAATGAGAATCAGAATTTCATCTCATCTCACATTAATGAGGCAGCTAATGAGGTGTAATAGTCAAGGTGCTGGCCTAAGATTGGGGAGGCCCAGGTTCTAGTCTACCCTGAGCCACAAAAGCTCATTCTCTCTCAACTCAACCTACCTCATAGGCTTGTTTGGGGAAAAGTAAGAGAAGGGAACATTGTCTGTGCTGCCTTGAGCTCCTCTACAAAAGGTAGGACATAAATCAAATTAATTAATTAGCACCTTTCAAAAGATAGTTCTTTAACTTGGTATAGATACTCATTTATTCAGCAATGAGCACGGGGCCAATTCTAATAAGATAGCTCTCATGAGGAAACTGCCAAAAATATGTAGCAAATTATGTGTGCAACATCTGCTGATAAGCATCTAGTTTCACATAAATCAATTTACCATGAGTAGAGAAATTCTGGCTTTCCAAAAGGTGCTAACCTAAACATTCAGGATCCTTCACCATTGCCCACGCTAGATAGGACTACTGAGCGCTGTGATTCAACAAAACTACAGTACCTAAACCCTGAGAATCGGACTAATGTCACCGAAAAGGGCAATCTGCTACATATAAATTCCTAGCTAAGCTATATGACTGTCCATCCCGTTTGTAACCTCAACAACAAAAGATTTCCATCCTTCTTAGTGCTTCAGAAAGATCAGTTCTGTTGCTTTAACAGTGGAGGGAAGATTTTTGATTCTGCTGTTTCCCATTTTAGTCACAGGATATTCCCGCTAACACTGTAGAAATATGCTGATTTTTTTCTGGTATTAGTGACAACCAATCACTGGAAAATGTATTACCTTATTTCTGCTAAAACATAAAAAAAAATATTTAGCATATATAATGCTATGAGGTGCGGGAAGAAATTAAAGTCTGGAAGAACCATGTCTTTTGCTGTTCAGAATATAGAAAGGATGAATAAAAATTCACTGAACTTCCTTGCTTACAACTGAAATTGGCAAACACAGTCTGTCCCAATCTTCATCAACCTATTGTTTACATCAATCAATCTATTGTTTTCAGATATCTTGAATTTCCAACTGCCAGAATTTTCAGGCAGTATGGCCCAGCTCCCAATTTGGGGACCATATTACTGAAGATGTACCTGCTTATTAACTGACCAGTTAAAAGCTAGCTGCCATTGGAGGCTGAAGGTTCAAAGTTAACTTGAAACCTATTTAACTATCTTTATATCTGCTCCTTCTCTTAACACTCTCATCATTTAGACTTTATTATTAAAACAGATCAGCCTCCTCCCTTTCTCTTTATCCTCTTGCTTTCCATAAAGACTTCAGAAAGTAAAACGTTATGCCTTTTTATTTAGTCCTAAATCCTGTTATGGATTTTCAAAATACTAAATTCTCTAAGTCAACCAGTTTGAAAATGAGAGTTAATTTCGGTTATTTTTGCTGATATGGGTACCTATCTGATTTTTAAAAATGGCAATAATACTTTTTTTGGGGGGGTGAGAATCTAGAACTAAGCAACACTTAGGCACATGAAATAATTCATAAGGAAGAATGTTTTAATGGTTTTTTTCCCCTAAGTACGGTAAAGGTTATAATTGCAATTGCAATAATGATTCAACATGAAAGCAAACACACTACAGTAAAAATGCATATTTAACTGGACAAATATTAGTAAAAGAAAAAGCTTTAACCTTTTAAAAAAATCTTTCTCAAACCCTCCATTGAAAAATTTCTATTTGTTCTCCTAGATGGCCAATTTAGATCGTATCAAGTGGCTGCACAGATGTATATTACAAGATAATGCTAAAAAAATGCTTTTTAGTCTAACATTCTATTTTTCAAAGTAAAATTGCAGAGTTACATATTTTCAAATAGCCACCTTAAGACAGAATCATTGATCACCTCCAGTTCCCATCTGATTAAGGCAAACTACGTGTCTACCACAGATCAGAGAACAGGTACATCCCTTTACCAAAAAGTAAATATATCTAGATTAACCAAGAAAAAGCAGGCTGAGGTCACTTCTTAGCATCTTCAGGGGTGTGTGTGTGTGTGTGTGTGTGCGCGCGCGCGTGTTGTAGATCTCCTTTTCTATACTTAGAACAAGAAAAAAAAAGACAAGTACAAATTATGTCATCTGGAGCAAATTCTATAAGCAGACTAGCCTTTGCCGATTTGCTAGAAATGGCTGGTTTTGCAAAACATGCTTAGGTCAGTTAAAGAAGCTAACAGCTACATTTACACAACATTCCAAACTTAGATTTAAACTTTGTCAGGCTTCTGATGGTTTATTCTGTGAATTCTGAAAATAGGTTAATTCACTAGACAAGTTAAGCATGTTATATGAACCCAGTCACTTTGTCATCAAATGGGGACAAATATGGTTGATCAATAGTTAATCCTGTGGAAACAGATAAGGAATAAACTCCACCGTATGTTTTAGATTTGCATTAAGACAAACTCTATAATGAAATGAAGTGATATAGCATTTTTCAGCGAAGTACACGTGAATTGCCTTTCTGGGAATATCAATAAGGCCAGTGGGTTTGCACCCCATCTTGGTAAGCTCCCCAAGAAGTCAACTACTGACTTGCACTACTGTATCTGATGGGAAGCTTCTTGCAAGAAAACAAATGTACACAATCTGGCACAGGCAACACTGTTGGAACCAGATTTAGCACTGCATAGTGTTTGATTAAGATCACTCACGAAATTAATTTACATTCAGTTATAGCGGAGAAAATAAATCTAACAAATAAAATGGAAGCTGCACACCCACTCCCCATCCCCATCTTTTGGACATGAGCAGGGTCAAACCCAGTTCATCTCTTTGCCTAATCCCATCAGAGCCAAATTGACTCTCCTTGCTCCAGACAAAACCCCCCTGAAATCCCATCTAGACCAAAGAATAGAAGCCTCCTCACCAGCTCACAGTACAGCCCAAGGCAACCCTTACAAGGGAGTTGCGACCTAGAGAAACCCCAACCTTCCATCTTCTTATCAGCGGATGACCTCAGCATTCCATCTCCTTCACAATGGACTTCCCCAACTCTGCTGCCCAGCTGAAAGGCCCACTTCACCTAATACAAACAAGGACCTGCCTAGCTTCCCCACACAGTCCAGCAAATCAGATCACTAGAACCTCCCACCTTGTAGCCTTCAACCTCTATTAAAAAATCATTGGCGCGCACAGGCTTAGTCTTAGCAATGCTTTGGAACTGTACACTTGTTCTCAATAAATGAACTTTCTCTTGAATCATTACTGGTTGCAAGTAAAGTTACTGGAGTTGGGAGTAGTAAGCTGCAGATCATTACAGTATCTGAGCCATTTTGTTGACTGTGTTGTCAGATCTGACAAGTAATTTTAAACTCAACCATGGGTTTCCCTATTTTATTAACACATTTTCTGGAAGATTCTATCTTCTACTCACTACATAATACAAAAATAAAAAGAAAAGATTAATGAAGAGGCCTTTTGGATAACAAATAGGGCTGTCCGTCTCTACTTAACATCCCATTAATAAGGTATTAGTTCAATAACTAAAGCCAAGTTTCCTGCACCTTCAGAAACTCCCACCTGCTGAACCGAATTCTGGCATATTAAGACCTGTGAAATTTCACAATTTCAAGTCCTTTTCCAGGAGTTGCCCAACGGCCCTCCCCAACATTTTATACTCAGCAGCTGATGATACCTGCACACTGTCAGTGGGAAGTGTCTTTCCCTGTGTGTGAAAGTGGCAGGCAATGCCTCACAGCTCTCTTCTCCAGGAAACAAATGTGGCCATGTGCCTCAGGAGCAATGGCTCAGAGGCTACACTGTAAAAATTAAAGCTGTTGGGATCTGATTCTCACAAGAGAAAGCTGCTTGGTGCACTAGGGCCGAAGCCTTGAACCAGCCACACCACTGCTGTCATGAAAGCCAGGAGGAACAGACCCAGAGACTAGCATATATAATGGACATAAATAAATGGGCGTTGTTAGACAGGAAACTTCCTCATTCTGTGTAATAAATCTACTTATCTAAACTTCTTAACTCAGCCTGAGAATGTGAAGTGAGTAATTGCTGTACCTGGTATGAAGCCTTGACAACTATGGCTACTGCTATTATTCCCCAGCATCTGTCCCCTGACAGGGTGGTTTCATTTTGCCTAATGGTTGAGAAGACGCTGCCCTGCCCTGCCCTGCCCTGCCCAACCCTCAATAATGGCTGGAAATGTGCAGACCCGAAGGAAGAGCCAAGGGCAAAGATAGGTCATGGGAAAAATGAGGGAACTTGGGCACTCTGGTTTTCATTAGAAACTAAACCGCTGAATTTCATTAGAAAATAAAATAAAATGGTTGAGTTTAGGCAGATCCTAAGACTCTTTCTAAGCAATTTTAATATCAGAAATGGATACCCTAATATTCTGACCTAGCCAGACAATTTATTTTGGCTAAAACAAAAACCCAAACCCCACAAACAAGCATTTCCCCATTAATTCATTAGACATGTAACTCTGTCATTCTTTGTTCCTGTTCATTTCCCCATTCTTTTATCCCATATACTGAGGCTCTGTTCCAATTTCCTCCATATCATTAGCCTCTGCAACATCTGTTTTTTATTTGAAAGATACCACTTTGCTAATGCATCTGCTAACAAAGATGACTAAGTGCCAGTTTAATACAGCTGCCTAATCATAAATATAGAAAGGAAACACATACAACAACTGACAAAGGCGCAACAGACAAAGCAGTCATCCACTCATTAAAACCCATTATGAAAGTGACTAGGTGCGATTGACGTGGGAATGCACTGTTTGCTCTTCTTTTGACAGAGGGAATGAAAAGGGCAGGAGACCTGGTTGTGCATTGCTCATGAACTATGCCGGCTGTAATTTTCAAACTTTGGATGCTAACAACATTCCTAGAGCACAAGGGAAGAAAAAGCTCCTTTAACTCCCAATAAGTTTGAGGCAAACTTCCAAGAACTGTAAGGTGAAACAAGCTTCTGACTATCCCCTGACAATTTTCAAATGTTATAGTTATCGCAATATACATTTTTAGGCCAACTTAAGGAAACATCTCGCGTATGAAAGCTGAATTCACACAACTCAGGAGCCACAAAGTAGCCATCACATTGTAGCCTATGGCCAATCCTTGTGATTAATGTATGCGTTGGTATCTTTTGAGAAACCAGAAAATTGAGTTAATTAAATAAACCACAGTTAAATTAATGAGTAAATATGTGAACACACCCACGATCCCATCATAATGAGCTGTGTTTACCATTTGGGTTGTTCACCAGCCAGAGTCCTAGTTTATTTTAAACAATTTAGGTATGGCTGCTCAGCTTGCATATTACAACTCTGGAATACAATTGAAGACCACAAACAAAGTTGACAAGATGAAAACAATGCAAGAAAACATGACATCACTGAGACCAACCCACAATTGATTAAAATTCAAACCACCTTTCATCTACCACCATGGCCTAATGCGTAGAGAAAAAGCCAAACTTTGAACTTGATTGTGGCAGCTTATAAATATAGTAAGGAAGCAAGCAAGCAAGTAAAGAAATAAAATACAAACCGGTTAACAAGTCAATAAAGAAAGGGCTTACAATTGATTAGAATAAAATAATTACCTAACACTATCTAAGTTTTATTAACTTGTCATAAAAGTCATTTTGATGTTGCAGAGCTGTTCATAGCATTTTGCAAATTTGGCAACAGCAACACAATTATATTTTTTATACATAACTTTAACACATACTTTCCTTCTGTGGTACAGACACAAAGGAAGAATCTGCTAATACCCATGTTTACAGATCTGTGTTTACAGAGAGTGCTCATAGACAGATTCAGTGCAAATCTCAATGCAGAGAAGGCCTACATGTAGTATCTTATTATTCAGCCCTACTGTAACAGGCTAAATGTTGGTACAGAATATTGAAGTGTTCCTTGGTCATGGGTGATGCCTTCTTAGATCAGATTTCCAAGCTTTCAAAGAGGAGAGAAATACAAGTAATGGGAGGCTTCATGCATTCTGCTCTTTTAGAAATCAAACTTGGCTAAGAATTTAAGGACTCATATATTCATGATTGCTTTGATGACAGTTGTGATGTGAACCTGGTATTTAAGGTGCAGAATTGCTTTAATTTTTAACAAGATGTGGAGACATAATATAGACCAGGACCCCAGATAAAACATCTTCCATATAGTTACCTCCAACTACCATGATCATCCTCTTAACTATACCAAAAGATCCTCTTGGCTACACCGCATCCTGTAAGTCCTTCAGTAAACTAAACTAGAAAGTTTACTCTATGGAATACCCTCCTTTTTTTTTTTTCCTAGCAAAAGGCCACCACTGAATATAATGTACCATATTTTATTCATACGGTATTATCAGTAGTATGATTATAATGAAGGTATATCACAAATAATTGGTTGCAGAGCAAGCTCAAATAGTTCATGCTTCTTTTTACATCTGACCTAACAGGCACTTTCTCATCAAGCAGAAGCTCTGTATACAACTATGGATTCTAGATATCTCGCCAAGGAGAAGTTTCTAATTCTCCATTCTATATTAGGAAAGAGCTTGTGGATGAATGTACATACACACACACACGGCTCCACCTAAAACACAGACAGTGAAACTGATCCCACTTTACTGCTGTGCAATCAGGTGAGTATATGGCTTTCATATGATGCTCATGAATTATTCTTGCCAGAACAGAATCTGGGAAAGGGGGAAAAAGTTACCAGATAATATTTTAAAAGAGCATATTAAACAGTAAGACTTAATGATCAATGCGTTCTATTAAAAATTGTTGGGGGAGAACTGGAGAATACAGGCTGCTCCTTTAAACTCTGCGCATGTTTCTTTTATAACTGCACCAGTTCTCTTTGCTCCACTTAAGCTTCTTCTAAATTACAAATCATGAGCACAACAGTAAATTTCTCTCTAATTTATGGGGCAGGTGCAAAAACAGAACACAACTTCCTTTTGGAAGAACAGCAAATGCAGTCACAAATACATTTATGTCTTTTTGTGCATTTTATAACAACCTCTAAAGTGCATATATTTCCTCATGTTTCAGAACACTAAGTTACCTTAAGGTTATTAACAGAAGGTGCTTCTAAATAAATGGAGCAAGTCATAAAGGAATATAGTTAAACATAAATCCTTGGTATATCAGGTTGGTAGATTTCTCTCTACTTCTGTTTCTCAGTAAGATAACCTGCATATTTCACTTAATTATGGAAACACATTTGAATTAACAGCAGTTTTGTTTTGTTTTTTAATTTTGAAACATGGGTAATTGACTGTTGTTAACAGTTCTTCATCTCAGTAGCCCCTGGAAAAGTTTGGGGTACAACCCAATATCCCTCTACATCCAAATGCATTTTATTTATTATTTACATCTACATTTTCTCTAGGAACAAAAGGCAGTATACTTAGCACTCATTTCTTTCCACAACACAAACTTGTGGAATAGGATGGGCTGGGAGATAATGACTGGCTTTGAACCTCCCAGTGAACGTCCATGATCAAAGGTTGATTTGAACTGGAGATTCCCCGGTTCTAGTCTGAACTCAATGCACTATTAAGAGAGGAGATAACAGACCGCATCAGAAAGTCCTATCCATCGACTAATCATTTTTTCTTGCCGTATTTTAAAAATGGTAACAAAAAGCTTTAATTCTACAACCTGGTATCTGTAAAGATGTTGGGGCTGCAATTTTGAGACTCAGAATTCCAAGATTTGCAATCCTAATACATCTGAAGGGTGCCAGGTTGGAGAAGGCTGAATTAAGTGGGAGAGACTATAATCCCATCACTTATACATACACATACTTAGTGACAATGGAAGGCAACATTTATTGCTTTGATTAAGTTGGCACTGACAGTCACTGAAGACGGTCTCAAGACATTGGGACATATACTATTCAAGACTGCATATGGTCATTAACAGGGTGGTGTAGGACTAGGGAGACACAGGTTGAAGTTTACCCTCAATCATGGAAGCTCACTGGTCACTTGAACCAGACACTCATTCACAAACCAACCTACCTCACAAGGTTGTCATTCTGTGGGAAATTGGAGGAAACAGTACTTCTGAAGGAAATCCTGCTATAAATCCAATAAACAGATTTTACAAATTGCTATTCTTCCTCTAATATCTGCTCCTGTCAGTCCTAGAAGCTGCACCTTTACCCAGGGCAAAAATACATTTCTACCATCTTAAAAGAAAATCACCACGACTTCCACAGTTTGGCCCTTCCCTTCCCTTCCCTTCCCTTCCCTTCCCTTCCCTTCCCTTCCCCCTTCTCCCCCTCTCTTTCTTTCTTTCTTTCTTTCTTTCTTTCTTTCTTTCTTTCTTTCTTTCTTTCTTTCTTTCTTTCTTTCTTTCTTTCTTTCTCTCTTTCTCTCTTTCTCTCTTTCTCTTTCTCCTTATACATTGCTCCAATCATAGAATTTTGGGCTGTGCACAGCATTAGAAAAATAAAAATAATTCAAACTCATAAAAATTTATATCCATGAATAAAAATAGCAATACTAATAATATATCTATAGATCTATAGGTTATGATTATGATTATGATTATTACAAACAGTGGAAGAAAAAAGGTCTCTGGCTGAGTAGCCAAGAAATTATACTAAATGACCCAATAAAGGATGTAGTTTTGAAAAGCAATGAAATCAGGGATGTATATAAGAATTAGCAGCTGATGATGTGAAGGCAAAATTGGCAAAAGAAGCCATTACATGCCATTCTTTAACAATATTCAAGGAAAGGCTAATAATGAAAAAAACATGGCAATGGTTAAAAAGGGCACATCAAAGAAGAAAATGGAAAGCTCATTTAAAGGCTCAAGGACAGTCACTCTGCACAAATGTAATTAAAGCAAAAGTTGAGAAAACTCAGTATGATAGTAAATGCCATCATGGCTGGTGCAGGGTGAGACCAGAGTGGGCAGATTTCCAAAAGGGCTACATCCCTGTTACTGTCAGTCATTCCTCAGTAATACATGTCAGCCTTGTACGCTTGTCCATCACCACACTGTAGATGAATGGGTCTTACTGCATTCAGATCAGGCTTAAGCCCCAAGGCACCTGACAGTTTCACCTCCTGGGCCCAGAATAGGGCAACTGGCATAACATGTGCATATTCCTTTTCTCCTCTAACAGCCTACCCAATGCACCTCACCATACTTTCCTCAGCCCTTCACAGTCCCAATATAATGCCCCAGCATATATTCACCACAGCAAACTATCAAATCAAATCAAATCTTTATTACGGTCATAGATCAGTACAAGAAGGGTATACAGTCAATTAAAAAGCAAAGAAGATACATCAGAGTCTAAAAAAATTATAAAAAGCTATAAGGTATAAAAAATATATGTATTAAAACAGAAAGTATACATAAAAAACAAGAATCTAAAAGAATCTAAAAGAAGGGGTAGGAGCACTAGATGGGTGTAGGGGAGCATGAAGGTTAGTGCGTGGAAGACTGTATCTATCAAATTACAGAGCACCCCAGTGTGGCGAACTAGATGCTCATTAAGTCTTGGCACAGGTAATCATCTGACCTGGCACAGGTCATCATCTGACAAATGTTAAGCACTGCTGCGCAGAACCTAATAACAATGTATATTGTAGCAGGGCTGGTATCTGAAAGCAGCAGGAAGGTGTAGAATTGTACTGTGCGCCCTGGGTATTTATGCAGTCATAGTGAGATAAGGCTTATACGAATGTCTCTGTAATACAGGCACTGGAGAAGCACCTGCTCTGTTGTTTCTGTGTGTCCAGTTGCAGGGGCACTGTCTCTCCAAGTAAGGAATCTTCCTGTATTGGCCTTCAAGGACAGCTGAGAGGAGGACATGACATTGTGCCAGAGTAAAGGATACCTCGAGTTTAGTTATGTATGCCATAGGGGAGGCAGAGGACTTGTTGGATTCACTGGCAATAAAGGTTGGGGTCCTGGCTAGATCCAATTGGCACTCTGTGTCTGCTAGCTACCCGCTGTTTAATGAGTGCTTTGGCCTGATCATATCCCATGCTGAGTAGAAGACCTGGAGAGAAGCCCAAGGATGAGACTTTAGTTGCCACTGCCTGTTTCCATGTGGACTGAAAATCATCACTCATAGTTAATGGGGCAAGGCCAAGGGGAAAAAAGGATAGTCTGAGCCAATAATTGAGTATGGTCACCCACAGTTTAGCCTCTACTTTCATGAGGCCTGTCTCTAGTCTCAGGGTGGCATTAGAGATACCTCTTGGGATTGGAAGGGCGGACCTTAGAAATTTGGATTGTACAAGTTCTAATGGTGCAAAATTGGAGAAGGGGCCCAACTGGGGACCATAAAGAAGTTGTACTATTGACTTGGCTTCAAATAATTTGAGTGCTGCAGGTATATAGTGGCCACCTCTTGTCTCAAAGAATTTAAGGATGGCAGATGAACTCCTCTGTGCATTTTCAGCAACATAGTCCCTGTGGGCTTTCCTACTAGCAGCAGAATGAAGGACTACCCCCAGGTATTTGAAACAGGAGACATGCTCTATCTTGTGGCCATCTATGCTCCAGGAGTGGCTGTTGGACCTTGGACCTTTTGGCAAAAGCCATGGTTTCAGTTTTCTGATAATTGAGTTCTAGCCAGTCTTCCTTGCAGTACTGTGTTAGTGCTCTCAGTACTCTTTTAAGGCCAGTAGGTGTTCTTGAAAGTATTGCTGCATTGTCTGCATAGAATAGAACAGAGATGTGTCTTCCAGCAAGTTTTGGGGAATGAAAGTTCGTGTTGTGGAGATGGCCCACCATGCAGATGATATAGAAACTGAATAAGAGTAGGGCCAATATGAGCCTTGCTTGACGCCTTTCTCAGTTTCAATGGCACTGGTGAGATGGCCCTGAGGGTTCACAGCAAACTATATATTAATGTTAAAAGATTCAAAAATTTAATCTAGATTCCATTTTTGAACAATGAACTCTGATAATTAAAGACATTACAGATTTCTATGCAGGTAGTTCTTGGGTTACAATGGCAATCGGGACTGGGATTGCTATCACTAAACAATGTGGTCATAAAACGTGGAGTCACATGACCGCATTGCTTAGCAACAGCAATCCCAGGCCGTCCCAGTTGCTGTCATAACCCCAAGACACGCGGGTTGTTAAGCAGGAAGAGCCAGGAGTCCCAGGTAAGTAGTGCAGGGGTGCCTCAGGGGGGTGGGGGAGGTCAGGAGAGGGCCTGGGAGGGCCAGGGGAGACCACACCCAAGTTGTGGGAGGCCGGGAGACGGCTTGGGAGGGCTAGCACATGTCAGGGGATGGTGCTGCTGCAGGCGAGAGAAAAAGCAGGAGTGATGTACTGGAGCAACTTGCGACCTTCCCTGCCAGCTTCCCCATTGGGTTTGCTCGTGATTCATACATACATTTTCTTGCCTTTATACCATTATACATACACAGCACACCGAGGCATAGAATATTTTTTTTCATTAGATTTTTCATCCAGAATAATTAAGGAATTATTAAGTAGAAAACCATATTTAAATAATAACTGATTCTAAGCATAAAATTAAATGCAATCAATAAAATAAAATCATAAACATCATTCCCCCAGAGGTGACATCCATGCCAACCCTATTGATTTTCCAGATATCCCTTAAAGCTTGGTTTTATCAGCAGGCTTGGGGGTCCCAGGGAAACAGGGAGCCTACAAAATGGGTATCTTGCATATAAGATTGTGCATGCACACTCCCGTGATTTCATTTATGTTTTTAGTTGTTTTTAATGGTTTTTAAGGTTTTGTTTTCAATTGTTTTGATTACAATGTTTATGCCACCCAGAGTCACATGTGTGAGATGGGCAGCTATATCAATTTGATTGATAAATAAATAATCTTATTTACTGGAGGAAGGGGAAAAGTAGCTGTTTGTTTAAAAGTAGGAAGATTGAAAGATGATTTTTTTGAAGGATAAGACTTTGATAATTTTGCTGATGTCACACACATGCATTATAAACATTTCTCAGAAATGAAAAATATTGCTATTCTCCTTCTACTGAATACCTAACTTGCATATCACTAGATAATTACAGCTAGTTCAGGTAGATTTCAAGGGAACTACAAATGCTAATCTTTTTCTTTCAAGTTTTCCTTAAGTCAATACCACGTACTCCCCAAATTTTACTTTCAAGAAAAACGATATGCTGTTACCAATTAAACTATGCAAATGAAATAGATTTACAAAAGATAAGCATGCTTGATGAAAAATTGTTCTCTTGGTTTACTGCTGAAAAAAAAATGATTGCTACCAATACATTCTATAGAAAATCTTTTTCCTGGTCTCCCCACCCCCGCCCCAAGATGGCATCAGAGAGGGTGGCCCGTGCAATGTGAGCTTGGGGGCAGACAAACAGAGAATTGGAGGAATGGATTTGTG